>NC_142078.1:4948377-5305877 GCF_059756535.1 Pantherophis guttatus
CCTTCCCCCCCCCCCTGCACTTCCCCGTCCCTCCCTCCCTCCCTCCCCAGCTTGCTTGCTCTCTCTCCCCCTCCCTCCCCGTGTTTTCTCATCCCTAATGAAGCAGTCTCTTCCATCCATCCTGCTGATTGCCAAGCCTTCTCCTTTGTTTGCTGGCACTGAGCCATGCAGCTCTGCTCTGACAGCCCAGCTCCCCTAATTAGCTCTGTTGTTCTTTTCCTCCGATGTTCCTCCGCCTTGCAAGTTCACGCGAAGTTCCCCCCCCCCACTTCAAACTTAATCCTTCCTTGCCTGCCATAAATTCGCCACTCTTAAGCCTCTTCTGGAGGGAGGGAGGGAGGGACAGACAGACGGACGGAAGGGAGGGAGGGAAATCAGCCTCGTGGGTTACACCGCCGCCCCCCACCCCCGGCAGGGAGGCTTCTGGCACCTGACTCCATCCATCCCAGGGGGGGCAGGGGTGGGATGCTGGAGGTTCACAGGGGTTCGGGAGAACCTCTAGCTAAGATTCTGTGCCGTTCGGAGAACCCCCAAATCCCATTCCTGGCTGGCCCCTCCTACATTGCCCCTCCCCTTCCAGGAGTCCCCACGCGGCCCACCGTTTTGGATGCAGGTAAGTGCAGGGAGCACGTGGAGGCTCGAGGAGGGCGAAAAACGGGCCTACCGGAAGTTCGGGAAGAAGGCCTCCAGAGCCTGCCGTTTTCGCCCTCCTGGAGGCTCAAGAAAAGCCTCTGGAGCCCGGGGAGGGCAAAAACGCCCCTCTCCCCCCACCATGGTGCAGGAGACCAACTAGGCCACGCCCACCATGGCCACACCTACCCAGCAACCGGGCAGGGAACCCCTTGTTAACATTTTTGAAGCCCACTCCTCCATGGGGGGTTGATGACATTCAGTCTCTCTCCAGAGGACCCACCGGACGCTCTCCTCCTCCTCTTCCTCCAGTCCTCATCTGTGGGGCTGGGCCTGGATGTGGCCCTGGATGTGGTCTATGGGGAGCCCCTGGATAGAACATTTCAGACCTAAGAAGGGCTCTTCCAAGCTTGCCGAGACAGAGGAGGTCCCTTTCCTTTGGCCGAGAACTCAACAGTCTCCCAAGAATTCCTCACCCCATCCCAGGGGAGGGGCAGGATTAAGGGGTCCCATGGTTTGGCTCTTTCAGATCAGCAGGTCCTACATTAGAGGAGCTGAAGAAGGGACACCTCCACCCCCAGTGGCTTTCTGAGGATAAAAAAACGCAGGCGTATTTGTCTCGTTTTGCAAAAAATCTGCGAGATTCCTCAGTCGGCAGTTTTTTTTTTCTCGTTTTGCGAAAGAGCTGGGCGTCCCCTCTCGTTTTCCAACCGTTGGGAAGTGGGCTTCAGCCCGCGTTGCCATCAGGGTCACCCCACTAAACGTTCTCATCCCTTGGGAAGGCAAATCGGGGTCATGTCAGGATTTGGGTCTCCGGCCGGGGCGGGTTCTACTTATCTTTACTACCGGTTCGCAACGGGATTGCACATGCGTAGATCGTCTATGACGATATCCGGGTGGATCGGCGGAGCTTCCTCCCTGGTTTTACTTCCGGTTCGCAAGAACCGGATCAAACCGGGGGCAACCCACCACTGGTCTCCGGCCCATGATCTGTCTGCTCAGGCCTACTTGGTGGAGCCCCCATGTGAAGACACCGGCGTTGTGATAGCCCATAAGATGGCTCTTATTTCCATGAAGTACCTGTCAGACTTTGATGCTATCTCAAAATAAATGAATTTCCAAACTGCCAATCTTTAAGGAAATCTTCTCTTTATTCGAGCACAGCAACCGGATCATGACTCGATGCGGACAAGACTGACCTTTTGACCCCCCAATCCCTCCCTTTCCGATCCCCAATTATCTGCTTCTCATTGGCTATCTTCCAAGTCACTCTCCTGACTTCTTGTCCCGTCATTTCACAGGAATGTTCCCCTCCCTCTTCATTTCCACGGAGACCGGGCTTCAAAGGGATTTAGCAGGCAAAAGTTCAGGGCTTATCTCCCTTCCTATGTCAGCGCTGAGGTGCTGACATCACCAGAAATAATTTCTGGTTCTCCAACATTGTTGGAGAACATTGGCGTGCCCAAGTCTAACCCATTTTGGAGTCAAGTAGTAAGTAAGGTACACCTCCCTGCTTCGTGTCACTGGACGGTTCAGAGAAGCTGCTCAAACCAAACTAGGAGCTTCTTCTAGCCATTAAGAAGAAGAAGATTCAATCAATCAATCAGAATAGAGCTGGAAGGGACCTTTCGAGGTCTTCTAGTCCAACCCCCTACTCAAGCAGGAGACCCTCTACCAGTGGTGAAATCCAATTTTTTTTTTACTACCGGTTCTGTGGGCGTGGCTTGGTGGGCGTGATGTGGCTTAGTGGGTGTGGCAGGGGAGGGATACTGCAAAATCCCCATTCCCTCCCCACTCCTGGGGGAAGGATACTGCAAAATCCCCATTCTCTCACACACTCCAGGGGAAGGATATTGCAAAATCTCCATTCCCACCCCACTCTGGGGCCAGCCAGAGGTGGTATTTGCCAGTTCTCTGAACTACTCATAATTTCCGCTACCGGTTCTCCGAACTGCTCAAAATTTCCGCTACCGGTTCTCCAGAACCTGTCCGAACCTGCTGGATTTCACCCCTGCCCTATACCATTGCAGACAGGTGACTGTCTCTTCTTAAAAACCTCCAGTGATGACATCCACAACTTCTGGTGGCAAGGCGTTCCACTGGTTAATTCTTCTCACTGTCAGGAAGTTTCTCCTTAATTCCAGGTTGCTTCTTTCTTTGATGAGTTTCCATCCGTTGTTTCTTGTCCTGCCTTCTGGTGCTTTGGAGAATAAGTTGACCCCCTTCTCCTTCGTGGCAGCCCCTCAAATCTTGGAATCTACCATGTCACCCTTGTCTTGGGACACAAACTCACTTCTGGTTTCTCCTTGCTTAGCTCGGTGCAGTTGCTTTGTTTCACCCGCCCTCTGATTCATTTCGTGATCGGAAGCCTGCTCTTGATTTTTCCTCTATTTGTGGTGTCCTGCCTAAAGTGTGATGGATGGTACACGCAGATGTGGCATCTCTCCCACATCTGGATTTGGAGAGGTCAAAGATGTCTCCGTTAGCTGCAAGGGATCTTGCCTGATCTGAACCAATTTGCATGCCCACCCACCTGGTCGGCGAAACCCAAAGTTGATCAAGTGAGATGGATTCCTTTCAAATGGATGTGAAGATCTGGCCTGGTGGGCTCTCTTTTAACATGACGTCTTCCAGAAATGGAGAAGGTGTCTCTGGAACACTGGGGGAAGGAGGAACGTTGGCCTTTCCCTTAATTCACGCATGAGGCTGTCGTTTGAAGGCATCTCAGGCTGGTTTTGATGGACCAACGGTAGCTTTTTTTTTTTTTTAATTTGATTTATATGCCGCCCTTCTCCGGAGACTCAGGGCGGCTTACAATGCGTTAAGCAATAGCCTTCATCCTTTTGTATATTTATACAAAGTCAGCTTATTGCCCCCACAAACTGGGTCCTCATTTCACCTACCTTAGAAAGGATGGAAGGCTGAGTCAACCTTGAGCCTTGGCGAGATTCGAACCTGCAGTAATTGCAGGCAGCTGGTCTTAATAACAGGGTGCTTAGACCACTTTACTATCAAGGCTTTAGGAGTTTGAAGGACTTCTCACAGCTCCAAGCCAATATTTCAATTATGGGGGGTGTCTGCATGGAAAAGGGACGTGGTGGCTCGGTGGTGAAGACACTGAGCTTGTCGATCGAAAGGTCGGCAGTTCAGCGGTTCGAATCCCTAGTGCCATGTAAACAGGGTGAGCTCCCGTGACTTGTCCTAGCTTCTGCCAACCTAGCAGTTCAGAAGCACTTAAAAAAAAAAGGCAAGTAGAAAAATAGGGACCACCTTTGGTGGGAAGGGAACAGCGTTCCGTGCACCTTTGGCATTGAGTCATGCCGGCCACGTGACCACGGAGACGTCTTCGGACAGCGCTGGCTCTTCGGCTTTGAAATGGAGATGAGCACCGCCCCCTAAAGTCGGGAACGACTAGCACAGATGTGCGAGGGGAACCTTTACCTTTACCTGCAAGGAAGGTAAAGTAGAGATAGGAGTGTTGTGGCTTCCATCTTTATTGTTTGGTCCATACCCTAGTCCCTATGAGAAGTCCTACTTCAGTTGTCCTGCTGCCGGTGCTGCTTCTATCTTAGCCTCCTGGCCAGCAAGTGTCTTCCTTTTGCCCTCTAAATTTTTTTACATAGTTGCAGGCTTGCATTGCCTTTAAAAAAAAGAGATCAGTTCCATGGCTTTGTGGTCCAGAAAGATTGCTCGGTAGGTATAGCAAAAGATGGTACCATTTCCAGAAATGTTGTGGTGAGATCTTTGATTGGGGAAGGGTGCATTGTGGTTAAACAGACCCATTGTGTGTTAGTTTTGTTAGTTTTGCCATAAACCTTACTAAGTACTGGGTTTTTTTTTTAAATAAAATAAAATAAAATGAGGTTTTTTTTATTTTATTTTATTTTTGATTTATACGCCACCCTTCTCCGGAGACTCAGGGCGGCTTACAATGCGTTAAGCAATAGCCTTCATAGCTTTGTATATTTATACAAAGCCAGCTTATTGGCCCCACAACTGGGTCCTCAATTTACCTACCTTAGAAAGGATGGAAGGCTGAGTCAACCTTGAGCCTTGGCAAGATTCGAACCTGCAGTAATTGCAGGCAGCTGGTCTTAATAACCAGCTTAATAACAGGGTGCCTTAGACCACTGTATTACCAAGGTTAGCCTAGCTAGGTGGCTCAAGTACCTAAGACGCTGAGCTTGTCAATCAGAAAAGTCGGCAGTTCAGCGGTTCGAATCCCTACTATAGGTCTCCCGCGTGAGAGCAGGGGGTTGGACTAGATGACCTCCCAGGTCCCTTCCAGCTCTGTTACTGTTAACATCTGCGTGTCAGAATCACTGTGTGCATCTCCACTTGGTGTCCAATAGGTTCGGCCGCCCAGACCCCAAGTGGTGCGAAGACCCAAAGGCAACGTAGCTGCGGACGGTCGAAGGACATCTGTCTCCAGCCCGGAACAGTGAGTATCCGAATCTCAAAAATTCCTCGTTTGGAAAAGCTTGGTGGAACGCGATTGCCCTCTGGTGGAAGAAACCTGGAGGCTCTTTGTCCTGTGCTTCTGAGCGCTTGGTCCCTACTTTCTCTTCTGACTATCACTCTTGCAAAGGTGGAGAGTTAAAAATGGAGAAATCGCCACGCGCAAATAATAATAATTTATTATTAGTTCAATTTATATGCCGTCTTTCTCTGGAGACTCAGGGTGGCTTACAATGCATTTTTTAAAAAAAAACCATTATAAAAATATTTAAAAATTAAAACATTAAAAACCATGCACACCATCCATGGCCGGATCTCGCCAGATCGCAAGAGCGAGATCAACGGCCCCAGGCCTGCCGGAAAAGCCAGGTCTTCACCGCTTTTCGGAAGGCCAATAGGGTGGGGATGGTCCGGACCTCAGGAAGCAACTGGTTCCAGAGAGCTGGGGCAGCCACAGAGAAGGCCCTCCTCCACGGGCCCACCAGCCGGCATTGTTTAGCTGACGGGACCCGGAGGAGACCAACTCTCTGGGATCTTACTGGTCTCTGGGAGCTATGCGGTAAAAGGCGGTCTCGAAGATAACCTGGCCCTGAGCCATGTAGGGTTTAAAGGAGCCTGAGTGGCGTAGGAGGCTAATGCCTCCTACTAAGGCAGCATTTAACATCCAGCTGCCTGCAATTACTGCGAGTTCAATTCTCACCAGGCTCAAGGTCGACTCAGCCTTCCATCCTTTCTAAGGTGGGTAAAATGAGGACCCGGTTTGTGGGGGGCAATAAGCTGACTTTGTATAAAAATATACAAAAGTATGAAGGCTATTGCTTAACGCCTTGTAAGCCGCCCTGAGTCTCCGGAGAAGGGCGGCATACAAAAATAAATAAAATAAATAAAGGTAATAACCAACACCTTGAATTGTGCCCGGAGACCAATAGGGAGCCAGTGCAGCTCACGGAGAATTGGTGTAATGTGGGTGTATCTAGGTGCACCCACGATAGCTCGCGCGGCTGCGTTCTGGACCAACTGTAGTCTCCGAACACTTTTCAAGGGGAGCCCCTTGAATCCTGACTCAATAGTTAAATTAAAAAGGCCAAATTCAGGCTAAACATTTGGCTGTGTGACCAACCATGTTAAACGAGACAGAAAATGTCCTATTTTTCCCCTAATAGGCGAGGATTTGGTCTACCGTGCAGCTTTACGAGGCCAACTGTAGAATATCGCTACATATTTTTTTTTCTCGGTCTGGTATCCCCTTGAATTTCTTCTGCTCGTCGGTTGTCAGCTGGATTTTTTTTTCCCCTCCTTTTTTGGTGTTTTGGGATGGGAAAAGTTAGAGAGGGCAGTTGAAAGATGAAAAAAGAGCGAGGAAGTTTGGAGTGGCTGAGCTTCCCGCTTAACCAACTCTCGCTGGAAAAACCCCAGAAAGGAGATGATTGAGTGAGTCAGTCTTCCCCCCCCCCCCATGCCGTGGATTTTACTACGATCCTCGCAGTTGTAGTTCCAGCCAACTGCCAATTTGCTCCTTAAGAGAGTGCAGAGAAACAGGTGGGGAAGATTTGGCTGGAAAGCCATCCATCACGTGTCCAAACAGAAGATTTCATGGATAAACATGCCAGCAATTTCCTGCAGATGACTCATTATCCCAGGCAGAAGAGGCCACCGAGAAAGATATAATTCAAGTGGTCCTTATTTTTAAGGGGGGGGTGGGGGGGGCGTTGGAAATGGTGGAAGGTCTCCGTTTCCATCAGGGGCAGGATGGTGGAGAAAAAAGTTCTAACCTCTTTGGCTGCTTCCGAGGTGGGGGCTTCCTCCCGGTGGCTTCGGATTTGGTGGTTCCTGAACCGCCCAACATTCTGCAGGACACAAGGCCCCCCTCCCCATCTCTCTGCAGACCTTCAGAAGGCTCCACGTTCATTGTCCCACCCAACGAGGGACCTGCAGAAAGCTGCCTCTGGGTTCCTCCAGCGTGAGACAAACAAAGCTTGGCCCAAGGGAACGGGGTGTCAAACAGAGCGTCTTTCCCCTGCGGCCTTCATTTCGGGGTGAGGGAGAACTTGGGCTGGTTGCCAGAGTGGTAGTATGAGGCCGAGTCTGAAGTCTCCTTGCTGGGATTCCCGGGGGTGATAGTGTTGAGAACCCTCCGGGGGTTTTTTGCTGTGAAGGCTGTTTCGGTTTGTTTGTTTTTTGCAAAAGAAAAACAGCGCATAACGATGTCAGTTAAAACATCGGAGCTCTCGAGGGTCTTCATCGGCACAGATTCTCAAAAAAAATCAAAACGATATACAAACACTGCAACTGCAGGAAGCCTCCAGGGGTGGGCTCCTGGGGGTTCGGTAGGGTTCGGACGATCCTCTAGCCAAGGATCGCCGGGGTTCGGCGAACTCTCAAATGGCACCCCTGGCTGGCCACGCCCACTTCACCCCTCCCATCCCACCCCACCCTGCCCCTCCCAGGAGTCTCCACGCGGCCCGTTCATCATTCCAGGTAAGTGCAGGGGCCGCGTGGAGGGTCTGGGAGGACAAAAAACAGGCCTGCCGGAGGTTCCGGAAGTCGGGAAATGGGCCTGTTTCCGGCCTCCGGAATGCCTCTGGAGCCCGGGGGAAGCTGTTTTCATTCTCTCGGAGGCTCGAGGAAAGCCTCTGGTGCCTGGGGAGGGCGAAAAACAGGCCTCTTACTTTGGTGCAGGCGGCCAACTAGGCCACGCCCACCATAGCCATGCCCACCCAGCAACGGGGAGCGAACCCGTTGCTAAAGGATCTGAAGCCCACCCCTGGAACCCTCCCAGATCCTTGGACCATCTAGGGTAGGATCTAGATCAGGTTGCTCTTCCTTGCCCCTCCTGCTTTTTTCTTTCTTTAAAGAGAGAAAGGGCCCCGCTCCTCGTACTCGATTTCAGGGGGATTTCAGAGGGGTTGCTCTGATAATATCCTCCTGCCCCTTTGGTCTTAGGGAGGTCTCCTCTGCATCGTTGCAATGGGAGTTTCCAGGGGTTGCTTCTCCAGAGTTTGATAGGCCCGGAGGAAAAGTCCATCACCTTTTTTCTAGACTCCCCACATGCCCCTCAAACATCCTTTCCATGCTGTCTGGTTCACCAGAAGACAGCTGATGCCTTCAGAGGCCAACCTTCTTTTTAGCCTGCGGAGAAGGTGTCCGGAGATGGGACAGAAACTCCTTGCTCTGCCCTGATGGTGGATCTAGTGCAGCGGTGAAATGTTACCGGTTCGCACCGGTTTTGGCGTACCGGTAGTGATAAAAGCTACCGATTCAAGCGAACCGGTAGTAAAAAAAACAACAACCTACAGCCGGTATTTCCGACGATCAGCTGTGCCACGCGATTTATATTCGCAGGAAATCCTGCTTTCTAGCGAATCTAAATCGCGCAGCACAGCTGTTCCCCCCACTCGCTGTTCTACTTACCTTGTTCAGCCTCCTTTTTCCGCGTGAAGCACACATTTGGTGCGCACTGTGTATGCACGCGCAGCGTGCGTTTGGCACCGCACTGCACATCTGCGTGCAGCATGCTTTTGGTATGCACCACGCATGCACTGGCAGTGAACCGGTGGCAATCCGCGGAGGATTTCACTGCTGATCTAGAGATCTTTAGTTGGCGCAGGAAGCATCTCTGTGGATCTCCCCATCCTTCTTCAAAAGCTGCCTGTTGGGTTTCCCCCCACCCCCTGCCCGTTTCTTGGTGAGGAATGACGCCATCTCTGCACTTCTCTTGAGGTTCTCCTTGAACATTCTTCTAAGTTCTAGACCAGTGATGGCTAACCTTTTTGCCATCGCGGGCCAGGAGTGGGGTGGGTGCACATGCCCACACCCATAATTCTATGCGCCCTGCCCCCATGCATGCGCCTGGGGAGGGCCGAAACAACCTTCCGCACTCTCCTGGAGGCCCTCTGGAGGCCGGAAACGGCCCGTTTGCTGATTTCTGGTGGGACTGGAAGTGCCATTTTTCGCTTTCCCCAGGCTCCAGAGCCTTTCTAGGAGCCTGGGGAGGGCCGAAACAGCCTTCCGCGCCCTCCTGGAGGCCCTCTGGAGGCCAGAAACGGCCCGTTTGCTGATTTCTGGTGGGACTGGAAGGCCCGTTTTTTGCTCTCCCCAGTCTCCAGAGCCTTTCTAGGAGTCTGGGGAGGGCGAAAACAGCCTTCCTCACACACACCCCGGAGGCTCTCTGGAGGCCAAAAATGGCCCGTTTGCCAACTTCCGGTCCTACCCATGGAACTGAGCTTGCGTGCCCACCGATATGGCTATGTGTGCCACCTGTGGCATGCGTGCCATAGGTTTGCCATCACGGTTCTAGACTCAAGAGCCCGAGGGATGCCCATGTGCCTCGTCTCATTTCTCAGGAGGGTTTCGAGGCACGTTCCCCTTTTCCTAGCCATAGCAATGTTTGTCCCCCAAGTCAAGAGTTTGCAGGAGGTAGGATTCAGGTCCCTGCCCACTTGGCTCACCCGCAGGGAGACATCTCTTCTTCCCAGCTCTTGTTTTGGTCTCGTCTTTCTCCAGGTGGGGCTGGCTGGGCCAGCAGTGCCACCTGAGTGGTCAGGTCTTAAGGGAGAGGGCGGGCCTTCGGCTTCACAGCCCAGCCCCCTTGTCTGAGGAAGGTGACCAGTTTTGGATCAGCAGATCTAAAGTTGAGGGTCACCAAAGGCTACTGCTCATACCCACCAAACACTCACTCAAAAACAGCCCCATTTCGCTGGAGAGCAGCCTTTTCCTGACAAAATCTCTTGTCGTTGAATGCCTACCCCAACTGTTCACCCACTATTTCTTTGCTATTTTCTCTCTCTCACTCTCTCCTCTTTCTTTCTTCCCTCTCTTCTCTTTCTCTCTTCCTTCTCTCCTCTTCCTTCTCGCTCTTTCCTCTCTGTCTTCTCTCTCCCTCCCTCCCACTCTCTCTCTCCTCTCTCTCTCCTTTCTCTCTCTCTCTCCCTCCATCCTTCTCTCTCCTCTCTTTCTCTCTCTCTCTCTCTCTCTCTCCTCTCTTTCTCTCTCTCTCTCCTTTTTCTCTCCTTTCTCTCTCCTTTCTTTCTTCCCTCTCTTCTCTTTCTCTCTTCCTTCTCTCCTCTTCCTTCTCGCTCTCTCCTCTCTCTCTTCTCTCTCCCTCCATCCTTCTCTCTCCTGTTCTCCTCTTTCTTTCTCTCCTCTCTTTCTCTCTCCTTTCTCTCCTCTCTCTCTCTTCTCTCTCTCCCTCCCTCTCTCTCTTTCTCTCTCACTCTCTCCCCCCTTTTCTTCCCCCTCCAGTCCTCCCCTCTCATTTATCTGTCTTAAGTACATTTAGGTGTCAATTAAATTTGAAATATCTACATTTGTCAGCTCTTGGTTTTTGGCCAGCCGCGAGATGGCTGTGGATTTGTCCAGGCATCTTGACATATGTGGGGGGGGAGGACAGGGTGGGGAGGGGGGTTGGAAGCCCCCGAAATGCAGATTGTCCTCATTAAAAAACCGAAGCGCCGATTCTCCGAACGGGAGACAGAGCCGCCACGGAACACATCCACGGCTTTATGGTGCCGTGTTTCTGACATGATATTTAAAAAGGAACAGCTACGGGCTGTCACGGCTGTCAGGCGCCGGCACTAACCGGAGACACGTTAAACTAAACATTAGAAGGAGATCAGCAAGCCATCTGCACGGGAGCTTCGGGGGGAAAGACGAGAGCCGTTGCAGCCTTGCAACCGTGCCGAGCCTCGGGTTTGACGGACAGGCTGCTGTTTCAGCCCCGGGCCCAACCACCTTTCCGCATAGACAGCTCTTTGTGTGCCAAACGTGAGCCGGTGGCGGGTGGCAGCCGCTGGGAGAGGAAGCACCGAATTGGGTTAATGAGGGAAGAGACTCGGCTGCCTCCAGCGAAGGTGGGAGGGGTGGGGGAAGGAAATAGCCCTGGAGGTTTTTCAACAGGCCTCCCTCCGACTCTTCAGCAAAATTGTGGGTTTCGCCCAAATGCAAAGCCCTGTTCAGCAGGAAGAGCCCTCCCAATGCTTTCAGATGGACAGAGTTGGAAGGGACCCTGTAGGTTCATGATGATGAACCTATGGCACGCGTGCCACAGGTGGCACATGGAGCCGTATCAGTGGGCACGCGAGCTCAGTTCCGCCAACTGATTTTCGGGCCTTCTGGGACCACCAGAAGATGGCAAATGGGCCGTTTCCAGCCTCCGGAGGGCCTCTGGCGGGAGGGGAAGGCTGTTTTCACCCTACCCAGGCTCCTAGAAAGGCTGTGGAGCCTGGGAAGAGCGAAAAACGGGCCTACCAGGCCCACCGTGCCATCACATGCCAAAAGCGGGGGGGAGCCCAGGGGGGGTCGTGCGCGGGGAGTGGAGCGCATTAAATTATGGGTGTGGGCACACATGCGCGTGACCCCCCCCCATGCTCCCCTCCCTTTTGGCACACGACGGGAAAAAGTTTAGCCATCACTGCTGTAGGTCATCCAGTCCAATCCCACCCCCCTCTGCCCAAGCAGGAGACCCTATGCCCGTGGTGGCGAACCTATGGCACGCATGCCAGAGGTGGCACGCACTGCCCTTTCTGATGGCACAAGAGCTGTCACCCCAGTTCAGCTCTGTTGCGCATGCACCCGCGCCTTCCGACGGCCAATTAGTCTTTGGGTCTCTGCCGTGCATGCGTGGGGGGGTGGGGCCCGTGCAAGGGGCTGCATGTGCATGAACTGGGGGCGGGGTGCATGTATGGGGTCCGCATGCACATTACATTTTGGGGTGCATGCATGCATATTTGCATGCGCGCGCGCTTTGGGCACTCGGTCTGCAAAAAGATTAGCCATCACTGCCCTACGCCATTTCTGACAGTTGGCAGGCCAGATCCTCCCCTGCGGGCCTTGAGTTTGACACCCCTGGTGTAGGGTCTCCTGCTTGGGCCCCCCACCCAGTGGAATGGGGTTTGTTCTGTCCCCGTCTCACACACGCACACAAACAGTCAGCCAGGGGTTAAATAAAACTTGCAGACAATAAATTTCTTCGATAACAGGATTGGCAGCAACCCAGTAGCTGCTTGCCAAGAACTTTACTCACAGAGGGAGCTGTTCCTCCTCCGTCAGATAAACCAAAACAAATACACAAAGCCACAGAATTGTCAAGTCCAGTCCATATTAAATCCAAGGCAGGCAGATAACGTAGTTTCAGAGATACAATGCGACTCGCTAGTTGTTTAGTTTTGTCCGTCACAGAGCCTGAATGGCCACCACACCCCCTTTTATCCCCTGTGGGGTGTGGTCCAGTGACTCAGCTTAATCTCTGGCACGCCTCCTTTTCTGCTGTGTGCGCTTGTCTCTCCGACGCTGGCGTGGATCCAGCCAAGACTTATCTCCATCACTGTCCGACTGCGACTGTTCGGAGATACCTGGCTCCTGGCCAATCTCTTCTCCCTCAGGAGACACCTGAGGCATTGCCAGAGAGGAGAGTCCTGGAGAGGGAGGCCTGGCCAACTCCTCTCCTTCAGCTTCGGCATCTTCTCCCTCCGATAAGACGGGCTCGCGGGTCGAAGTCACAACAGGGTTGGACTAGATAACCTACACAGCAGTGGTGAAATCTAAAATTCATTACTACCGGTTCTGTGGGCGTGGCTTAGTGGGGGGGAATGTGACTGGGTGGGCATTGCCATTTTTTTTTTTTTACTTTTAAAATCATTTTTTACATGTAAAGCCATGTAAAAAATGCTTTCAAAAGGCAGAGGTTTTTTTTTTTTTTAAATTTGATTTATATGCCGCCCTTCTCCGAAGACTCAGGGCGGCTTACAAGGCGCTAAGCAATAGCCTTCATTCTTTTGTATATTTTATACAAAGTCAGCTTATTGCCCCCACAAACTGGGTCCTCATTTCACCTACCTTAGAAAGGATGGAAGGCTGAGTCAACCTTGAGCCTTGGCGAGATTCGAACCCTGCAGTAATTGCAGGCAGCTGGTCTTAATAAGCTTAATAACAGGGTGCCTTAAACCCCTGTACTACCAAGGCTCTTTAAAAACCCTCTGCCGATCAGGCAACTCAGCTGGGATCGTCAGAGCTTGGATCGTCAGAGGCATTTATAAGAAAAAAAGCCTCTGATGATCGCGCGGCTCAGCTGGGCATGGGGGGGGCGGGGGCAGGGATTTTTGCTACTGGTTCTCCCAACTGCCCGCCGCCATCGCTACCTACTCGCCCGAGCCGGTCCGAACTGGGAGCATTTCACCCCTCCTACACGGTCCTTTCCAACTCTATTAAATCCGAAGAGAGATTCTTCAGTTCAAAGCCCAAAAGCTTTTCGGAGTTGGAGACCTGAGAAATCCTTTTCTCCTCGAATGTTGGCTTCTGTGGTTTGGCTTCCTTTTCCCTCCACAGGTTTTGGTCCGGCGAGATATATATAGATATATATATATAATCTTTTTCTCTTCCTCTTCCCTGTTTCCTTCAGCCTGGTCAAGCCCACGCGCCACTATACGGTCTTCCTGTTGGAGGATTCCTCGGGCGATGAGCTTCCTCAGGAAGATGGGCCTGTCTCTGCCTTCTCTGACAGTTTTCTCTTCTCTGCTCCTTTTGAATGGTGTCTATCTTGACTATTGCTATCGCTCGCCCTGCTTCCTTGCCTTGCTCGGAGCCCTTGGCTGGCCCATCAGCCTTTCCCCCTTGCTTTGAGGCTTCTGTGGCAAGTGTCATGTCTCTGTGCACGCATGTTCCCCGCATTATATATGTCCCCTGGCGACAAGCAAACGCATTCTGGTTCCGGGCCGAGGAGTGTCGAGATTCACTCTTCTCCTATGCTGGCTTGGATTGGCACTGGGTTTTCCTGCCTCTGCCCGACTCTCTAGTACCCTGAAGATGAATAGCCAGCTGCAAGCAGAAAGTCACCGGGAGATAGCAATAGCACTTAGACTTATATACCGCTTCACAGTGCTTTTACAGCCCTCTCTAAGCAGTTTACAGAGTCAGCCTCTTGCCCCCAACAATCTGGGTCCTCATTTTACCCACCTTGGAAGGATGGAAGGCTGAGTCAACCTTGAGCCGGTCAGGATCGAAATGCTGGCAGTGGGCAGAGTTAGCCGGCAGTACTGCATTTTAATCACTGTGCCACCATGGCTCATAGATAGGTAGGCAGGGAGGGAGGGAGGGAGAGAGAGAGATAATAGAAAGACAGAGGTAAATAGCAATAGCCCTTAGACTTATACACCTCTTCACAGTGCCTTACAGCCCTCTCTAAGCGGTTTACAGAGTCAGCCTCTTGCCCCCAACAATCTGGGTCCTCATTTTACCCATCTCGCCCTTATGCACGTGGGAATCCAAACCATTGTGTGACGTATGACCAAAAACTCATTATTGTCCCAACCACATCGCCTCCTCTTAACAGAGAGCAGGGAGCAATTCTCTACTCATTCACTATCCATGAGTTGAGGTGATGGACAGAGATGGACAAAGCTCCCCGCCCAGCTCTTTTCTATTGTCTTTATTGGTGTTTCCTTCCGTCTCAAGTCTTGTTTTGAATGCCAGTCAAAAACCACCCTGGGAGATTGTGTGAGTTGGGGGAAGTGGGTGTTAATTGGATTTGGCTTGCACTGCCATCCCCTAACATAGGCGTGAGATGCAAATCCCAAGTTTTGAAGCCTCGTTTGCTCCCTGCTCAGCTCCGTCTTCCTCCTAATGGACCATGGTGCTCCTTCATGGAGGAGACATCGTTTTAAGAAATTATGGATTGCTTAAGGATTCAAGAATCCAAGATTCACCAGGGATCGTGTGTGCAGAGTCATCTGGAGCCACCTGGAGACCTTTCCTCATGGTCCTTCAGAGGCCCTGCATGACTTCCTTGCTCAGTAGTTGTCCTCTTGGATCCAGGAAGTCCATGTCTCATTTTGGTCACATCCTTATTTCATGGCCCAATGGAAAGAGAGGACCTCTGGACCTCCTGGGTCTTCTTCAAAGTCCTGGTGTCTCATGCTGGCTAAGATTTTCCCCTCCTCTTTGCCTTGACCGCACTTCTCCTTTGTTGCGTTGGTTTTGCCATCAGAAAATGCATGCTTGATGTCATCCATCTGGAGCTGGGCTGTGTCTTCTTTTGTGTTGAAAGCGCACAAAACCCCCAGCAGAACGCTAACGTAGTTTTGTGGTGTAAGCAACGGAGCCCTTGCTGAGCTTCCTCAAGTCTTCATTGGTGTGGCCTTTGCCAAAAAGAGGACCTTGTGGCCGTGTTTCTGTGGGGCTATCAGGCTGTCCTTAAGAGCCTTAGCTCCCAGATAATGTGGAGTTGTCACTCATCACACACTCATCAGCTCCTTCTGGCTTTCTCTGACTATGAAGGATTTGGGTAGATTTCTCCAGAAGGATCCTGTCTCTGAACGACCAATTGTTTTCCTTCTGACAGGCCTCAGCCGTATCGAGCTCTGAAGGAATCCGACAGTGGCGATGGAGAAGAAGGCATCAGTCCCGAGAAATTCCAAGATGACAACCAGGTTGACCCAACCACTCCAGAAAGTCCTGCAGATATTAGTCTTCTGGAAGACATTTTTACAGGACTGGAGGTGGCAACAACACAGCCACAACTGCTCAGCCAAGCCAGGAGCTTAGAAGATCTGAGGATTTCCAAAGAAGAAGTAGAAGACCAACAGTGCTCCTTTGATTATCAGGTATGGGACTTGAACAGGTGGAGATGGCTGAAAACATCTGAGCTTCTGCTACAGATAGTCCTTGACTTTCAACTATAATTGGAACTGGATTTCTGCTTGTAAGTTGTGTGGTCGTAAGACAAGTTACCCATGTTTTATGGTTGACCGTAAAACACTTGTTCCACACCCTTCTTAATTTTCAATGGTCATTAAGTCAACTGGTTGTAAATTGGGGATTATCTGTAGTGGTGGGATTTAGAGATGGGTATATTTGGTTATTTGCTGACGAGAAGCCAGATGGATGAGATAAGGTACAGCGGTAGGGTGGGAAGACCTGAAGAACTTACAAGGGGCATCTTGAAGTCTTGATAGGGCAGGAGACCCACCGAAGAAGGAGAACCTGAGGGTGATTCCAGAAACACTTTCCCCAAGTGGATTTTGAGGAAATGGGAGGAAGGTCCCCCAGCTGGCACAAAAGGAAAGATGGCTCCTCCTAGTGCAGAGGTGTCAAACTCAAGACCCGGGGGCCAGATCTGGCCCACGGAGTGCTTAAATCTGGCCTATGGGACTGGACTGGAAATATCAAAAGACCGGTGCATTTACGGCCTCTATGGCCTCCTGCAGCACTCTGCTGGCAAAAAAATGGGCTGCGCAGAGGCCCCACATGGCCCGTTTTTGGCCTCCCCAGTGTCCAGCAGCACTCTACTGGCCGAATATGGGCTGCACGGAGGCACCACGAGGCCCCAATGTGAAGGTACTGAGGGGCCCCCACGCGGCCCATTTTTGGCCTCCCTGGCCTCCAGCAGCACTGCCAGCCGAAAATGGTCCATGCGGAGCCACCACAGGGTACCTGCACAGCCGATTTTTGGCCACACGCAGGCACCAAGGGGCCCCTACGTGGAGGTACCAAGGGGCCCCATGTGACCATTTTCTGCCTCCCCGGCTTTCAGCATCACTGCCAGCTGAAAATGGGCTGCATGGAGGCATCGTGGGGGCCCCGTGTGGAGGTACCAAGAGGCCCCCGCACGGCCCATTTTCAGCCTCCCTGGCCTCCAGCAGCACTGCCAGCCGAAAACGGGCCACGCAGAGGCCCCACGGTACCTCCACACGGTGCATTTTCGGCCTCCCGGGCCTCCAGCAGCACACTGCTAACCAAAAACATTTTCGGCCAGCAGATTGCTGCAGGAGGCATCCGTCCCATCTTACCCGCCCACCCACCCCCACTTCCCATCCCTGCTGGCCCGCAGAGGAGAACTCCAATGCTGATCCGGCCCTCGAAGAAATCCAGTTTGACACCCCTGCCCTAGTGAGAGGTAGTCTCAGATCTGGAGAGTCAGTTAGAGGGTTTGGAGAAAGACACCCATGATTTTTCTGTTCTCTGACAGCGGATGGACCTTGGTTTTGCTGAAAAGAGCTGGACCACCCCAGGGATGAAGCTTTCTCACCCTTATAAGCAGTTCTGGGGCCTAGGCCATGACGACATGGCCCTTTCCACAAAGTACTCTCCGAAATCTCCAGAGAGACCACTGAGGAATGTGCCTCCTGTCCCAAGGAGACCACAGAGCAGAGACGCCATTCTGGACCTTCCCGAGAAGGAAGTTGGAAGTTCTCCTGCTGCCCAAGGGAATATCACCATCCCGCGACCACAAGGAAGGAAGACGCCAGAGCTGGGCATTGTTCCACCGCCTCCTCCACCCCGGCTTTCCAAGCAGCAGGCACCCCCAGAAGCTGCCCCTTGCCTTGCAGGGCCTGGCAACCTGACCTCTGAGCTTCTGCAGGAGACCTTTGCAGCCAGAAACATCTCTCTGGACCAGCAACTGGCTGATTTTGCTCCTCACCAAGTCCAGCTTTCGTCCACTGCCGTCACTGAAGGAGAACTGCTCCAACCAGTCAAGGTCAATGCAGAGGACAAGAGTGGAGACAGTGACTCTCTCCTTGCTCTTCTCGATCCACTGAAGTCAGGAGAAGGTGCCCAAGATGCCCGCTTTCTGTCAGGCTCCAGAAGCCAGCTAGGTTCTTCATCTCCCAGCCCTGCCGGCAGCTTCCCATCCACAGGAGAAGACCTCATGCCCTCTACATCAGCACCCTTCCGTCAACTTCTGGGATACCCTCCCTCGGTGACGCCGTTTGGTCAACCGTCTCTCAACCCCTTTGTACAGGCCGTGCCGACGCCGCTGCCGCTCACCCTAGTCAGGCCCCCGGGCGGCCCGTTTGCTCCCTCATTGGGCCACGCTTACAGTTCCAGCTACATCACGTCCAACTCCAGCTTCTTCCAGCCCCAGAGGCCTCCCCTCAACCCGCTGACCCTCTCCATGCCCAACCTCTTCGCCAAATCTCCCTCAGCCCCACCGCCAGCTCAGCTTCCTGTCCAGAGTGGCGTCCTTCGACCAACGCAGCCCAGTGGTCCTTCTAAGATCCGGACATTGCCTCTTACTCATTCTGCGGTCAAGACAAGGCTGGCCGCGAGGCCCAGCAACCTCCCGCTACTTCCCCCCAAGACCAAGGTTGGAGAACCTGCCTTGTGTCCTTCTAAGACTCAGCTGGCTAAAGACCCCTTTGAAGACTTGTTAAATAAAACCAAGCAGGAAGTGTCGGTCACGCCCGGTAAAGTCGAGCAGTTAAGAAAGCAATGGGAAACGTTCGAGTGAGTCCAGTTGGCGTCCGAGACTACTGGGTGTTGGGTCAATATAAAGAGCAGTATTTCCCCAAGCAAAGAAAGGTCAACCAGCTGGCACAGCTTTCTCTCTATTAGGAGGAAGACTTGGCTAAGCCCTGAATAGGAACAAGGAGACCCCCCTTCTTCACCTTTTCGCCCGCCACCATCATTGGAAAGGTGATCTGGGCACCTTGACGTTCTTCCAACTTTTCCTCAAGATAAGTAGACCATGGATAAGGTCAATCCTGATCTCTTCTTGGCCAACCTTGCATCCCCATAATCATGAGCCTGTCACATTCCCAGGTGAGCACATGCCTCCCTACCAGATATTTTGAGCCTAGATGCCCAAGCCACGTTGATCACAATCTGAACCCTTTCTGTTCATTTTGTGGTACCTTCTCCGACGTACGTTTAGCCGGCATGGGTTCAAGGCCCCGTGCTCTCCTCCAACTCCCTTCCCTGTCCCTCCAATCTCTTGCGCACAATAGTCCCCTTTGCTAAGGCACCCCTTTCACGCTCCGGGGTTAGCGTTCACGGGGTTAGCACCACACCACTTTTCAGGGAAGCGATGACACGTCTCTCCGTACCTATCCACAAATTGGCACTACCAGCAGTTGTTAACCTTTTTTTTAGAGCAAGACACGTGATTGTGGTGTCCCCAAGTCACTGTGCTGATGTTACACGAACCTGTATGTGTCTAGTTATCGAAGTGTTACTCGGCGGCTTCCTTCCCCAGCCAGATGGGAGGAGGATGGTCCCTCCAATATCCTAGTCTAGTATGAAAGGTGTGGATGGATGGACAGCAGCATCCATCTGCTGCGTGATGGAACAGGGATGGTGTCGGTAGGACGGCGGTGATAGACACATTTGTTAAAATGACTTTCAGCCCTGGTTTAATTGGCTTTGGTCTTCATAACCTGAAAGCCAGAAGACTTCTACCTGCGTGGTCTTATTTCTCAACTCCTGCTGAAGACCCAAGTTTTCCATCTAGGATGTTTCGGGAGATAAAAGGACCACCACGCCTCAAAATTCAGACCTGTTCAAGGACCTCTTGGTACCCCTGCCTCTCTTTCTTTTCCTCACTTAAATTTGGGAGGGGTTTAAAAAACAAAACTTGGGCAGTTTGTTGTTATTTTAATCAGTTGTCGTGTGGGAATTAGGCTAGCCAATTGTCTATGTCCACAAGAACTCACTGTGTAACAAAACGTGAGAAGTCACTCTTCAACGCCATCTCTTTTGCTTTTTCGACGGGTTTCCCTCCCGTTTCTATCACCCTTTTGAGATTTTTCCTACCAGCTGAAGAGTTAGTTTGGCTTCCATCTCCACACCTAAGCCTGTAGATCCCAAGAACATGGTTGATTTCCTCCAAACAATGGGGACACCCACCTGTAGATCTTCTGTCGGCCTCGTGTGACGCCTCTGTCCAAAACCGCTGCATTTGACAAGGCTCTTTCCATGTTTTTGTATGATCACTTTTCCTGGGGGTGGGGGAAGGAATATGTTTTTGATATTACCTACTTCTGGATAGTAAAATATTTAAAGCCCATCCAATGGGCCCAGAGTGTTGGCTTCCTTCTTCAAAGTTCGGTGTATGGAATGGGAATAGAGTACCGATCTTCAGGCTGTGTCTGTGGTTGACCGTCTGGGCTGGTGTTAGATCAGTCCAGGAATGGGATTCAGCCGGTTCAGACCAGTTCGGGCAAACCAGATGCTAATTTTACATCTGGTTCGACAAACCGGTAGTTGCAAGGACTGGCTGGCCTCCCCACCCCGCCCCTCCCAGGAGTCTCCATGCAGCCCATTTTGGATGCCAGGTAAGTGCAGGGCCCACGTGGAGGCTCTGGAAGGGCAAAAAATGGGCCTCCAGGAAGTCTTGAAATGGGCCTATTTCTGGCCTCTGGAGGGTCTCCAGAGCCCGGGGAAGGCCATTTTCACCCTCCCGGAGGCTCGATAAAACCTTCTGGAGGCTGGGGAGGGTGAAAAACGGGACACCTGGAAATTCCAGAAGGCCGGAAACAGGCCTGTTTCTGGCCTGCGGAGGGCCTCCAGAACCCGGGTGAGATTGCTTTTGCCCTCCCGGAGGCCTGAAGAAAGCCTCTGGAGCCTGGGGAGGGTGAAAAATAGGCCTCTCAGAAGTTCTGGCAGTCTGGAAATGGGCCTGTTTCCGGCCTCCGGAGGGCCTCAGGAGCCTGGGGAAGGCCGTTTTCACCCTCCCAGAGGCTCAAGGAAAGCCTCCGGAGCCTGGGGAGGGTGAAAAATGGGACACCTGGAAATTCCAGAAGTCCAGAAACGGGCCCGTTTCTGGCCTGCGGAGGTCCTCCAGAGCCCGGGTGAGATTGTTTTTGCCCTCCCGGAAGTTCGAAGAAAGCCTCTGGAGCCTGGGGAGGGTGAAAAACATGCCTCTCAGAAGTTCCGGCAGTCCAGAAACGGGCCTGTTTCCGGCCTCCGGAGGGCCTCTGGAGCCCGGGGGAGGCCGTTTTCACCCTCCCAGAGGCTCAAGGAAAGCCTCCGGAGCCTGGGGAGGGTGAAAACGCCCCTCCCCGTCGTGGTGCAGGAGGCTGAGCAAGCGACGCCCACCATGGCCACAGCCACCGGGTGTGAACGTGTTGCTAAAACTTTTGAATGCCATCCCTGGATCAGTCCATCCTCATGTTCTCTCCACAAAGGTGTAATTTAGAACAAAGGACGAACAGCCTGCTGCTTCAGAATATGGCAGAGATGTAAACATGGGAGGCTGTTTGCTGGGATAACCCATAATCTCCTAGGTGCAAGTATTTCAGAACTTGTAAACAATCTATGCATCTTGTTCTGGAGAAGCAGCTGAGGTGAGAGGAAGCCAGGTGCCACTGAGAGAAGACCTGAGTGGAACTCGGCACATTAAAAAAACTACGTCAACATCAGAAGCACCTTGCAACTAGTAAGTCCCTCGCGACCACCAACAGCCACCATATCCTTTTGGACAAATAAACTCCAGGTAGATCTCAACTTACGACGGTTCATTTAGCGACCATTGAAAATGACAATGGCACTGAAAAAAGGGACTTACGACTGTCCCAAAGGGGCTTTTTTTCCAAGAGGCAACGGGACCTTCTGGTTTTTTTTTTTTCCCCTTTTGAAGACGTTTCGCTTCTCATCCAAGAAGCTTCTTCAGCTCTGACTGGATGGAGGGGAATGGAAGGCTTTATGCTCCTTGCAGACAAACTGGTCATTTGCATCCTTTTAGCAAGTCGTTGAGGCCACTTCAAGAGTTCCAAGGAGGCTCCACACTCATTTGCACCACTCAGATGATCCTGAGGACACAGATCAACCTACAAGTGGCCTCAACGACTCTCTAAAAGGATGCAAATGACCAACTGTCTGCAAGGAGCATAAATCCTTCCATTCCCCTCCAAACAGTCAGAGCTGAAGAAGTTTCAGCTTGGGAACTGAGTCACTTGTATGACCGTTGCAGTGTCCCGGAGGGGGTCACACACACAATCACGTTTTGCAACCTTCTGATGAGCAAAGTCAATGGGGAAGTCAGATTCACTTAAAGGTAAAAGATAAATGTTCCCCTCGCATATATGTGCTAGTCGTTCCCGACTCTAGGGGGCGGTGCTCATCTCCGTTTCAAAGCCGAAGAGCCAGCGCTGTCCGAAGACGTCTCCTTGGTCATGTGGCCGGCATGACTCAACGCCAAAGGCGCACAGAACGCTGTTCCCTTCCCACCAAAGGTGGTCCCTATTTTTCTACTTGCATTTTTTTTTTACGTGCTTTCGAACTGCTAGGTTGGCAGAAGCTGAGACAAGTCACGGGAGCTCACCCCTGTTACGCAGCACTAGGGATTCGAACTGCCAACCTTTTGATCAACAAGCTCAGCATCTGAGCCACTGCATCCCCTTTTAGAATCTTTGTTAAGATTCACTTAACAACCGAGTTATTAACTTAACAGCTTTAGTAATTCACTTAACCGTGGCAAGAACTGTGGCTGTACAGTAATACAGTGGTCTAAAGCACCCTGTTATTAAGACCAGCTGCCTGCAATTACTGCAGGTTCGAATCTCGCTAGGTTCAAGGTTGACTCAGCCTTCCATCCTTTCTAAGGTAGGTTAAATGAGGACCCAGATTGTGGGGGCAATAAGCTGACTTTGTATAAATATACAAAAGGATGAAGGCTATTGCTTAGTGCATTGTAAGCCGCCCTGAGTCTCCGGAGAAGGGCGGCATATAAATCAAATTAAAAGAAAAAAAGAGAAAGAAGGAAGGAAGGAAGGAAGGAAGGAAGGAAAGAAAGAAAGAAAGAAAGAAAGAAAGAAAGAAAGAAAGAAAGAAAGAAAGAAAGAAAGAAAGAAAGAAAGAAGAAAAGCTGACTTTGTATAAATATACAAAAGGATGAAGGCTATTGCTTAGTGCATTGTAAGCCGCCCTGAGTCTCCGGAGAAGGGCGGCATATAAATCAAATTAAAAAAAAAAAAAGAGAAAGAAGGAAGGAAGGAAGGAAGGAAAGAAAGAAAGAAAGAAAGAAAGAAAGAAAGAAAGAAAGAAAGAAAGAAAGAAAGAAAGAAAGAAAGAAAGAAAGAAGAAAAGCTGACTTTGTATAAATATACAAAAGTATGAAGGCTATTGCTTAGCGCATTGTAAGCCGCCCTGAGTCTCCGGAGAAGGGCGGCATATAAATCAAATTTAAAAAAAAAAAGAAAAAAAAGAAAGAAGGAAGGAAAGAAAGAAAGAAAGAAAGAAAGAAAGAAAGAAAGAAAGAAAAGCTGACTTTGTATAAATATACAAAAGGATGAAGGCTATTGCTTAGCGCATTGTAAGCCGCCCTGAGTCTCCGGAGAAGGGCGGCATATAAATCAAATTAAAAAAAAAAAGAAAAAAAAGAGAAAGAAGGAAGGAAAGAAAGAAAGAAAGAAAGAAAGAAAGAAAGAAAGAAAGAAAGAAAGAAAGAAAAGCTGACTTTGTATAAATATACAAAAGGATGAAGGCTATTGCTTAGCGCATTGTAAGCCGCCCTGAGTCTCTGGAGAAGGGCAGCATATAAATCAAATTAAAAAAAAGAAAGAAAGGTTGGGAAACAGGGCAAAATTGATTTAACAAATGTCTCGCTTAGCAACCAAAATTTGGGGCTCAATTGTGGTCATAAGTCAAGGACTACTTGCATTCTGATATGTCCGTTTCTCCTTTTTCATGAGGCCATTTGCCTACCTTCCATTTTGGACTCTTGGGCAGCTGATGGCCCCAGCTCTTACCAGGTCAACACCGTTTCAAGTTAAAGAGCCCAGATAATGCTTCTGTGTGTACATTTTTAATTACAACTGGGATTATTACCAGGATTGGGTTCCTTACATTTGCGTAAACAGACGTTCCCATCTGCGGCAAGACGTCCCGTGAAAAAATAAACCCCAAATTTAAATATCAAAAAGTTCACATGAGAAAACAAAAAATAAATAAAGGTTTCATCGCTGGTGGATCTAATGGGGGCTTCAAGCAATTTGAAGGAAGAATGGCTACTCCTCCGAAAAGGAGGGCAAACGTTTTGTGGGGTGTGACGGGGAATTAAATTGAACTCCTTTGGCATAATGACTAGTCCTCAGAATAAATCTAACACCAGGTGTCAGTGCATTGCATGGTCCAGTTCAGGGGTCGGCAACCTTAAACACTCAAAAGAGCCATTTGGACCCGTTTCCCACAGAAAAGAAAACACTGGGAGCCACAAAACCCTTCCTGTGCCTGACTATTTCCTGAGCGACCACAAAACTAGCATACGTAGTTGAATTAAGCATTCTGTTTTCTTCTGAAACTTTTCTTTTCTTGGATTTATCCATGGTTGACCTACCGGGAGTCGAAAAGCTCAATAAATCATGTGCCAAGTGGGTGTCACACACTGGCGGTTGTGATGCATATTTTGAGCGACAGGGAGCCGCAGCAGAGGGGTGAAAGAGCCACATGCGGCTCCAGAGCCACAGGTTGCTGACCCCTGGACCAGATGAATGAGTCAAGTGATGATAAAGCTGAGACTAAAATTTAAGACTGAAACTTATTCTCCAGCTAAATATGCCAACCTACACTAAAACAGGAGAAATCTTTGTTAGCAAGAATTAAACTTCTACCCGCTATGTTTTAGCGTAGAAACTTCCACTTCCCTTGGGGGAAGATGGCTCTTTAAGGAGTGTTCTTGGAGTGGAATCATTTCTACGTCTATCAAAAACTATAACCGAAGGGTGAAGTGAAGTGAAGCTGAGGGATCTTGGGTTAATGCTGTTTCAAGTGGTTTGTTTACAAGGCACTTTAGGGTGGCGCATTGTACCGCAACGTGTGAAGGAGGTCACAGAAATTGTAGGTACTCGAGGGGGAATGATTTAAGATGTTTTGTTCTGTGAGAGAAGAGGATTTTGGATTTTTTGTGGTGTGTTATTGGGGTTAAGCAGTTTTTTTTTGTTGTTCACCCTCTTCTGTCTCGCAGCTGCGGGGTGTGTCTAATGATCGGTGTGCAGTTTGTGTTGAGTTCCCAGGCATGAGCTGCTCAGCCTTTCACAGTCCAAAACAATACACTTCAACCTAGTTGTGGTGCCTTTTTCCTTCGTATCCTCTCAGCTAGTTTGCATTCAACCGTAGTGGGTTGTTTTGCAAACACCAAAGTCCTACAGGGACTATGAATGTTCTGAGCAACCGGTATGGCTTGTAGACAGGGCCCAAAAGACATTGGTCACTACAATAGATGGGGGCGGAGATTTTTGAACCTAACTCCTCCAGAGGTGGTATGCACTTACCTTCCCTACCGGTTCGCAAACGTGAGTGCACACACAGCCTTCATGCGTACACCAAAGCTACCACGCATGTGCTTTGCTGGTGCGCACTCCTACCGCGCATGTGACCAAGCCTCAAAAACGTACCTAAATACAATGGCATAGAGCCAAGGCGGGTGGGCGGGTCCACCTATGATTTCTGCTACCGGTTCGGGTGAACTCGTCCGAACCAGCTGAATACCCCCTGTGAACTCCTCTCTATCAACTGGCATTCAGCTCAGCAGAGGCAGTGTTGACATTCAGCACCTCGGCTCATACCCTGTGGTCTCCTGGTGGCTTGTCTTGTTGGCTTCTCATGTAGTCCATCTCCTCTTTATGGACACACCTGAGATGCCTGAAGGGATGAGGAGCAGCTCAGTAGTTCCAACCGCTCCCAAGAAGCATGGAGCTGCTGACATGGTCTAGGATAGGTCAAGGTGTTATTTGACCACTTGGGACAGCATTTGAGACTTTCCTTGTGAGTCTTGTCTATAACTAGGTCCCCCTAGAACAGTCCTATAGGCAATGCACCCATCTAAGAAGAGGCTTCAAATGTCAAAAGTGAGGAAGTGCATTTGCCCAGCTGTTGTGTCTTCGTCACAACTCTCGTTTTATGCCAATCCTGACAATTCAGGACGTCCTATCCCTGCCTCTAGAAACAAGGCCTCCGAATCCTTCCCCCCATCCCCCCATGTCAAAACCAGAGCCATCACAACCCTCTTAAAACAAGTAGAGCCTTTCAAGAATGCCACAATCGCCCACCCCAACAGGACCACTTTGTAACTCCTCCCTGGAGGCCATCACAAAGAGAGTCTAAACCACACCGAGGAGAGAGGCAGGGCTTCCGTGTGGATTCTCCGGTCGGTTGGTTGATGCTCAGAGAAGTCTGTGGCCGATCGTCCTTCCGCACAGCCACTTGCCAAGGCAGCCTGTTGGATTAGAACAGCCCTTCTGAAGCATGGGAGTGGACAGGTGTGTGGTATGATTGAGAGGCCGGTTGCTGCCACTGCCAGAGAGGAACCCACAAGGCACATGTATAGGTCCTCAAAGGTCCCAGGTATACAGGTGGGCCGCCCACTCAATGGGCGTCCAACTTCACTGCCATCCTGGTCTGTTGGAAGGAGCACTCTGCCCACACTTTTGTGCCAACTTTTATCAAATCCCCTCGTTGCTTATATTAAACGTTCTTCGGGTGGGACTTTGAGGACGCTGTCCATCTCCAGGCGAGCTCCGGCCACTTCCTGTTGGCTCGGGCTGTAGGTTCCCTCGGATTGGCGTCTCTTCCGGGCGGTGAGGATCATGAGGACGAGGATGATGATGAGAAGAAAGAGGCAGCTGCAGACAACCGGAACTGCCACTTCAACCAAGGGGAAGGGGAAGGCAGAGCCTGGAAGGCTCCCTCTCTGCCAGAGAAATCAAGAAAGGGAAGATTAGTCTGGATAAATGCAGGGGTGGGCTGCTACAGGTTTGCCCCAAAAATGGCAGAGTCAATCATCCTGGGACTCACCTGGCTAGACAAATGGGCCCCTACAATCAAATAGGAGGACGGCTACCGAAAAGTCATGATAGGGGTGGGTCCCTTGCCGCCCGTCCCTCCTGAAGCCAAACCCACTGAGACGAGCCCTCAGGGCCCCCACCAACAAGAGGTGGCCACGACGGCCATCAAAGCCCTACCTGGGACTCCCCAGGTCCCCAAGGAATACAGGGACCTGGCTGAAGCATTCAGTGAGGAAGAATGCAACACTGAGTTCGGGAGAACCTGTAGCTAATGTTATGGCTGGTTCAGAGAACCTCCAAATCTCACCCCTAGCTGACCTCCCTCCACCACCTTCCACCCAAGCAGGAGAAAGATGGCAGTCCAGTCTCTTCTTGAAAGCTTCCAGTGATGAAGCTCCCACAACTTCTGAAGACAACTTCTCTTCCATTGGTGGATTGTTGTCCCTGTCAGAAAATTTCTCCTTATTTCTAGGTTGAATCAATCAATCAATCAGAATAGAGTTGGAAGGGACCTTGTAGGTCATCTAGTCCAACCTCCCCACCCAAGCTGGAGACCCTACACCATTTCTGACAAATGGCAGTCCAGTCTCTTCTTTGAAAGCCTCCAGTGATGAAGGTCCCACAACTTCTGTTCCATGGGTTGATTGTTCTCACTATCAGAAAATGTCTCCTTATTTCCAGGTTGAATCTCTCCTTGTATCAGTTTCCATCCATTATTCCTTGTCTGGCCTTCAGGCTACTTAAAGCACCTTCTCAAAATACACCCTCCACCTGCAGAAGCTCTCTCTCTTCACCCTGCCCAGCTTCCTCACCAAGCCACGTGAGGTTGGTGTAAGCCATGCTAAAAATACCAGGTTGTGATCTCAACAGTGGAGACACCTGACAGCCTAGAAACGCTGGGATAGAAACCAGGACAGGGCAAAGTATAAGTAGATAAGAAGTGGATTTTCAGGTCTACATCAAAACATGGATCTGGGACGCCCTCTACCTGAGCGGGATCATTGCATTAAGGATTCCTTTGGGGCAAGGCAGAGGTGAAATCCAGCAGGTTCCGACAGGTTCTGGAGAACCAGTAGCAGAAATTTTGAGTAGTTGGGAGAACCAGCAAAGGCTGCCTCTGGCTGGCCCCAGAGTGGGGTGAGAATGGGGATTTTGCAGTATCCTTCCCCCTGGAGTGGAGTGGGAATGGGGATTTTGCAGTATCCTTCCCCCTGGAGTGTGGAGGGAATGGAGATTTTTCAGTATCCTTCTTCTGGAGTGGGATGGGAATGGGGATTTTGCAATATCCTTCCCCCAGGAGTGGGGAAGGAATGGGGATTTTGCAGTATCCTTCCCCCAGGAGTGGGGAATGAATGGGGATTTTGCAGTATCCTTCCCCTGCCACGTCCACCAAGCCACACCACACCCACCAAGCCACACCCACAGAACTGGTAGTAAAACAAATTGAATTTCACCACTGGGACCAGTTGGGTAGGCGTGGCTCGGTGGTCATGTGACCATGCAGGCGTGGCCAACTCAACATCACTCACATCCGATGGGCGCTTCGCCTTAGCTTGTTACAATGTAATAAGGGTTAACCAGAGAGGCAGTTTCTGTAAGCAGGGCAATAAAGATTAGGCTAGAAACAACACCAGAATGTTTCCTTCCTGCCTTCCTTACAGGATTAGCCCTGTAAAGTGGAAAAAAACAAAATAAGGTTTCTTCCAACGATCGGTTCTCTGAACTGCTTAGAAAATTAACAACCAGTTCTCCTGAATAGGTGCGAACCGGCTGAATCCCACCACTGGTTGCCCTGGAAACAGCAAAGGACCAGCCCGCAGTGCCTCTGCCAGTGAAAATGGAGCTCAGGACGGAGTTCACGAGGGCCACAGGTGGCACTTCGAAGCTCCATTTTTGCTGGCAGAGGGTTGTAGGAGGCTGTTGCAGCCGAAAACGGAGCTCGGGAGCCCATTTTCGCTGGCAGAGCGCTCAGGCCACCCCCAGACACGAGTGATGTCAAACTGGCCACGCCCACCCGGGCTCCCCCAAGGTCAAACACTTGGAAAAGATTTTAACTCCTTTTCTGAGTCAAGTGTAGTGGGAATCCATTATTCTGGGAAAAGAAAAGAGAGACTCTGGCTTACACTGACATCACAATATTCCCCAGCGTAGTTGGCACCGCAGATACACCAGGATCGATTCATGGAGTGCTGGCACGTCCCCCCGTTTTTGCAAAGGCTGGGGTCACAATCGCTGACGTTGATCTGGCACCTGGAAATAAAGCGAGGCAGGAATCAGCCGCGGCCTTAAAGAAACGAGGGACGGGGTGAGGATCGAAGAGGCAAAACGGGTTTTAAGGAGTGCCCTTTAAAGATGGAGGGTCAAAGCCATCATCGTACTTCTTCCCCGTGTAGCCGATCTTGCAGCTGCAGTTGGCTCCCCATGGCCCACTCATGCATTTGCCGCCGTTCAAACAGGTGAAGTTCTTGCCACATTGTTCAGGCGGGAAGGGCCACCTGGAATTTTAAAAAAAGAAAGAAAGAAAGAAAGAAAGAAAGAAAGAAAGAAAGAAAGAAAGAAAGAAGAACCTTGATTTAGAAACCAGACATTCGTAGGCATTCTTCAAAAAAATACACACTGCGCAACGCTTCCCACGACTCTTTTGCAAACTGGAGACCCCGCACATGTTATCAGCTGATTGTCCTCTAAAGCCAGAATTAGGCTGGCTAATGCCTTTTCATTTCTTCTCTGGTCCCCATCATCCAGGACTGCTGGTGGATTAGTAACAATCGTCCCACAACTCCTCTCTCCGCAGGTACATCTCCATCTTTACATTCCTGGAGAGGTAGTTTGTCTCATTCAGCCAAGACACCACAAAACCTCCTCCGATTACTCCTGACGGAGGCCATGCTGCCTGCTTTCTTTCACAAGCCACTAACCACTATCAAACCATGATGCACAACCCCTTTGACTCTGGAGCAAGCTCTCACTGGGTTTCTCTTCTCTCTAGTCAACTCTGGCCTTCTCTCTGTTTCACTGGGTTTCTCTTCTCTCTTCTCGTAACCTGTCAGAGTGTTTACAACGTGATGACTATTTTGAGACAACCCAGGAGCAAAATACAGGACACAGAGGTTTATCTTACAAACAGTAGTTTATATACAAGACTTGTGTGGTAGGCACATACCAGGCGGCTCAACTGTGATCATCGGAGCCTTTTTTTTACTTTTAAAAGCAAAAAAGCAAAACCTGTGCATGCACAGAGGGTACAAAACACATTAGCCTGAGAGCCCGAGTGGCGTAGGAGGCTAATGCCTCCTACTAAGGCAGCATTTAACATCCAGCTGCCTGCAATTACTGCGAGTTCAATTCTCACCAGGCTCAAGGTCGACTCAGCCTTCCATCCTTTCTAAGGTGGGTAAAATGAGGACCTGGTTTGTGGGGGCAATAAGCTGACTTTGTATAAAATATACAAAAGTATGAAGGCTATTGCTTAACGCACTATAAGCCGCCCTGAGTCTCTGGAGAAGGGTGGCATATAAAAATAAATAAATAATAAATTACTTCCTGGTTAAAACCAAGAAGTAACGACAACTGGTTGGCTGGGTGGAGTCTCATGACACGATTGCTACCAGTTCTCCGAATCACCTGCCACATTCGCTACCGAATCAGGCGATCCGGTCTGAACCGGGAGCATTTCACCCCTGCTTTAGAAGGTCTGGTTGGAAAAATGTCTATGGAGATTCTCAATCATCCAATCATGGTTGTCTCAAAGTGCTTTTTTTCCCCCAAAGCCAACCGGACTTTCTTGGTGTCAGCGTTGCAACGCTGGCATAGAGGGAGCAGAGGAGAGCGAAAGATAAACTCTGAGACTTTTGCCTGCTAAATCCCTTTGAAGCCCGGTTGTCGTGGAAATGAGGGGAGGGGCACATTCCTTGGAAATGACAAGGAAAAGAAGTCTGAAGAATGACTTGGAAGACAGCCAATGAGAAGCAGAGATTTGGGGATCGGAAAGGGAGGGATTGGGAGGCAAAAGGTCAGTCTTGTCTGCGCGGAGTCATGATCCGGTGGCTGAACTCAATTAAAGAAAGATTTCCTTAAAGATTGGCAGTTTGGAAATTCATTTAATTTTGAGATAGCACCGCAGTCTGACACTTGGCTTTTTTTTTTCCCTTGAAAACATTTCACTTCTTATCTTAAGAAGCTTCTTCAGTTCTTGGATGAAGAACTTCTTGGGTGAACTTCTTGAACCGAAGAAGCTTCTTGGACGAGAAGCGAAACGTTTTCAAGGGAAAAAGATCCAAGAAAATCCAGTTGGCTTTTGGGGAAAGTATGTTTGGGACGTCCGGCTGGAAAGAAAGGTTAGGGTGGGACTCCGAGAAAAAACATCTCCAGAATTCTCATTCTTGCCAGTCAGACTTCCTACAGACTTACTCGCAGAGAGGGCCAGAGTATTCTGGCGGACATTTGCAGGAGTAGCTGTAGATGTCATCCACACAGGTCCCTCCATTCTGGCACTGGTGCCTTATGCAGTCATCTACATTGATATGGCAACGTTTCCCGATGAAACCTTTATGACAGATGCACTGGAAGTCTCCTACTAGGTCTTCGCACTCGCCGTGAAGACACGGGGTAGATTTACACTCATCCGTGTTGGTCTCGCACAGCGGCCCTTCCCAACCAGGCTGGCAGTCACAACCGAAGGCGTTGAAGAGGTCCAAGCAGGAGCCTCCGTGATGACACGGATTGGACGAACAGATGTCTTCTCCCTGGCAGCCCAGAAGGAGGGCCCTCCTGGTCACCTGAATGAATTGTTCTGGCTGTGGGTAAAAAGGGTGGCTGGACAGGGGCAAAAACAGCCCCCCGATGTCTACGTGTCCGAGGCACCCTGTGAAATTTTCAGCCAAGACAATAAATGCATTGCCTTTTAAGAAATCCAGGTTGCCAGCATTACCCAGGAGAGTTGTATTAGTGGAATCGTCCATTTGGAGATGCCACCTTGACGAATAGGCTGAGGGCTCTTCCATGGTCAACAAGAGGGTGTGCCAGGAGCCATCAGTGACGGGCGTGGGCCTGAGAAAATTGGCTCCCTCGACTCCATTCCCGCTCCGGATTTCAACCAGGAGTGAAGAGTTTTGAATAGCCACCAGAAGGGAATCGACTTCCTCGACGGCTTGTATCAAGACAGCGTCGCTGTCCCGCGTCCTGAAATCCAGGCGGAGGCTGTGAAGAGCTCTGGCGATAGACGTATTGGCTGTGAATTCAACGGCATCGTGCTCGCCAAATGTGGCATTGGCCAGACCTGCAGGATGACACGGTAATCAAAAGATCACAAGTGGAAGGGCTGTCCAGTGGAGACACCAAGGACAGGGGTGGGCTGCTGGGGGTGCGCAGGCATTCGGGAGAACCTCTAGCTAAGATTCTGTGCAGTTCGGAGGACCCCCAAATCCCACTCCTGGCTGGCCCCGCCCACCCCACCACTCCCCTCCCAGGAGTCCCCACACAGCCCTTTTTGGATGCAGGTAAGTGCAGGGCGTGCACAGAGGCTCAAGGAGGGTGAAAAATGGGTCTACTGGAAGTTCGGGAAGGCCTCCAGAGCGCCTCTGGAACCTGGGGAGACCGTTTTCGCCCTCTCGGAGGCTCAAGAAAAGCCTCTTGAGCCTGGGGAGGGCAAAAACACCCCCTGCCATGGTGCAGGAGGCTGACTAGGCTACACTCACCCAGCAACCAGGCAGAGAACGACCTTGCTAAAAATTTTGAAGCCCACCCCTGACCAAGGAGCACCTCAAAGATCTCCACCAGGAAGTTCAAGGAAGATGAACACTCATCAAAGGCCTTCTGAGGCCATCACAAGGAGTGAAATACTAAGATGACCCAGATATATAAACAGAGTTCCTTGCGAAGAGAAATCAATCAGAGGAAAGTCCATGGATAATTCTCAGTCCTCTAGGTCATGGTTCACATCCACTTGTTGAAGTTCCCGGTTTTAGCTTCGAGGAACTTTCATTTATTATGACTTAACGTTTCCTCGGATTGTCCCAAAGGTGCCTTTTCCAGGAGGCAACTGGACTTTCTTGTTTTGTTTTTTCTTTTGAAGACGTTTCGCTTCTCATCCAGGAAGCTTCTTCAGCTCTGACTGGATGGTGGGGAATGGAAGGATTTATACGCCTTGCAGACAGCTGGTCATTTGCATCCTTTTAGAGCAGGGCGGTCAAACTCCCGGCCCGTGGGCAAAATGCGTCATGCACTGGCCACCCCCACACCTGGTTTAGCGAAGGGGGGGAAAGTCCCGATATGTCACGTGACGCCGCCGTGAGTTTGACACCCCTGTTTTAGAGGGTCATTGAAGCACTTGGAAGTTTATCCAGAGGAAAAATTGGAGACTGCAGGAACCAGGAGCACTACTCAGGTGACCCTGAGGACACAAATAAACCTCCAAGTGCTTCAACGACTCACTTAAACCGTGACAGCGAACCTATGGCACTGTTGTGGTCCACCAGCAGCCTGCAGAGCTGGCAGCGGAGTCGGACCGTGAGGAGGCTGGAGGAACATAGGCCAGTCCTGGAGTCAAAGGAAGGCCAGGATGAGGGCTCTGCGTCAGAGGCAGAGATGGGACCAGGGCCATCTGGGAGTGATATGTGGACTCCGGAGCCTCCAGAGTCAGACAGCAGAAAGGCAAAGGAACAGGAGGAGCCTGTTCCTAGTGCGTGCATGCGCAGAGCTGCCAGAAGACATGAACGGTTAAAACAAAAGAGACGACTTAGGAGTAAGGCCTGGAGATGATTGGCCCCTCCCATAAGGCTTCAAAGAGGAGCAAAGGCACGTGGGCCCTTTGCAGGAAAGCAACATTGTTAATTCTGTTCCCAATCGGCATCTCTTCGATTCTGGACTCTGTGTGGCTTTGCCAAGTCGGTCTTTGGCAGGTTGTCAAGGGAGATAAAGGTTGGTGGTTATCCCAAAGGACTTCTCCCGAAGGACTTTTTGCAACTAATTGGGACTCAGCTGTGAATGAACGTAATTCACAGCTGTTGCAATAAAAGAGGTTTTTGGGACTACTCGTGTGTTTTAATGACTCAGGAAGCCTAGGTCACAGCAGGCACATGTAATGGAAGTGACACACAGAGCCATCTCTCCGGGCATGTGAACCATCGCCCGTTGTTCTTCTGGGTTCCAGCGCACTGGCCAGCTGGTCTTCACACGCATGGGACCGCCGGAAACCAGAAGGGCAGCTGCTCAGTGCACATGCACGTACTAGGAGGATAATCTTCCTGTTTCCGGCATGTGCATGCACACCGGCCAGCTGATCTTCGCACCTGCATGTGTGCCAGAAACCGGAACACCAGCTGTCTGGTGCACATGTGCACACCAGAAATTGGAAGATCATCTTCCTGGCGCACGCATGGACATCGGGTGGCTGGTCGTCTTGTTTCCGGCTTGTGCGCACCCCCGTTTCAGCACTTGGTGCCGAAAAGGTTCGCCAACACTGCTCTAAAAGAATGGAAATGCCCACATGTCTGCAAGGAGTATAAATCCTTTCACTTCCCAGTATCCTGTCCGAGCGGAAGAAGCTTCTTGGATGAGAAGCAAAACATCTTCAAAAGAAAAAACAAAACAAGAACGTCCAGTCGCCTCCTGAAAAATTGTCACCTTTGGGACAATCAGAGGAAACGTAAGTCACAATAAATGAAAGTTCCTCAAAACTAAAACCGGGAACTTCAACAAGTGGATGTGAATCTCTTGAGCTTCTTTCCAGAGTGAGGTGGAAAACCCCCCTTTTTTTAAATTTAATTTAAATTTCCTGGAATGGAAAACAAGAGCGTACGGAGGCTTACCAAGAAGAATGTTCAGGATTTCCGCGTGACCCCATGACTTGGATTAGAAACTACCTAAGACTTTTCAAGCCATCTTTTTAAAGAATTAGCAGGCTGAGTGTAATGGGATCTACCACAGATTTGTACCAGGTTGAGATCAAACGGAAAGGGTCTCCAGACTCCTGGGTGACCCTGTTTAAAACAAAACAAAAAAGGACACTTCCGCAGTGGCCTACAATTCCTGGAGGAACACTTACAAACATAACCGGAGGGGACATCCACACAAGCGGTAAGTGGAGGACACAAATCTCTTTGGCACCAGACTTTCTCCTCACAACATTTCCCGGTAAAGTTGGGCGGGCAACTGCAGTTGAAGTCATTCCAGGTGATGGTACAGAGACCACCGTTGAGGCAAGGAGAAGACTGAAAGACAAAAGGAACATAATTAGCGGGAAAAGTGACTTCGTTGGGGTTCCAAGTAACACACCCAATGACAGGAAACCCCCACGCTTGAGTTTCATCAAGCTTCCATTTTGTTTGAGATGTCTTATTGGCACATCTGGGAAAACCCGAATCTGAAAGCTTCCAGGTTTTCCATACCCAAAGGAAAGTCCAAGCCCCATGATGGCAAACCTATGCCACACGTGCCGGAAGTGGCACACAGAGCCATCTCTCCAGGCACGCGAGCCGTTGCTTTTCTGGGTTCCGGCGTGCAGGCCAGCTGGTCTTCATGTGCGTGGGAGCGCCAGAAACTAGGAGAACAGCCGCCCGCTTTGCATGCGCACGCCGGGTGGCTGCTCTTCCAGTCTCCAGCGTGCACATGCGCACCAGACACCTAGTCTTCCGGTTTATGGCACACATTCGCATGCGAAGGCCAGCCAGCCAGTGTGCATGAATGCGCCAGAAACTCGAAGATCATCTTTGTGGTGCATGCATGTGCACCCACCAGCTGGTCTTTGCACGCATGCGCACTGGCCAACAGGTCTTCGTGTACACATGCGTGCCAGAAATTGGAAAACCAGGTGGCCGGTGCACATATGTGTGCTGGAAACCAGAAGAGCAGCCGCCCGCTATGTGCATGCACACCGGCTGGCTGTTCTCCTGGTTTCCAGCATACATGCACACTCGCGCGAGCGCACACTCCCATTTTGGCATTCGGTGCCGAAAAGATTCACCAACATTGTCCAAGTCCCTGCCCAGCACCCACATGTCCATCACGTGGCCCAACCAAATCACCGTTCTAAGAGGAGATGCCTCCCAGTTCCAGCCCTCCAGGAGCAGGGCAAGATGTCCTTGACTCTCAGAGAAAGGAATGTTATTTTGACTATATATATATCACCCGGGCTCCATACAATCCCCCCTCCCAGTTTCCCACAGTAGTAGATGTGGCAGGCCTAATGAAGGCCTAATGCAAAAAAAGGCTGCCAGGCCTAGCAGTTTTTTTTTTTCTCCCTGGAAATGAAATGGAGCAGTTGAGTGCCCAGTGAATTAAATCAAGGATCTCCAACCTTGCCCATTTTTACGATTTGTGGATTTCAATTCCCAAAATGCTGGCTGAGGAATTCTGGGAGTTGAAGTCCACTAGTCATAAAAGCTGCCAAGGTTGGAGAACCTTGGGTTAAATGATTAAGAAAGCTGGGTTCTGTACAGGGGTGAAATCCAGCAGGTTCTGACAGGTTCTGGAGAACAGGTAGCGGAAATTTTAAGTAGTTCGGAGAACCGGCAAATACCACCTCTGGCTGGGCCCAGAGTGGGGTGGGAATGAAGATTTTGCAATATCCTTCTCCCAGGAATGGGGATTTTGCAATATCCTTCCCCTGGAGTGGGGAGGGAATGGAGATTTTGCAGTATCCTTCCCCTGCCACACCCACCAAGCCACACCACGCCCACCAAGCCATGCCCACAGAACCAGTAGTTAAAAAAAATGAATTTCACCACTGGTTCTGGTACCTGTTAGTGGATATGGAATTTAGGTATAATTGGATATCTACGTCTTCTCTGTACTTCTTGATACAACCAGATTTAATTTTTTTTTGTACCTATCCACCACCAGCAACTACCCAGTTTTCTCTCTCTTAATTCCTCTGTCATAGTTTGCAATCCCTTATGGGGTGGAGTCTGGGCAACTGAGTGTTTACTGGGAGCTGAGTGTTTACTGGCCAGATGCCTTTCCTGTCGTCAGAGCGGAGTTTTGTCCAGCAGATAATAGTCTCATTGTGCCCAGAGAGAGAAATATCAGCCTCTATCTAGGATCGAACTCACAGCCTCCTGATTGTGAGGCCACCTCTAGCCCACCGCACACTCTCTCTTTTGATTCCTCTGTGCCCACACAAAAATTTGGTGAGGCCCCACGTTTGCATGCTCCTTTTCTCCCCAAGACTTGCAGTCTTTGAAGATTAGCTTTTCAGCCAAAGATGTTGAGTTTTGGGTGAGGTCTGATTGATGGTTGAACAATGAAGGACGTTTGGACTCAACTTGGGGAAATCTCTCTCCGTGTTCAAATCAGGGGTGATTCAATATGTACAGCCAACAGAATTCAGAACCTTCACCATTATAATTCCCATTCCTGCTGCCTCCAGTTCGGTGTTTCTCAGCCTTTGTCCACGCGGTGGATTTCAACTCCCAGAATTCTGCCAAGGTTGAGAAATGTCACTCTTCAGTAGTGGCCAAAATTGTGGAAACCTTTTGGGGAAAGTGTCTTTTTGAGGTTTGGTGGCTAATAACACCACTTTTTGGGGGTGTTTTTGGTATCTTTTTTTCAAGATAATCCTATTCCACTGCTGGAATGGCCTGGGAATAGCCCAAATCTTAACCCAACTGAAAATCTATGGAGTTAACTCAAGAAACTTGTTAGTCAGAAAGAAGGCAGGCAGGAAGGAGAGAGAAAGGTACAGTAGTGGCCAAAATTGTGAAAACCTTTTGGGAAAAGTGTCTTTTTGAGGTTTGATGGCTAATAACACCACTTTTTGGGGGGAGTTTCAAGATAATCTTATTCCATTGCTGGAATAGCCGTGCTCTTAAGACCCTCCTATTCCAGCAAGCCGGCCTGGCCTAATTTTCTCCCCTTTCTTTTAAATTTTTAAACTGAAATTTTAATTTGTTTTCAATTATTGGGATTTTTAATGGTCTTGGGCTAAATTATTTAATTTGGTTTTAAATTGTTTCTAACTTTTGTATTTATGTATTTTATTCTGTGCCTGTTCACCTGTCCTTCGGGAGTAGGGCGGTATATAAATTTAATAAAACATAACAATGGCTTGGGAATAGCCCAATTGAAAATCTATGGATTTTCCAACTAAAGAAACTGGTTAGTCAGAAGCGACCCAGCAATAAAACCCAGTTAATAGAAGCCATCATTCAATCTTGGTTTCACATGATAAAAGCTGCAGAACTCAAAGACTTGGTTCGCTCCATGGGAAGACGTTGTAAGGCCATAATTCATGCTAAAGGTTACCCAACGAAGTATTCACTGACACAGGGATCATTTTTGTATGTCTTGTTTTTTCCATGGGGATAATTTTTGTATATCTCCTTTTTTTTTTCACTTTTCTTCTTTATCCTGTAACTGCTCTTCTAATAGCAAACCCTTCCTAAAAGTCATTGCACTACATTCTTGATTCAAATTATCTTTCCGTTGATATATAATTTTATGGTACTACTACTACTCCCCAAAAAAGTGGTGTTATTAGCTAGTTTTAGAAAATACAACTTTTCCCAAAAGGTTTCCACGATTTTGGCCACTACTTGTAGTCCCATAGATGCAACCCATGGCAAGGTTGAATGACCACAAAGCATGCAGAGAAGGTGCTTCCTTGCAGCTGGAGATGTTTCGGGGTTTTTTTAAAAAAAAATAAAAAATAAACACAGCTTGGGGACATGAATGGACACGTTGAAGATAAAGAGAAGTTCCATACCTCACCTGGCTGGTTTTCATGAGTCTTGTTCTCCAGATCATTCTCCTTCTGGCCGCATGAGAAGTAAGAACACAGCAAGGAAATGCTATATCTCTAGGAGCAGCTAGGCTAATCTCACCAATCTCAGCCAAGGTTATTCTCCAAACCAGATTAGAGCAGAAGCTACCACCCCCAGCCCACAGGCATTATGAACTTTATCTGCTGAAGCGTTTCAGCATGGACGTGGCTTTTTCTGACAAATTTGGTTGCCAGAGTCTTGTTTGGTCTGTAATCATCAACCATTTTGTTGTGGTCCGCCAACAGCTTGCGGAGCTGGCAGTGGAGTCGGACAGTGAGGAGGCTGGGGAGGACAATGGGCCAGTCCTGGAGTCAGGGGAAGGCCCGGACGAGGGCTCTGCGTCGGAGGCAGAGATGGGGCCAGAGCCATCTGGGAGCGATGGCATTCCGGAGCCTCCAGTGTCGGACAGCAGAGAGGCAGAGGAACAGGAGGAGCCTGTTCCTAGTGCGCGCATGCAAAGAGCTGCCAGCAGGCAAGAGCAGCTAAAGCAAAAGGGACGACTCGGGAGTAAGGCCAGGAGATGATTGGCCCCTCCCCTAAGGCTTAAAAGAGCAGCAAAGGCTCTTGGGCTCTTTGTAGGAAAGCAACGTTGCTAAATCTGTTTCCAGTCGGCGGGTCTTGTTTGTGAACTTTGTGGGGCTTTGCCAAGAAAGGCCTTTGGCAGGGTGCCGAGGAAGATAAAGGTTTGTGATAAACCCAAAGGATTTTTTCTGAAGGACTTGTTTTGGAACTAATTTGGACTAAGCTGGGAATGAAGTAATTCTCTGCTGTTACAATAAAATAGGTTTGTTTTGGGACTAATTGTGTCTTGTAATGACTAAGTGAGCCTAGGTCACAACACATTTGAGGTCCCTCAACAATTTTAACAACCTAAGGATATAATACTACAAGTATTAGCATTAGAAGACCTCTGGTCTCCCCCCCCCCCAGAGCATTGTTTCTTCCCGCCCATAGAGATGTTTTCCCCACATTCAGAAATATCTGGGTGCATCTTGGCCCCTTTTAGCCTGATCCTTACCTTGCAGGCATTGTCTGAGAGGCATTCTGGGACAACGTTCTGGTTTTGCCTCACATACACGTCCTGTGGAAGGCTGTCATTATCTGGAGGAGGGAAAAACTGCATCTGGTGATGATTGAGTTGGATATCCTGCAGGCAGCCTTTAAAAGGGCCCCCCCAGAGGTCCAAATTTTCTTCGTGGGGGAGCCCACCCACATGGATCTCAAAATTAGCAGCAAGAAAGGCGACGGCCAGATCTCCCAGCTCTTCTTCTCTGTTTAACAGGCTGGCCCGAGCGAGGCCTTCATGGAAGGAGAGCGCCACAAAGTGCCTGGTGCCGTCGGCCAGATTTCCAGAAGATCCCACCGAAGCAGCCGATGGTGCTTTGATCTGGAGCTTTCCGTCCTTCAAGTATACTGTAAGGAAAACATCGCTTCCGTTGCTGATCTGGAATATGAGGCCACCGGCTTTCCGCGTCCGGATAAAAAAGGAGAGGTTAAAATTGGGCCCGAGGCTGTCGGGAACCTCAAAGGTGACAAAGCTAGAAGAATTATCCTGGCCAAATGTCGCTGAGGGTGACTCTGGAAAAGAGAGGGGGAAAAAAAGCTTTCCAGTTCCAAGCCAAGGAGATGAAACTACTCGGAAACTACTATGGGTTTATTTATTTATTATTTATTAATTATTATTAATTCAGTTTGTATGCCGCCCCTCTCCGAAGACTCAGGGCGGCTCACAATGCATTTAAAATCATGATAAAAAACATTTAAAAATTAAAAACATTAAAACTCATTCACACCATTCATGGCCGGATCTCGTCAGATCGCAAGAGCGAAATCAACGGCCCCAGGCCTGCCGGAAAAGCCAGGTCTTCACCGCTTTCCGGAAGGCCAATAGGGTGGGGATGGTCTGGACCTCAGGAGGTAACTGGTTCCAGAGAGCTGGGGCAGCCACAGAGAAGGCCCTCCCCCGTGGGCTCGCCAGCCGGCATTGTTTAGCTGGCGGGACCCTGAGGAGACCAACTTTGTGGGACCAATCATTGGGAGTTATGTAGTAGAAGGCGGTCTCAAAGATACCCTGGCCCTGAGCCATGTAGGGATTTAAAGGTAATAACCAACACCTTGAATTGTGCCCGGAGACCAATAGGGAGCCAGTGCAGCTCGCGGAGAATTGGTGTAATGTGGGTGGATCCTAGGTGCACCCACGACAACTCGCGTTTCAACCATCACATCTTTCTTTAGTTTTCAGCATGGCTTCTACTAGAGGTGATAGTATTTCAGAAGACCTATGGAGTTCTGGGTTCCAGAAATGTCCGATATAATCTCTACATTTAGGACTGAAGACATATCAAGAACAGTTGCAGGAATTGAGTCTGTCTAGTTTGATGAAAAGAAGGACTAGGGGAGACAGGATAGCAGTCTTCCAATATCTCAGGGGCTGCCCCAAAGAAGAGGGAGTCAAGCTTTTCTCCAAAGCCCCTGAGGGCAGGACAAGAAGCAACGGGTGGAAACTGATCAAGGAGAGAAGCAACTTAGAACTAAGGAGGAATTTCCTGACAGTTAGAACAATTCATCAGTGGAACAGCTTGCCTCCAGAAGTTGTGAATGCTCCAACACTGGAAGTTTTTAAGGAGAGATTGGACAACCATTTATCCGACATTCTATAGGGTTTCCTGCTTGAGCAGGGGTTTGGATCAGAAGACCTCCAAGGCAGGGGTGGACTGCTGGGGGTTCGCAGGGGTTCGGGAGAACCTCTAGCTAAGATTCTGTGCAGTTTGGAGAACCCCCAAATCCCACTCCTGGCTGGCCCCTCCCACCCCGTCCCGCCCCTCCCAGGAATTCCCACACGGCCCATTTTGGATGCATGCATGGAGGCTTAGGAAAGGCGAAAAACGGGCCTACCAGAGGTCCTCCGGAGCCTGGGGAGGCTGTTTTCGCCCTCCTGGAGGCTTGAAAAAAACCTCGGGAGCCCGGGGAGGGCAAAAATGCCCCCGCCATGTTGCAGAGGGCTGACTAGGCCACGCTTTCCATGGCCATGCCCATTCAGCAACCAGGCAGAGAACCCCTTGCTAAAATTTTTGAAGCCCACCTCTGCTCCAAGGTGCCTTCCGACTCTGTTATGCTGTTACACGAGGCCATTTAATGGTTGTGGCACTGCCTTCTCTCTGTCTCATCTGTCTCATCTCGGGTAAGAACCCAAAACAAATTCTTGTTATTCTACCAAAACCAAGCAGACGAATTTCCCCGCCTACCACCGGCTCCTATCATCGTTTCTGAAAATATTTTTTAGTTCTTACCCAACTTCCTGAACTCTCTCAAGGAGGTAAATGGGACCCCTGTCGTGCTACTCACCGTAGGAGCAAGTGTGGCCTTCGTAAGGCCGGGAGCAGCGACAACGGAAGTCCGTCCAGAAGTCAATGCATTGACCACCGTGGGAACAAGGCTGAGACTGACACCATTCCGTTCTCTCACAACCCAGTTGAAATCCAGGAAGCTGTAGACCTTCTACGTCCTCTGGTAGGAGTATCTTGGAGTCAATCTGCAGGTCTTCCAAGCAACCAGTGAAGTGTCCCGTGCAGTTGATCATTAACGTCTCCTCAACTCCTCCAACGTATATATTCAGAAATGAGGGCAGGAGAGAAACAGGGGTGGTCTCACTGAGGGGATGGCTGAACAGGCAGATGCCTCCTTGGCAAGCTTCATGCCACAGCCTGAATTCAAGAGACTCTTGTAGAGACACTTCTGCTTTGTGCCAGTGGCCATCGTTCACCGGCGGTGACTCCAGCGTGAAAGATACGTTGGCTTCCTGAGTCAAGAGCATCACCTGTAGAAGGCCAGCATAGAGTTCCAGGAGCAGATGCTCAGTTTGGTGGCCTCGGTAGAAAAGGAGCCCATTGAGAAGAGTAGTCCGGAACCGGAGAGCTACGCTGGCTCCGTGACCACTTGTGTTCTTATCATCCGCAGATGCGTTGATTAAGAGGTAGCCATTGTCCGTCAGAGAGAAGGTGGTTGGGATGGAGCAGGTGGGCCCGTAAAATCCAGGAGGACACTGGCACAGGTAGCCGTGGGCCTCTGATTGGAAGGTGGGGACACACAGAGCCCCGTTTTGGCAGTGGTGGATCTTGCAACCCGTGAGCTCCACAGAGCAGTTCTTCCCACCCCAGGCTACGCCGTCTGGGTTGAAGATGCAATGGCAGATATAGTCAGCGATGGCGTCTTCGCAGGTCCCTCCATTTTCACAAGGGTGGCCCTCGCATTCATCTATCTCGTTGGCACACTCGATCCCTAGAAGACAGGAAAAGGGGAAGGGAAGAGGGGGAATCAGCTTCCGAGTTTGCACAACTATACACGGTGAAACTGCCACAAAGAGGAGGGGATCGATTTATTTTCCAAAGCACCAGAGGGCGGAACGAGAAACAATGGATGGAAAGTAATCAAGGAGAGAATCAACCTGGAATTAAAGAGAAACTTCCTAACAGTGAGGACAATCGGCCAGTGGAACTGCTTGCCACCAGACGTTGTGGATGTTTCGTCACTGGAGGTTTTTAAGAAGAGACTGGACAGCCACTTGTCTGAAATGGTATAGGGCAGTGATGGCTAACCTTTTTGCCATCACGTGCCAGGAATGGGGGGAGCGCGGGGGGGAGGGTGTCGCACGCATGCCCATACCCATAATTCTATGCACTCCGCCCCCGTGCATGCGCGCACGACCCTCCCACCCCCCGCTCCTGGCACATGATGGCTCGGTGGGCCCGTTTTTCTCTCTCCCCAGGCTCCAGAGCCTTTCTAGGAGTCTGGGGAGGGCGAAAACAGCCTTCCCCAATCCCCCCAGAAGCCCTCTGGAGGCTGAAAACAGCCTGTTTGCCAACTTCCAGTGGGACCGGAAGGCCTGTTTTTTGCTCTCCCCAGGCTCCAGAACCTTTCTAGGAGTCTGGGGAGGGCGAAAACAGCCTTCCCCAACCCCCCCAGAAGCCCTCCGGAGGCTGAAAACAGCCTGTTTGCCAACTTCCGGTGGGACCGGAAGTCCTGTTTTTTGCTCTCCCCAGGCTCCAGAACCTTTCTAGGAGTCTGGGGAGGGCGAAAACGGCCTTCCCCACACCCCCGGAGTCCCTCTGGAGGCTGAAAACGGCCCGTTTGCCAACTTCCAGTCCACTGGAGCTGAGCTCGCGTGCCCACCAATATGGCTATGTGTGCCACCTGTGGCACGCGTGCCATAGGTTCGCCATCACGGGTATATAGGGTCTCCTGCTTGACCAAGGGGTTGGACTAGAAGACCTCCGAGGTCCGTTCCAGCTCTATTCCTTATTGATTGATTGAGGTTTTTCTCTAAGCATCATTCAGTCAAATTTCAGCTCAGGTGGACTGGATTTCCTTTAGGCCTTGGAGGCTACAGACATGCCAGACTAAATAGAGATGGGATCCATATGTATTTGTGGACTGTTAAAGAGTCGGTAGCCCTGATTAAGCAGCCTCTGGCCTCTTGCAGCTCCTCACACACATTCCCACTAATTCCCAAGAATGCCGGCCAGATAAACCAAGTTCTGGATTATTTCTCTTAATAGCCTTACCCTTTGCCCACAAGAAAGAATTGGAACACAACTGAGCAGAATTGGCAAAACTTCCTCTCCGCTACATTGAGGTAGCTTGTAGCCAATTAAAGCTGGATAAAATCAAATTCAAATACATTTTACTCAATTACAATGTTTGCCAATATTGTCTTCCTCCTTTTCCCTTTTTTTTTTTGAACATACCTCAGTATTTCTATACTTGCATACATAAACCCCTTCTTCCCTAAATTCTAACTTTGCTATTTGTACCTATTTATCCTCTTTTACTCTTAAACGATTCATTCTTTATCTTAATATATTTATATTTGTATGTTCAGAGCTGCCTTTATTCCACTTCATCTTTTCTATTGTAAGCAATCTTTCTCTTTAAACCTACCCTCTCCCTCTTCTCTTTCCAACTTTCTTTCCCCACCTTCTTCTTCTCTTCTCGACTTCCCCTTCCCTTCTCCTTCTCCTCCTCTCTTCCCCCCGTCTTATTTTCTCTCCTACTCTGATTTCCCTTCCCTTCCTTCCTCCCTACTCTTCCATTGTATAAGATGAGAAACGACCAACACTGTTCAAAAAAAAGAAAGAAGAAAGATTGGGTGAAAATGGGAGAGGAGAAAAAAAACCCCAATAAACTTGTTTTATTAATTTTTTTAAAAAAAGGGCTGGATAAAATCAATCTTTCCCAACCTCACCAACTTTTAAGATACGTGGACTTCAACTCCCAGAGTCCTCCAGCCAGCATGCTAAACCCCAATACCATCTTCTCAAACTTGTTGGGGTTTGAGAAATGCCAGGATGCGGCATGGATAAATCCATGCCAATGCAAAGCAGGGACAGCTAGAGAAAATCCTGTCCCCACCCCCCACCCCAGTTCTTTGAGCCCCGAAATCTTAGTCCTGAGTGAGATTTGGGACCCAGGGTGCAATGGAATGAGTGAATGACAACGAAGTGAAATTTGGGGGGCAACGGAATGTGTGAAAGGACCCACCCTAACTGCTCAAGCTGTAAAAACGATGGCGAGAGATTTGTATTTATCATACTTGATTAGAATATAGAATAACAGAGTTGGAAGGGACCTTGGAGGTCTTCTAGTCCAACCCCCTGCTTAGGCAGGAAACCCTACACCACTTCAGACAAAGGGTTGTCCAACCTCTTCTTAAGAACCTCCAGTGATGGAGCATTCACAACTTCTGGAGGCAAGTTGTTCCACTGATTAATTGTTCCGACTGTCAGAAAATTTCTCCTTAGTTCTAAGTTGCTTCTCTCCTTGTTTTAGTTTCCACCCATTGTTTCTTGTCCTGCCTTCAGGGGCTTTGGAGAACAGTTTGACTCCCTCTTCTTTGGGGCAGCCCCTAAGATATCGGAAGACTGCTATCATGTTTCCCCTAGTCCTTCTCTTCATTAAACTAGACATACCCAGTTCCAGCAACCGTTCTTCATATGTTTTAGCTTCCAGTCCCCTAATCCTCTTTGTTGCTCTACTCTGCACTCTTTCCAGAGTCTCAATATCTTTTTTACATCATGGTGACCAAAACTGAATGCAGGATTCCAAGTGTGGCCTTACCAAGACTTGTGAGATTCTGAAATGCAGTTTTACCATTGTAGAATTAGCTCACCTAGTCATGTTTTTTTGTTCCTGGCAGGGCTGGCAATTGGAAGAGGCAAAACTAGAAACATCTTTTCCTGTTCCCATCGGACCTCCGTCCAGAATGGGAACTAACTTTCCTTGTTCTAATAAACTCTCATTCCAAAATCAGGTTCTCCGAAGCTGACACGGCTTAAACTAGGGCGGGGAGTGGTATTACCTCTGAGTCCTGCGCGTTAAATTAATCCCCGCGGACTCTCGGGCTCCTTCGTTGGTGGCTAATTAAGGATGGAGCTTTCCCCTGGGAAACCATGTTTTGATTCCTTCTTTTGTTTGTTTTGCCACGGTGGAGAAGATCTGTTGTTGTGATGGCTGGCACCCAGCCTGCCCTGATCAAGTCCCTTCAAAATTGACATACGCAAAGTTTTGTGCCAATGCAATCCTAAATTGCATTAACAGAGGTATACACTCAAGATCAAGTGAGGTACCAATACCACTCTATAAATCCCTAGTAAGACCATACCTGGAGTATTGCATCCAGTTTTGGTCCCCACACTATAAAAAAAGAAGTTGAGACTCTAGAAAGAGTGCAGAGAAGAGCAACCAGGATGATGAGGGGACTGGAGGCTCAAACATACGAAGAACGGTTGCAGGAACTGGACATGGCTAGTCTAGTGAAGAGAAGGACCAGGGGAGACAGGATAACCGTCTTCCAATATTTGAGGGGCTGCCCCAGAGAGGAAGGGGTCAAGCTATTCTCCAAAGCATCTGAAGGCCAAACAAGGAATAATGGATGGAAACTGAACAAGGAGAGATTCAACCTGGAAATAAGGAGGAACTTTCTAACAGTGAGAACAATCAACCGATGGAACAGAAGTTGCCTTCAGAAATCATCAATGGAAGCTTTCAAGAAGAGACTGGACTGCCATTTGTCAGAAATGGTGTAGGGTCTCCTGCTTGTTGGACTTGATGACCTATAAGGTCCCTTCCAACTTTGTTAATCTGTTAAATCTGTTAAAGGAAGCCAAGTCATGCCTTGGAAAAGTAGCTAAGGGGATAAAGAATTGGTAGTCATTCCTCCCAATATATATAGCCTCCCATGGAAGATTGGGCTATGGATGTTTGTTGAGAAGGAGCCTTTTAGTGAATGCAACAAGCCAGCATTAAACCATGAAGCCACAGAGGGGAGAGCCTAGATAGCTCAACAGACTAAAAGCCTGTTATTAACATTCAGCTGTCTGCAATTATTGCAAGTTCGAATCTCGCCAGGCTCAAGGTTGACTCAGCCTTCCATCCTTTCTAAGGTAGGTAAATTGAGGACCCAGTTTGTGGGGGCAATAAGCTGACTTTGTATAAAATATACAAAAGTATGAAGGCATTGTAAGCCGCCCTGAGTCTCCGGAGAAGGGCGGCATATTTATTTATTTATTTATTTATTTATTTATTTATTTATTTATTTATTTAATCAAATTTCTATACCGCCCTACTCCCGAAGGACTCAGGGCGGTGAACAGCCAAGATAAAATATAAATAATACAAATATTAAAAATCCCTTAAAATTATTAAATATTTTGGCCGAAACACAGATTAAAACACCCAATTTATAAAATCACGAATTAAAAAATTTAAAAAAATTTAAAAGAGGGGAGTTAGGCCAGGCCAGCTTGCTGAAATAGAAAAGTTTTGAATATAAATCTAATTTAAAAAAAAAACCCTCCATTAAGGCAGGTGTAATATTGCTCTCAAGCTGTGCTCCTTAGCCAACTCAACAGGGCTGGCTTTTTAGAACCTGTTCTCTTGAAAGCAGCATCGATCCCCTCACATTTAACACAACCTGCAAAGATTTGTGCAAGGCCACAAGGAACGCCTGATGTCAGGCATACTTTTTCCAAGTATGGTCCTTTGAGTTTGGGAACGTGTCAAATTTCGCAAGGGAGTGGACGATCGCTTAAACATGAGCCAGAAGTGAGCAGCAGCAGCCAAAAGAGCCAATACAATCCTTGGTTGTATAAATGGAGGCATAGAATCGAAATCAGGTGAAGTGTTTAAAGTACCGCTTTATAAAGCCTTTAGTAAGGCCACTCCTGGAATGCTGCATCCAGGTTTTTTTTTTTTTTTTTAATTTGATTTATATGCCGCCCTTCTCCGGAGACTCAGGGCGGCTTACAGTGCGTTAAGCAATAGCCTTCATCCTTTTGTATATTTATACAAAGTCAGCTTATTGCCCCCACAAACTGGGTCCTCATTTCACCTACCTTAGAAAGGATGGAAGGCTGAGTCAACCTTGAGCCTTGGAGAGATTCGAACCAGCAGTAAATTGCAGGCAGCTGTGTTAATAACAGGGTGCTTTAAACCACTGTAGTACCAAGGCTCTTTGGTCCCCACATTACAAAAAAGATGTTGAGACTTTGGAAAAAGTGCAGAGAAGAGCAACTAAGATGATTAAAGGTCTGGAGACAAAAAAAAACACTATGAAGAACGGTTGCAGGAAATTGGGTCTAGCTAGTCTAGGGAAAAGAAGGACTAGGGGAGACATGGTAGCAGAATTCCGGTATTTGAGGGGCTGCCCCAAAGAAGAGGGGGTCAAACTATTCTACAAAACAGCAGAAGGCAGGACAAGAAGCAACGGATGGAAACTAACCAAAGAGAGAAGCAACCTGGAACTAAGGAGAAACTTCCTAACAGTGAGAACAATTAACCGGTGGAACAGCTTGCCACCAGAAGTTGTGGGTGCTTCATCACTGGAGGTCTTTAAGAAGAGACTAGATGGTCATTTGTCTGAAATGGTATAGGGTCTGACTTCTCTTCCATGGAGATATTTCTTTGCTTGGGCAAAGACTCCAAAGAAGACCGTTCCCCTTTTACGGAAATAATAAGAATGCGCTGAAGGCAATTTTCTGTCCGCAAGAATAAAAGAGGCTGGAATGTGCCAGGAAATATTTTACAATCCAGGTTTGTGGGAGGGAGGGAGGAGACTTGGGGGAGGGAGGGCAAAGAGTCCTTGGTAAAAAAAAATGGGGGGAGTAAGGATGTCCTGTTTTCAAGAGGAGGCCAGCTTAGATATATCATAGTTCAACCTGTCTCTGCAGTGGTGGGTTGCTCCCGGTTCGGCCTGGTTCGGTCCGGTTCGGCCGAGCCGGTAGCGGTGACAGTATTACGTCACCGAACCGGTTCTCTTTCTTCAGGAGCTGGGCCCTCCCGCCTGCCCCCGCGTTATTCCGACCTTATATTTCTTCTTTTTTCGCCCAGCTGAGAGGTGCGGCAGAGCGGATTGCCGCACCTCAGCTGAGCAGATTCGCAAAGAGACCCCTGTGTCTCTGCCACTATCTCCGGAATGCTCTTGGGTTTTCCAAGGGATGCTCCCCTTCCCCTGTGACGGATACAGAAATCCCCGCAGCTAAAATGGAGTTTGTGACATGTTAGGATCCAGGAGTCGCCACCCAAAGCAGGAAAGCTTCATCAAAGGAAAACTGCAAGTTGCTAGGACATCATCAAGGAAAGCTAAGTGCTCGTCCTCCCCAGCAGACAGACAGAAGATCTTGATCTGCCAGCACACGCCCCACCCCACTGTTTACTCCAGGGGTGGGGTGGGTTCTAAATACTACCGGTTCTGTGGGCGTGCCTTATTTTGTGGGCGTGGCTTGGTGGGGGGTAATGTAACTGGGTGGGCATGGCCAACTTTTTTTTTTTTAACTTTTAAAAGCATTTTTTCTACAACCTTAAGAGGTTGCAGGAAAAAAAATGCTTTTAGAAGCCTCTGACGATCAGGCAACTCAACTGGGATCGCCAGAGGCTTTTAAAGGCATTTTTTTTTCCATACAACCTCTTCGGCCGAAGAGGTTGCAGAAAAAAATGCTTTTAAAAGCCTCTGACGATCCCAGTTGAGCCGCGCGATCATCAGAGGCTTTTTTTTTTTTAACTTTTAAAAGCATTTTTTCGGCCGAAGAGATTGTAGAAAAAATGCTTTTAAAAGTAAAAAAAAAAAAAGCCTCTGATGAGGTGGGCGGGGTAAGTGAACGGTGACGGGGCCGGGGACCGGTTCGGAGGCGTGGCCAGCCAATGATATTACTGATTCTCCGAACTACTAGAAATTTTTACTACCGGTTCTTGCGAACCGGTGTGGCTCTTTCACCCCTCTGCTGCGGCTCCCTGTCACTCAAAATACGCGTCACAACCGCCAATGTGTGACACCCACCAGCACGCAAATTTATTGAGCTTTTCAACCCCCGGTAGGCCAACCATGGATAAATCCAAGAAAAGAAAAGTTTCAGAAGAAAACAGAACATTTAATTCGACTACATATGCTAGTTTTGTGGCTGCTCAAGAAATAGTCAGGCACGGGAAGGGTTTTGTGGCTCCCGGTGTTTTCTTTTCTGTGGGAAACGGGTCCAAATGGCTCTTTGAGTGTTTAAGGTTGCCGACCCCTGGGATAAGCAGTGAGGGTGGAATGGAGAAAAGAAGTAAAGACCGAGACAAGGAAAAAGAAAGGAAAACAAACACAGCTAAATAGTTTATACCAACGCGGTTTATGCTTTTTTCTATCGTGGCCAACCATCTCTGCATTCTTTTCACCTCCTTATCTTGGATTTCTTTATCTCCTGCTTCCCTCTCAGCCAAATTCCCCCTTTTTTGTATATTTATTTTAGGAACCAATCCTTATTCATTCTCTTTCTGTGAGCCCCCCCAAACTCGACATACTTTGTATTGTCCTGGTGCATTGTTTTTCTATTCGATCCACCTTTCCTTTGGATGAATGGCATTCGTTCTTGACCTGATTTCTTCTTGCATTTAAGAATCTGCCTTTAGCTTCCCAAAGTTTATCCTGAATACCCCAACCCTCATTTTCACAAAACGTACACAAGTCCTTTATTTGTATCTTTTAGCGAATAGTCATTGCTTAAGAGATTATTACCGTTCTACTCATTTTTGCATATTTTAACATCTCAAACATTCTCCATAAAGTTTCCCCTCTTCACTAAACTTCCTAGTGAGGTACGCTCCTTGTTCTTATTTTCAAGCTTATCAATCTTCTTTTGATGAAGAAGTGGGGCACAATTTGGTCTGTCTGTCTGTCTGTCTATCTATTATCATCTCTACATCATCTATCTATCAATCTATCTGACTCTATCTTCTCTCATTTCTATCTATCATCTGTCTGCCTATCTATCATCTATCATCATCTGTATATCATCTATCTATCATCTATCTATCTATCTATCTATCTATCTATCATCTATCTGACTATCTTTTCTCATTCCTATCTATCATCTGTCTATCGATCATCATCTCTATATCTATCTATCAATCTAGCTATATTATTTATTTATTTATTTTATTCAATTTGTATACCGCCCTTCTCCTAGTGGACTCAGGGCGGTGCACAGCCAGAACTAAAACACATACCAATACAAAATTTAAAATTATTAAAAGAATTACATAACTTTGGTCCAAATTTAAAACAATTCGAATTAAAACCCATTGACAATTTAAAAGCTAAAAAACTAAATATATATATATCATCTATCTGACTATTTATCTTCTCTCATTCCTATCCATCTATATCTATCTATCTATTTATCTATCATCTATCATCATCTCTATATCTATCCATGTCTGTCTGTCTGTCTGTCTGTCTGTCTGTCTGTCTGTCTGTCTATCTATCTATCTATCTATCTATCTCAATCATCAAAATCTATCCTCTTTCTCTCTCTCATCTATCTCAATCATCAATATCTCTAGCTAGCTAGCTATCCATCCCTATCTATCTATCTATCTATCTATCTATCTATCTATCTATCTCTCTATCTATCTATCTATCTATCTATCTATCTATCTATCTATCTCAATCATCAATACCTATCATCTCTCTCTCTCTCTCTCTCTTCTCATCTATCTCAATCATCAATATCTCTATTTATCATCTGTCTATCCGTCCATCCATGCATACTTCCATCTTTATTTCACCTTCTCATTCGGATACCTTCTATAGGCATTAACTGGAGAGAAATCTGGCTTCTTTTAGAAGATCATGGATTTGTCCCCCCTCTCCAGGAGACACACAATTTTCACAGTCTGGAGTTTTCTTCCCAGGACTGGCCTGAACAGAAGAAGAAGAAGAAGCTCAAAAGTTCACATTTGAGTGTGAAGCTGAACACTTTTGCCTTCCAAGGGGGTAGCAGAGATGCCCCCCCTGCAGAAAACTATCCCAAAACAAGAAGCGTTGCTCACTGATCCATATAGAAGACACACACACACACACACAGAGGAATCCACAGACCCACAACCACAAGAGAAAGAGTCGAGGTTGCTTGGTCATTACCTGCCAGGAGATGAGAAAATCCACCCAGGAAGATGCCAGCCAACAGAGGGTTCATGGCCATTCCCCTGCCGGCATGGGGGGTGGTCCCAAGAGGAAACGTGGGAAGGGTCTGAGGCAGAGCTGGATTGGACTGCAACTCAGTTTGTTTCGCTTCTGGGTGCCAGGCACACAACGGGCCTCTTCGGAGACGAAGCCAAGCGCAAAAGGAGGACTCCTGCCCTTGCAGCGGCTGCTGAGATCTAATCCATCTCAGCTCTAAATCTTCCCAGCTGGCTTCCATCCCAGCCGACAAGATGTTTTGCCTACTGCCGCCCTCCCCTGCAAGGGGAGTGGGAGATGGGCCTTACTGCAGGAGAGCCTGCTGGGTCTTCGGTGCCCTCCCTTCCGTCTTATGACTGGGAATGTAAGGGGAAGCCCGGAGGCTCGGAGAGTAGCAAGCTGAAGCCAGCTGGCTGGGAAAACTATCCTTAGCAGGGCCAACTAAATCCATCCAGTATTTGACTTTGTGCCATCAGACTGGGCCCTAACAGTGGGCCCTCCCTTCCTATCAATGTTGAGACTGAGGAAAATGTGCAAAGAAGAGCAACTAAGATGATTAAAGGCCTGGAGACACCAAAAACCCATGAAGAACGGTTGCAGGAAATTGGGTCTAGCTAGTCTAGGGAAAAGAAGAACTAAGGGAGACATGGTAGCAGAATTCCGGTATTTGAGGGGCTGCCCCAAAGAAGAGGGGGTCAAACTATTCTACAAAACAGCAGAAGGCAAGTCAAGAAGCAACGGATGGAAACTAACCAAAGAGAGAAGCAACCTGGAACTAAGGAGAAACTTCCTAACTGTGAGGACAATCAACCGGTGGGACAGCTTGCTACCAGAAGTTGTAGGTGCTTCATCATCGGAGGTTTCTAAGAAGAGAATGGACAAGCCACCTGTCTGAAATGGTAGAGAGTCTTCTGCCTGGGTAGGGACTAGAAGACCTCCAAGGTCCAAGGGTGAAATCCAACAGGTTCTGACAGGTTCTGGAGAACCGATAGCAGAAATTTTGAGTAGTTCGGAGAACTGGCAAATACCACCTCTGGCTGTCCCCAGAGTGGGGTGGAAATGGAGATTTTGCAATATCCTTCCCTTAGGAGTGGGGAAGGAATGGGGATTTTGCAGTATCGTTCCCCTGGAGTGGGGTGGGAATGGAGACTTTGCAGTATCCTTCCCCTGCCACGCCCACCAAGCCACACCACGCCCACAGAACCGGTAGTAAAAAAAATTTTGGATTTCACCACTGCCAAGGTCCCTTCCAGCTCTATTTTGACTGACTGATGGATTCCTCTTAGAAGGACGCAAAGTGTCGTACCACCACGATCGAAGAATCACCATCACACCATCAAGGATTGAGCCAACCCCTCTAAACCAGGATTTCTCAAGCTCGGCAACATTGTGGACTTCAATTCCCAGAATTCCCCAGCCAGTATGGGAGTTGACGTCCGTGTATCTTAAACATTGTTTAGATTGAGAATATAAAAACAATGCAAATCTATTTCTCCTCCTCCTCCATCTCCCGTGGCGATCCCTAAAAAATACTGCCGACAGGAGCATTCGCTAACATAGGTAGTCCTTGTTTAGCAACCGTTCGCAGTTACGACGGTGATGAAAAAGTAACTTCGCCGCTAATCCTCGCATTTACAACTTTTTCAGGGTTGGAAAGGAAAGGAAAGCCGTAGTCAGATCGTAAGCCCAGTTTCAACTAATGACCGTTTCACTCAATAACGGAATTGCTGGTTCCAGTGGCGGTCGCTCAACGAGGACTCCCTATCCTCTCTTCCTAAACGAGGACAGGCTGAAATAGTCTATCTGACAAGCACAAAATGTGTCCTGCAGTATCTCAGCTGGATCGTTGGTTTCATCCCATTGGTTTGCGGGTAAGCGAAACTGACCGGGACACGAACAGAGCAGGCTTAAGTCCTTCCTATTTAAGAAAAGTTTTCTTAACGTTTCAGATTTCTCCTCTTTCCCACAAGATGGCAGCCTCGTAATGTTTTAGAAAACAGTATTCCCAAGAGTCAGTGTTTCAGAGCTACATGTCGTCCGGTGGAATGGAATATTCTCAATGAACTTAGAAACAAGATGTTTAGCCTTACGGCTAAAGCAGGCAAGGTCTTCTCTTTCGTTCATTTTGGGGAAAAAACACAGATGGATAATACTTGCTAATGGAGCAAGTCTTGTATTTCTTCTCTAGAAGGTAAAGGTAAAGGTTCCCCTCGCACATACCAAGGCTTTATAATGCCTTGGTAAGGACACCCTTGGAACACTGTGTCCAGTTTTGGTTGCCACGATGTAAAAAAGAAAAACGGTTGCAGGAACTGGATATGTCTAGTTTAATGAAAAGAAGGACCAGGGGAGACAGGAGAGCAGTCTTCCGATATCTCAGGGGCTGCCCCAAAGAAGAGGGAGTCAAGCTATTCTCCAGAACACCTGAGGGCAGGACAAGAAGCAACGGGTGGAAACTCATCAAGGAGAGAAGCAACTTAGAACTCAGGAGGAATTTCCTGACAGTGAGAACAATTAATCAGTGGAACAACTTGCCTCCAGAAGTTGTGAATGCTCCAACACTGGAAGTTTTTAAGAAGAGGTTGGATAACCATTGGTCTGACGTGGTGTACGGTTTCCTGCCTAGGCAGGGGGTTGGACTAGAAGACCTCCAAGGTCCCTTCCAACTCTGTTATTCCATTCCATTCCTATTCCTATTCCTATTCCATTCCATTCCATTCCATTCCATTCTATTCTATTCTATTCTATTCTATTCTATTCCATTCCATTCCATTCCATTCCTATTCCTATTCCTATTCCATTCTATTATTCCATTCCTATTCCATTCCATTCCATTCTATTCTATTCTATCCTATTCTATTCTATTCTATTCTATTATTCCATTCCTATTCCATTCCAATTCCTATTCCATTCCATTCCATTCCATTCCATTCCATTCCATTCCATTCTATTCTATTCTATTCTATTCTATTCTATTATTCCATTCCATTCCATTCCATTCCATTCCATTCCATTCTATTCTATTCTATTATTCCATTCCTATTCCATTCCAATTCCTATTCCTATTCCTATTCCATTCCATTCCATTCCATTCCATTCCATTCCATTCCATTCCATTCTATTCTATTCTATTCTATTCTATTCTATTCTTCCATTCCTAGTCTATTCCATTCCATTCCATCTAAACCTATCCCATCCTATCCGTCCCAAAGTCAAAGCCAGAACGTTTTCAGCCATCTGACTTTGATATTAAAGTTCAGAATTCACTCTGCTCGAAATTAGGTAAGGAAATTAGCTAAGTGAAAAAAGCCGTAAGAGATAATAAACCTTTTGGTCACATAAAGAGAGAAGGCCACAAGACCTTCTCTCTTTCCCATCCTCAGATTCTCTCCCATTCTTCATTCTCCTCCTTCATTCTCCCGTTCTTCATCCGTTTACCTGAATATCCGGGCAAGCAGTCGCAATGATAGCTGTTCACCAAGTCCACGCAGCTCCCTCCGTTCTCGCACGGCTGAGATTCACATTCATCGATGTCGACGGAACAGGTTTCTCCTTTCAAAAAGGAAAGGAAAGCACGGTCAAAACCCCTACGTTTCTCATTGATTTTTTTCCTTTTTGTTTAAGATCGATCGATCGCTAACTCAAGCGGGCTTGAATTGATGAACTTGACATACAGGAATCACACACCCCACCGAAAATCCCGTTCTGTTCTTCGGCAGCATTTAAAGGCACGTTTAACCATCCGAAAGGATCCCATGGAAGGAAGACCGACAGGCCAAAGGTTGAGAATTTCATTGCCCAACTAGGTAACGTCATCAGGGTTAGCGCTAAAGGAATCACATAATTGGGTGGTGAAACATCAACAAGAAAACAGAGAGGACCAAGGACCCCACAGTCATTGTCGTCTTCTTCTTCTTCTTCTTCTTCTTCTTCTTCTTCTTCTTCTCCTTCTTCTTCTTCTTCTTCTTCTTCTTCTTCTTCTTCTTCTTCTTCTTCTTCTTCTTCTTCTTCTCCTTCTCCTTCCTCCTCCTCCTTCCTCCCTCCTCCTTCTCCTCCTCCTCCTTATTCCTCCTCCTCCTCTCCAAAAACCCCCTGCCTTCTACCACTGATGGTGTTACAGTGTTGTAATGATTGTTAAAACTTTTTAAATAAAAAAAAATAGAATAGAATAGAATAAAATAAGGACTGGACGACTGGACTGGACTGGAATGGACTGGACTGGAATAGAATTAGAATAGAATAGAATAGAATAGAATAGAATAGAATAGAATAGAATAGAATAGAATAGAATAGAATAGAATAAGGACTGGACGAGTGGACTGGACTGGACTGGACTGGACTGGAATAGAATTTAGAATAGAATAGAATAGAATAGAATAGAATAGAATAGAATAGAATAGAATAGAATAGAATAGAATAGAATAAGGACTGGACGAGTGGACTGGACTGGACTGGAATAGAATAGAATAGAATAGAATAGAATAGAATAGAATAGAATAGAATAGAATAGAATAGAATAGGAGGACTGGACGACGACTGGACTGGACTGGACTAGAATAGAATAGAATAGAATAGAATAGAATAGAATAGAATAGAATAGAATAGAATAGAATAGAATAGAATAGAATAGAATAGGATGAAAAATCCGCTCAACGTATATAAAGATCTAAAATCAGGTTCTATCCCATGAAAACTCCTGCTGAAGCAATAATAAGGGAGGGGAGAGAGCCTGATTTCTCAATCTGTCAGCCAATTCCTGATCCCCCCCCCGTAGACCCCCACCGGATCCCCAAACAAGTGAAAAGGACGCACCCTCAAAACCGGGATGACAACTGCAGATGAAACCAGCGGCTTCTTCGTAGCTAAACCGCTCGGGGAAATCCGCCCGTCTCCCGTAGTAGCTCTGATTGGACAATTCGAAGCACTCTCCATCGTTGAGACAGGGGTGCGTGGCGCACTCGTTTAGATCTTCTTCGCAGTGTGTTCCCACGTATCCTAATGTCAGAGAGCAAAGAGGCGGAAGATGTGCGAAAGCAGGAACTTTGGAAGGGGAAGGCAAGATCTCATCTCAATTCAACCAGGTTCTTGCTTGAGTCAGTGCACCGGTTTGACGCAAGGACAATCCAGAAGTTCTTTCCAGTGGAATCCATCAATGTCTTCTTTAAGAAATAGGGAAACCCCACAAGCCCAGGCTGCTGGGGGTTCACAGGGGTTCGGAAGAACCTCTAAGATTCTGTGCAGTTTGGAGAACCCCCAAATCCCACTCCTGGCTGGCCCCTCACTGCCCACCCTGCCCTGCCTCTCCCAGGAGTCCCCATGTGGCCCATTTTGGAGTATAGGGCCGTGATGGCGAACCTATGGCACGCGTGCCACAGGTGGCACACAGAGCCATATCGGTGGGAAACACGAGCGTTGCCCTAGCTCAGCTCCAGCACGCATGTGCGCGTCAGCCAGCTAATTTTCGGGCCTTCCGGGCCCACCGGAAGTTGGGAAACAGGCTGTTTCTGGCCTCCAGGGGGGAGGGCGAGGCCATTTTTGCCCTCCCCAGGCTCCTAGAAAGCCTCTGGAGCCTGGGGAGGGCGAAAAACGGGCCTTCCGGTCCCACTGGAAGTTGGGAAACAGGTCGTTTCCGGCTTCCAGAGGGCCTCCGGGGGGAGGGGGAGGCCGTTTTCACCCTCCCCAGGCTCCAAGAAAGAAATTATGGGTGTGGGCGTGCGTGTGTGCGACACCCCCACCCTGTGCTCCCCCCGCTTTTGGCACACAACGGCAAAAAGATTAGCCATCACTGGTATAGGGCATGCGCAGAGGCTTGAGGAGGGTGAAAAATGGGCCTACCAAACGTTTGGCCCGTTTTCGGCCTCCAGAGGGCCTCTGGAGCCTGGGGAGGCTGTTTTCACCCTCCCAGAGACTTGAGGAAAGCCTCCGGAGGCCGGGAAGGGCAAAAACACCCCCCTCCGCCTGCCGTGGTGCAGGAGGCCAACTAGGCCACACCCACCATGGCCACGCCCACCCAGCAACACGGCAGAGCACCCCTTGCTAAATTATTTGAAGCCCACCCCTGCACAAGCCCCCACTCACCCAGCCGTTGCCAAGTTTTAAAAAACACGGCTCTAAAACAGAATCAGTTCCGGATTCAAAAAAAGACGAGGGAAGGATTTGGCTTACCTGGCCAGCAAGAACAGTTGTAAAATCCAGCTCCTTCCAAGCACGGGGCTCCGTTCTGACAAGGTTGCGAAGCACACTCCAGGATGTCCGTCTCGCAATGTTTTCCTTCGAATCCTGTGTTGTGACAGTCACACCGGTAGCTAAGAAGGAAAGGAAGAGGGGGAAAAAAAAAAGACAGTGTGGCTGACTGATTTAGCACAGCCTCTCTTTTCCATGGTCGGTGTCGTCAATGCCCCATGTCAATTTCATCCCTGTGTTTTAGCTAACAGCATCTTGGCTATTTCTTTTTCTTTCTTTCTTTTTAATTTTTTTAATTTTTTTTACAAACATCAATGCGTGAACAGTGTGGCACCTGAGTATCATGCATTCTAATATAAATAAAACTACCATGTTTCCCCGAAAATAAGATCCTGTCTTATATTTTTTTGAACCCTGAAATAAGCGCTTGGCCTTATTGCCATGCGCTCAGGCTTATTATCAGGGGAGGTCTTAATTTGGGAAAAACAGGATAGGTAGGTAGGTAGGTAGGTAGGTAGGTAGGTAGGTAGATAGATAGATAGATAGATAGATAGATAGATAGATAGATAGATAGATAGATACTGTGTTTCCCCAAAAATAAGACCCTGTCTTATATTTTTTTGAACCCTGAAATAAACGCTTGGCCTTATTGCCATGCGCTCAAAAGCCCAATTGGGCTTATTATCAGGGGATGTCTTATTTTGGGGGAAACAGGGTAGTAGAATTAATCATAGTTTTTACATTCAACCAACTTATATATTTCTAATAATAATACACATTTAGATTAAGTTGCAGTCTGTCATTATTCAATTAGTCCATGTTTTCTCTTGTTATTGTCTTTATTTTATTATATAAAAGTGTATACACTAGTATGCCCCCTTCTCTCATTTCTATCTCTTATTCTAACTTTTAATCATGTAGCCCTTTATTAAAAAAAAAACATTTTCTTTCTATCCTACCTAACTTCTAGTCATGTCACCTACCTAAAAAAAAAGAAAAGGAGAGAGAAAAAGAAAAGCAAATCAGAACAACAACAAAAAGGAGAAATCATCTATCCATCGTCTCTTGCCCGCTTCAATACTTTAATCGCTATGCTTTTTTTTGACTTGCCTCCCATATTTCATTCTTGGATCTTTATCTCTGTCTGTGTCTACTTCTTGGCTGTTCAATCTAGATATTTCTCCCACCTCTGCCCTCTTCCACTGCCTAATTTCCAAAATTTATGCCCAGGTCCCTATCTCCCTTTGGCTATTTCTCAACTGTCTCCTCTGTTCCTCAAAGATACGGCAGAAGCATTAAAATAAGCTGGTCCTCTCAATAGTGTGTGTATTGCACCCCAGTTGCATCCTCTGTACCATGGGTGTCAAACTTGCAGGCCGCGGGCTAGATGCGTCACGCACTGGCCACGCCCACGCCCAGTTTAGCGAAGGGAGGAAAAGTTATGATACGTCATGTGATACCACCGTGATGACACGAGTTTGACACTCCTGCTCTATACTAATAGTAGTCTTTCTTCTTAAATGTTTTTCACAAGGGGAGGATCCCAAAGGCTGGAGAAAATACCAAAAAAATCATTGGGAGGGAAAAAAGTCCTAAATGGGGAAAGACCCCCTGTCTAGAAAGAAAGGCAACCTAGTGAGGACTGAAGCGATGGCCAATTAAAACCTTTAATAGGAACCTTTCATCCTGCAACATTTTGAGATGTGTCTCCCTTGCTCTGTCAGGACCAGAATGAGATGGTCAACTCCTAGTCTGAGTGAAGAGAAGGACCAGGGGAGACATGATAGCAGTCTTCCAATATTTGAGGGGCTGCCATAGAGAGGAGGGGGTCAATCTATTTTCCAAATACCCAAAGGCCAGACAAGGAGAAATGGATGGAAACTGATCAAGGAGAGATTCAACCTGGAAAAAAGGAGAAATTTGCTGACCGTGAGAACAATCAACCCATGGAACAGAAGTTGCCTTTGGAAGTTGTGGGAGCTTCATCCCTGGAGGCTTTCAAGAAGAGACTGGACTGTCATCAGTCAGAAATGGTCTTACCTGTTGACCAGGTCCTCACAGATAGCTCCATTAAGACAAGGCTGGCTTTGGCATTCATCAATATCAACTTCGCACTGGGTTCCTTGGTAGCCCGGCAGGCAGGAACAGGTGAAGAAGCCAATATGGTCAGAGCAGGTGCCACCATGCCAACAGGGACCGGATTCACACTCGTTGATCTCCACATCGCAGTTCACACCTTTGTTACAAAAAGAGAGGGATGGATTCGTTTGTATATATGTTACGCTTTCTAAAGGCTGCACGGTGTGTCCTTCCATCTCTAAATCAGCGTTTTTCAACCTTAGCAACTTTACGCTGAGTGGACGTCAACTCCAGGAACGCCCAAAGCTGGCTGGAAATTCTGGGAGTTGAAGTCAACTTCTCTGAAAGATGCCAAAGTTAGGAAACATTGCTCTAAATGAGAGAGAGACAGAGAGAGAGAGACAGAGAGAGAGACAGACAGACAGACACACAGAGAGAGAGACAGAAAGACAGAGAGAGAGACAGAGAGCAACAGAGAGAGAGACAGAGAGAAAGACAGATACACAGAGACAGAGACAGAGACAGATAGAGAGAGACACAGAGAGCAACAGAGAGAGAGAGGCAGAGAGACAGAGAGAGGCAGACAGAGACACAGAGAGAGATAGAGAGTCAGAGAGAAAGACAGAGAGAGACAGAGACAGAAAGAGAGAGAGACACAGAAAGACAAAGAAAGAGACAGAGATGGAGAGAGAGACAGAGAGAAAGACAGAGACACACACAGAGAGAGACAGAGACAGAAAGACAGAGAGAGAGAGACACAGAAAGACAGAGAGACAAAGAGAGACGGAGAGAGAGACAGAGAGAAAGACACACAGAGAGAGAGAGACACAGAGACAGACAGAGAGAGACACAGAGACAGAGAGAGACAGAGAAAGACAGAGAGAGAGAGACAGAAAGAGAGAGAGAGAGACACAGAAAGACAAAGAAAGAGACAGAGATGGAGAGAGAGACAGAGAGAAAGACACAGAGAGAGACACACACAGAGAGACAGAGACAGAAAGACAGAGAGAGACAGAGAGAGAGAGAGAGACAGAAAGACAGAGAGACAAAGAGAGACGGAGAGAGAGACAGAGAGAAAGACAGAGAGAGAGAGAGAGAGACACAGAGACAGAGACAGAGAGAGACAGAGGATAGAGAATGAGAATGAGAGAACAAGAGAGGGAGGGAGAGAGGGAGATGGGAAACTATTATTTCCATGGGAAACTGAGCATGTGAGGGAGGGAAATGCCCCCAATTAGCATATTTTTAACTGAAGAGGACATTCTCAGCATGTTTCCCTCAGGTTCCAAAAAAGGGGAGATCGCTCATTAACGGTTAGAGTTATTTATCCTCTGCCTATTCGCAGTTTTGCAGCAGGTCCATAAAGAAACCCCTGAAGGAAATTTAAGTGGCCTCTGTGCTCTTTTTCGCAATCTGCTCCTTTTTTTTTTGGCTGATTTCACAGCCTATATCTCCCTGGGCTGCTACCTGCAAATCCACTTAATTCCAATTTTCTGGCCTGTCTCTGCTTCACAGGAGACCAGGCCAGACTAATCCACCAGGAATGTGGGCCCCTTAATCTAGCAGAGCTGCCAAGCCTTTACGCAAACGCCCTCCCATCTCCTGCTAAAAGGGACTCGGTCCTTGTTGGGGGCTGGAAAGGACCCAAGAGCTGAACCCCAGGTTGGAAGGAGATGCCTGGAACTCAACTCCAATGCCCAGAGGAAGGCAGCGTCTGCGAGTCTACGCACCCAATTTTCCAATGGACTTTGGAGACTCTAGAAAGAGTGCAGAGAAGAGCCACAAAGAGGATTAGGGGACTGGAGGCTACAACATACGAAGAACGGTTGCAGGAACTGGGTATGTCTAGTTTAATGAAAAGAAGGACTAGGGGAGACAGGATAGCAGTCTTCCAATATCTCAGGGGCTGCCCCAAAGAAGAGGGAGTCAAGCTATTCTCCAAAGCACCTGAGGGCAGGACAAAAGAAGCAACGGGTGGAAACTCATCAAGGAGAGAAGCAACTTAGAACTAAGGAGAAATTTCCTGACAGTCAAAACAATTAATCAGTGGAACAACTGGCCACCAGAAGATGTGAATGCTCCAACACTGGAAGTTTTTGGATAACCATTTGTCTGAAGTGGTGTAGGATTTCCTGCCTAAACTAAGAAGATCTCCAAGCTCCCTTCCAACTCTGTTATTCTATATTCTATTCTGGAGGCACGCCATTCCACTGGTTAACGTGGGGGTGGGTGTCACCTCAGTGCCAGAGGCAGGATGTAGCATCCACAAGGATGCTTTTGGGACTCTTACAGATGAACAGAGTTGGAAGGGATCTTGTCGGTCATCTCATCCAACCCCCAACGCCAGAGAAGCAACCTAGAACTAAGGAGAAATTTCCTGACAGGGAGAACAACCAACCCATGGAACAGAAGTTGCCTTCAGAAGTTGTGGGAGCTTCATCACTGGAGGCTTTCAAGAAGAGACTGGACTGCCATCTGCCAGAAATGGTATAGGCCAGGATCTCCTGCTGGATTTAGAATAACAGAGTTGGAAGAGACCTCGGAGGTCTATGCCACTTCAGACAAATGGTTATCCAATCTCTTCTAAAAAAAAAAAAAAACTTCCCGTGTTGGAGCATTTACAACTTCTGGAGGCAAGTTGTTCCACTGGTTAATAGTTCTCACTGTCAGGAAATTTCTCCTTAGTTCTAGGTTGCTTCTCTGGCGTTAGGGGTTGGACTAGATGACCTACCAGATCCCTTCCAAACTCTGTTCATCTGTAAGAGTCCCCAAAGCATCCTTGTGGATGCTACATCCTGCCTCTGGCCCTGAGGTGACACCCCCACACACACACGTTTGCGTCTTTATTTGGCCACTTTGGCTATTTGCGTCCTTTCATAAGACGCTTGGCTGACATTCAGCAAGTTATTTTTTTTTTTTTTCCAGGAGTTGCCAAATTCATACCTTTTCCCACACCGGTTTTGCTTATCTTGGAGGTTTCAAAACTCTTTAACTCGCTCATCCTGAACTGAGGGAGCTTTTCAAAGGGAGGGAACTTTGGAATCCACCAGAATAACAGAGTTGGAAAGGACCTTGGAGGTCTTCTAGTCCAGCCCCCTGCTTAGGCAGGAAATCCTACACCACTTCAGACCAAGGGTTATCCAATATTTTCTTAGAAACTTCCAGTGTTGGAACATTTGCAACTTCTGGTGGCAAGTTGTTCCACTGGTTAATTGTTTTGACTGTCGGGAAATTTCTCCTTAGTTCTAAGTTGCTTCTTTCCTGAGTCTCCGGAGAAAGGCGGCATATAAATCAAATGAAAGAAAAAAAGAAAGAAAGAAAGAAAGAAAGAAAGAAAGAAAGAAAGAAAGAAAGAAAGAAAGAAAGAAAGAAAGAAAGATAGCACCTGCCTTCAGGGGCTTTGGAGAATAGCTTGACTCCCTCTTCTTTGGGGCAGCCCCTGAGATACTGGAACACTGCTATCATGTCTCCCCTGATGCTTATTTTCATTAAACAAGACATACCCAGTTACTGCAACCGTTCTTCGTATGTTTTACCCTCCAGTCCCCTAATCCTCTTTGTTGCTCTTCTCTGCACTCTTTCTAGAGTCTCCGCATCTTTTTTACATCGGGATGAGCAAAACTGGATGCAGGATTCCAAGAGGAGGAATGAAAGAAAGGGATTTGCTCCCCTTTCTGTCTTTTCCCAGATTCCTCCTTTCTGTTGTTCTTAAAAAGAGTGGAAATTCCTCGGCCAAGAATCACCAAAAGGGCATCCAGTGTTGCAATTCTGCTGGCGCTGCTACTGAGCTGGTAATCTTCAATCCCCGTCAACCTTCGCTCTCACATTCCTTCCTGGCCATGTAAGGAATGAGGCCAGAGGCTGCCTGCGTGCCGTCTGGTACCAGGTGGAGGAGGAAACCCTGCGGCCCACATTCCACCCAGAGGCCACAAAAAAAAGAAAGAAAGAAAGAAATACATAAAAATAAGACCCTTGTGGCTTCTGCTGCTTCAGCAGGGAGCTGGCAAGGCCCCCACGTGAGTCAGTGCCAGTTTCGGTCCAGGAAAAGTTGCTTGTGTTGCAACTAAAGGAGAAAAGTTTGGACTCAGCCTTTTTTTTTTTTTTTGGACACCTGCATCGGAGGGACAAAGGCTGGACTAAGATTATTGTGCCGTTTAGAAATAGAAATAGAATAAGAGAGTGGGAAGGGACCTTGGAGGTCTTCTAGTCCAACCCCCTGCTTAGGCAGGAAACTCTGCACCACTTCAGACAAGTGGTTATCCAACATCTTTAAAACTTCCAGTGTTGGAACATTCACAACTTCTGGTGGCAAGCTGTTCCACTGATTAATTGTTTTGACTGTCAGGAAATTTCTCCTTAGTTCTAAGTTGCTTCTCTCCTTGATGAGTTTCCACCCATGGCTTCTTGTCCTGCCCACCTCAAGTGCCTTGGAGAATAGCTTGACTCCCTCTTCTTTGGGGCAGCCCCTGAGATATTGGAACACTGCTATCCTGTCTCCCCTAGTCCTTCTTTTCATCAAACTAGACATACCCAGTTCCTGCAACCATTCGTCATATGTTTTAGCCTCCAGTTCCCTCATCATCCTGGTTGCTCTTCTCTGCACTCTTTCTAGAGTCTCAACATCTTTTTTACATCGTGGCGACCAAAACTGGATGCAATATTCCAAGTGTGGCCTTACCAAGGCATTATAAAGTGGTTTAATCCTTTGCGTGATCTTGATTCTCTCCCTCTGTTGATACAGCCTAGAACTGTGTTGGCTTTTTTGGCAGCTGCTGCACACGGCTGGCTCCTATTTAATGACTACAAGATCCCTCTCAGAGTTACTACTGTTGAGTGTGGTCCCACCTATACTGTACCTGTGCATTTTGTTTTTCTTGCCTAAATGTAGAACCCTACTTTTTTCCACCCTTGAATTTCATTTTGTTAGATAGCGCCCAATGTTCACGTTTGATCTTTACTGCATCGTAGTAAAGCTCAACCGGTCCAGAGTGGTGTTTCTCAACTTTGCGAGTTTAAGAATTTAAGAATTCTGGGAGTTGAAGTCCACGCACTTTAAACTTGCCATGGCTGAGAAATAATGGCTATAGAGCCAGGAAGTGTGTCTAGAAGCCGAGCATCTATCATAAGGCTGCTTTGAAGGTCTATAGAAGAACATCTTGGAGCATATCTGCCCTAACTCTCCTATAATCATTAACTTTTGAGACAGTTTTGATGCCCTGAACATTTATTGTTCTCTTCTCTAGTAAATAGCAATAGCCCTTAGACTTATATACCACTTCACGGTGCTTTACAGCCCTGTCTACATATAGAGATGATAGATAGATATAAAGATGATAGATAGATAGAAAGATGTTAGATAGATAGATAGATATAGAGATGATAGATATAGAGATAGATAGATATAGAAATGATAGATATAGACATGATAGATAGATAGATAGATAGATAGATAGATAGATAGATAGATAGATAGATAGGAATGAGAGAAGATAAATAGATAGATGATAGATAGATAAGATAGATATTAGATAGATAGATATAGAGATGATAGATAGATATAGAGATGATAGATAGATAGATAGATAGATAGATAGATAGATAGATAGATAGATAGATAGATAATGGATGGATGGATGGACGGACGGACAGAAAGACATAGAGATAGATAGCAATAGCACTTAGACTTATATACCACTTCATAGTACTCTACAGCCCCCTCTAAGCGGTTTACAGTATCAGCATGTTGTCCCCAAGAATCTGGCTCCTCATTCTACCAACCTCAGAAGGATGGAAGGCTGAGTCACCCTCGAGCCGGTCAGGATCGAACCTCTGGCAGTGAGCTGAATTAGCCTGCAATACTGCATTCTAACCAATGAGCCACCACAGCTCTTAGATAGATATAGAGATTAGACAGATTGATAGATAGATAGATAGATAGATAGATAGATAGATAGATAGATAGACAGACAGACAGACAGACAGACAGACAGACAGACACGGATAGACAGACAGACAGACAGCAATAGCACTTATATACTGCTCCATAGTGCTTTCCAGCCCTCTCTAAGCGGTTTACAGAGTCAGCCTCTTGTCCCCAACAATCTCTGGTCCTCATTTTACCGACCTCGGAAGGAGGGAAGGCTGAGTCAACCTTCCACCAGTGAGAAACTGCTGGCAGTCGGCAGAGTTAGCCTGCAATGCCGCATTCTAACCACCGCGCCAGCACGGCTATCCTGCAATTCTGTCATCACAAATTAAGAGGTGGATGGCAACTGTATATTATTGATGGGAGGCTGGCGAATCACCGAAGGCCGCCTCCCAGAATCTGAGAGAGATGAGATGTCCACCGTTACCTGTGTAGCCGGGCAGACACTGGCAAACGTAATGGTCTATCTCGTTGAGGCAGGTGCCGTTGTGTTGACAAGGTCGGGAGGCGCATTCGTTGATGTCAATTTCGCAGCGGTAGCCCTGAAATCCAGGCACGCAGAAGCAACTGTATTCGTTGACGCGGTCGAGGCAGATGGCTCCGTTCTGGCAGGGGTTGGAGGCACACTCGTCGACCTCCTCCTCGCAGTGGGTACCCGTGTGGCCAGCCGGGCACTGGCACGTGTACGTCCCGCCGTTCTCGAGACAGCTACCATTGTTGCAAAGTTGACTTGAACAAATGGAAGGGCTCGGTAAGCAATGGTTTCCACTCGGGCAGTGACAACCGTACCCATCCTGGAGGCTGACGCACTCAAAACCGGGCTGAGGACAAGGGTTCGCCTTGCACTCTTCCCCTTGAGATCGGCAGGAGGCATCTGCCAAGCTTGATCCACAGTGGCAAGTGTAATTTAGGTATCCAGGTGTCCCACTGCAACTCCACTCAGGTGGACAAGGATGTCCATCGCATGGTTCGGCTAGCAACTCACAGTCTCTTCCCACATATGCTACGGGGTGCTGGGCACACAAGCACTGGTAGCTGTCTTCCAGGTCTCTGCAGGTCCCTCCGTTCTTACATGGAGCTGAGGAGCAAAAGTTGACTGGTTCTGAAGCGGCTTGTCCTGGAGAGAGAGAGAGAGAGAGAGAAAGCGATGGACTAGACTAGAGGAAGATTCCCACGTGTGTGTTTGCAAGCTTTTGGTTGAGAGCTTTTGGTCCCGCGCCATGAGAGAAGGGTAGCTGACGATGGCATTGATAATAGAATAGAATAGAATAGAATAGAATAGAATAGAATAGAATAGAATAGAATAGAATAGAATAGAATAGAAAATAGAATAGAATAGAATAGAATAGAATAGAATAGAATAGAATAGAATAGAATAGAATAGAATAACAGAGTTGGAAGGGTCCTTGGAGGTCTTCTAGTCCAACCCCCTGCTTAGGCAGGAAACCCTACACCCCTTCAGACAAATGGTTATCCAATCTCTTCTTTAAAACTTCCAGTGTTGGGGCATTCACAACTTCTGGAGGCACGTTTTCTGCTGATTAATTGTTCTAACTGTCAGGAAATTTCTCCTTAGTTCTCAGTTGCTTCTCTCCTTGATGAGTTCCCACCCGTTGCTTCTTGCCCTCCCCTCAGGGGTTTTGGAGAATAGCTTGACTCCCTCTTCTTTGGGGCAGCCCCTGAGATATTGGAAGACTGCTATCATGTCTCCCCTAGTCCTTCTCTTCATCAAAGTAGACATACCCAGTTCCTGCAACCGTTCTTCATATGTTTTAGCCTCCAGTCCCCTAATCCTCTTGGTTGCTCTTCTCTGCACTCTTTCTAGAGTCTCCACATCTTTTTTACATCGTGGCGACCAAAACTGAATGCAGGATTCCAAGTGTGGCCTTACCAAGGCCTTATAAAGTGGTATTAGCATTTCACGTGTCTTTGATTCCATCCCTCTGTTTTATGCAGCCTAGAACTGTGTTGGCTTTTTTGGGAGCTGCTGCACACGGCTGGCTCATATTTAAATGGTTGTCCACTAGGATTCCAAGATCCCTCTCCCAGGGATCTATGGAGCAAGGTACCACCTATACTGTACCTGTGCATTTTGTTTTTCTTGCCTAAATGATGACGATGAGGATGATGATATGCCATCAAGTTGTCCCAAGAGGCAACTGGTCTTCCTTGTTTTTCCTTGAAGACGTTTTGCTTCTCATCCAAGAAGCTTCTACGCTTCTACTTCTGAAGACTGAGTCAGAACTGAAGAAGCTTCTTCAGTTCTGACTCGGTCTTCAGAAGTAGAAGCATCTTGGACGAGAAGCAAAACATCTTCAAAGAAAAACAAGAAAGGCCAATTGCCTCTTGAAAAAAGCATCATTGGGACAACCATGACCTCGAGGACTGAGAATCACCACCATAGACCTGCCATCAAGTTGTTGTTGACTCTTAGCAACTTAGATGTCCTCCAAAACAATCTGTCCCTAAGCTGGGTCATTTTTATGAGGACCTCTCTAACATTCGATCAGCATCTTCTTAGTCAAAAAATGAGCGTCGTAAATTCTCATCATCTTTCTTGGTTCTCCCACCTCTGCACTAGTTTTTTTTCAAAGGTAACCTTATGATTGGACCATGTTAAGGATATTGTTGTTGTGTTACCAACCAGCAGAGTGTAGAGCACAGAGAAACGTTGCTGAGAGCAATGAATAAGAGATGTGCAAACTGGTTTATCAAAAGTTTACTTTATAGTGAAAAAACAATCTCATAGTCTTTAAATCAATCCAAGTCTTTGCCAGTTAAATCAGTCCAGTGATACAGAAATCTTCTTACCACACAAACAGTAGTTGGCTAGAATAACAAACTCACTCTGGTTCACAAACCACGATGGTAGCAGATCCATCCAATGATGATAGCACAATGATAGCAACTCCACACACTATGATAGCTTATCATCAACTGAATACTTTACAGTACCTTTCTTAAATACGCTTACAACCAGTGATTATCTAATTACAGCATGACTCAGCATTACAATGAATCAGCAGTAAAACTTTAAAATCACACAATACATATTCATTATTAAAGTCACAGAACACATATATTGCCTGGACAACTTGTTAGGCTCAAACCATATCCTAACAGACCATCCACCTGAAGATATTTTCTTTCTTTCTTTCTTTTTTAAAGTTTTTTCTTTTTTTCTTTTTTATAAAAATGTCAAATCAATGTGTGATTGGGTGCCATGCATTCCAATACATATGAAACTGATCAGATTAAACATTATTATTTCATTCAATCAACTTACGTATTTCTAATAATCTATATTAGGTTACAGTCTATCGTAATTATTATTCCACCTATTATTCCACCTATTTCTCGTTATTACATTCATTTTCTCAAATAAAAATGTATACATTGATACTCCCTTTATTTCTATCACTTATTCTAGCTTTTAATCATGTCATGCCTTTACTAAGAAACTTTTTCTTTCTTTCTTGTCTAACGTCTAATCATGTCACCTGCCTAGAAAAAGAGGTGGGGGAAATAACAGAATAGAGAGAGAAAGGGAGAAAGGGAAAAGCAACTCAGAGCAGCAACAAAAAAGAGGAATCGTCCATCCATCATCTCTTGCTCACTTCATACTTTGGTTGCTATGCTTAAAAAAAAAAAAAAGAGGAAAAAGGAAAGGCGAATCAGAACAACAATAAAGGTGAAAATCATCTACCCGTCATCTCTTGCCCGCTTCAATACTTTGATTGCTTTTTTTTTTTTACTTGCCTCCCACACTCCTCTCTTAAGTCTCCATCTACCGTATTTTTCGGAGTATAAGACGCACCTTTCCCCCCCCCCAAAAAAAGAGGGTGAAAATCTGGGTGCATCTTATACTCCAAATGTAGCCCCGCCCAGCTTCTCAAAGGGAGGTTTCAGAGGCTGAAAAAAGCAACAGAAACGAAGCTTCAGAAAAGAAGCCCCCAAACAGAGTTTCCGAGGCTTTTTTTCTGAAGCTGTTTTGGAGGCTTTCAGAGGCAGGAATTTTTTTTTTCTGAAACAGAGTTTCAGAAGTTTCAGAGGAAGAAAAAAAAAGCAAGGCACAGAGCTCACAACCAAGGAACCTGTTGCTAAAATTCACCTCTGGAAACAGCTGACTGGGGGTATTCCAGGAGGCCAATCCACCCGCCAATCACCTTTTTTCTTATTTTCCTCCCCAAAAACTAAGGTGCGTCTTATACTAAGGAGCCTGAGTGGTGTAGGAGGCTAATGCCTCCTACTAAGGCAGCATTTAACATCCAGCTGCCTGCAATTACTGCGAGTTCAATTCTCCCCAGGCTCAAGGTTGGCTCAGCCTTCCATCCTTTCTAAGGTAGGTTAAATGAGGACCCAGTTTGTGAGGGCAATAAGCTGACTTTGTATAAAATATACAAAAGGATGAAGGCTATTGCTTAACGCACTGTAAGCCGCCCTGAGTCTCCGGAGAAGGGCGGCAAATAAATAAATAAATAAATAAATAAATAAATAAATAAATAAATAAATACTCCGGTGCATCTTATACTCCGAAAAATATGGTATATCTATTTCTTTATCTATTTCTTAGAAACTAGGCAATGGAAGAAGGTAGAGGTGAGAGTATACTTAGATTGGACACCTGAACATATTTTCATCATCACCTGTTTCTGCTACCTTTGGCTTCTCCCTGACTTCCCTGACAGGTTGTTGTTTCGACTTCATTTTTTTCAAATTTTGCTTTTCTTAGCTGGGAAACATTTCCAGAATACTTTGCAAATCTCTGGTGTTTGTCCCGTCCCTTCCCTCGCCCCCCTTCCTGGGACCATTGGGGGAGGGGGAGAGGCTCTGGCTTTGCCTTCCCAGCACCCCTCTTTGTCCTGCCCTCACTGGCTTTTATTCTCCAATCTCCACTCAAGCGGAGAACGGGGGATGACCAAATGAGCCTGGTATGCGTGGAGCAATTAGAGTTTGCTGTTTTCCAGCAGGGCAGCCTCTCTGTTCCACTCCAGCAAGCTTTGTTTCTCTCTGCAAATGCTCCATCAGGCTGGGGCGCACAAGGTCCTTCCTTGCCTTGTAGACGCAGCTTGCGATGCTGGCAAGAAAAGCTGTCCATGGTAGTTATGACTCTCATGGAAACCAACATCTGGAACAGGTGCAGCTGGCACAGTAAGACCGCTGGCTCTTTCTGTCGACCATCTGAGGAAAGAGATGGACCTCCTTGGATGTTCTAGAAAGGGGACGGCTGGAGTAAAAGTCCACCCAGCTTCTTTCCATCCCTTCATCCATCCATCCCTCCATCCATCTAGCTGGCTCTTTCTGACCTCCTTGGACCTCCTTGGATGGTCTAGAAAGGGGATGGCTGGAGCAAAAGTCCACCCATCTTCTATCTTCCTTCCTTCCATCCATCCATCCAGCTGGCTCTTACTGTCAACCGTCTGATGAAAGAGATGGACCTCCTTGGATGGTCTAGAAAGGGGATGGCTGGAGCAAAAGTCCACCCATCTTCCATCTTCCTTCCTTCCATCCATCCATCCAGCTGGCTCTTACTGTCAACCATCTGATGAAAGAGATGGACCTCCTTGGATGATCTGGAAAGGGGATGGCTGGAGCAAAAGTTCACCCATCTTCCTTCCTTCCATCCATCCATCCAGCTGGCTCTTACTGTCAACCATCTGATGAAAGAGTTGGACCTCCTTGGATGTTCTAGATAGGAGATGGCTGGAGCAAAAGTCCACCCATCTCCTTTCCATGCCTCCATCTCTCCATCTAGCTGGCTGTTACTGTTGACCATCTAAGGAAAGAGATGGACCTCCTTGAAAGTTCTAGATAGGAGATGGCTGGAGCAAAAATCCACCCATCTTCTTTCCATCCCTTCATCCATCCATCCCTCCATCCATCTAGCTGGCTCTTTTGGACCTCCTTGGACCTCCTTAGATGGTCTAGAAAGGGGATGGCTGGAGCAAAAGTCCACCCATCTTCCATCTTCCTTCCTTCCTTCCATCCATCCATCCATCCATCCATCCATCTAGCTCGCTCTTACTGTCAACCATCTGATGAAAGAGATGGACCTCCTTGGATGTTCTAGATAGGAGATGGCTGGAGCAAAAGTCCACCCATCTCCTTTCCATGCCTCCATCTCTCCATCTAGCTGGCTGTTACTGTTGACCATGTGAGGAAAGAGATGGACCTCCTTGAAAGTTCTAGATAGGAGATGGCTGGAGCAAAAATCCACCCATCTTCTTTCCATCCCTTCATCCATCCATCCCTCCATCCATCTAGCTGGCTCTTTTGGACCTCCTTGGACCTCCTTGGATGGTCTAGAAAGGGGATGGCTGGAGCAAAAGTCCACCCATCTTCCATCTTCCTTCCTTCCATCCATCCATCCATCCATCCATCCATCCATCTAGCTCGCTCTTACTGTCAACCATCTGATGAAAGAGATGGACCTCCTTGGATGTTCTAGATAGGAGATGGCTGGAGCAAAAGTCCACCCATCTCCTTTCCATGCTTCCCTCCCTCCATCTAGCTGGCTCTTACTGTTGAGCATCTGATGAAAGAGATGGACCTCCTCGGATGTTCTAGAGAGGAGATGGGTGTCATATTTGTATTTATTTTTCAGCTTCAAATTTAGTGTGCTGCTGGAGAAGACAAAGCCAAAATACCAGCATTGGGTCGTTTATTGCTGAACCAATTTTTCTTCTTTTCCTCAAGAATGGAAGTTTATCAACTTGGTGGGTTTTCCTTTTATTTTGAGCATTGCTGGAAAGTCGTTTTTATTGCTTTTACTCTCCTTTCCTGGTCATGCCTGAGCTTCAGCCTACAGATATCACAATTAGATCACTTTTAACATTACAGCAGTGGCTGAAATTGTGGAAACCTTTTGGGAAAAGTGTATTTTTGAGGTTTGATGGCTAATAACACCACCTTTTATTTATTTTTATTTGCATTTGCATTTCAAGATAATCCTAATCCACTGGTGGAATGGCCTGGGAATAGCCCAGACCTTCACCCAATTGAAAATCTATGGATTTTCCGACTAAAGAAACTGGTTTAGTCAGACGCGACCCAGCCATAAAACCCAGTTAATAGAAGCCATCATGCAATCTTGGCTTCACATGATAACAGCTGCAGAACTCAAAGACTTGGTTCACTCCATGGGAAGACGTTGTAAGGCCGTCATTCGTGCTAAAGGTTACCCAACGAAGTATTCACTGACATGGTATATCATTTTTGTATATCTCGTTTTTTCTACGGTGATCATTTTTGCATATCTGGTTTTTTTACATGTTTCGCTTTTCTTCTTTATCCTGTAACGGCTCTTCTAATAGCAAATCCTTCCTAAAAGTGATTGCATTACATTCTTGATTCAATTATCTTTCTGTTGATATATAATTTTATGGAACTCCTTCCCCCCAAAAAAGTGGTGTTATTACTTAGTTTTAGAAAATACAACTTCTCCCAAAAGGTTTCCACAATTTTGGCCACTGTGTTTTAAGTTTCATTAAAAATAAATCAACGTTCGACTTCTCAGATCCTCCGAAGGATCCTCTCATTTGATCCGCTCATTTGATGCAAGCCCCAGCTGCTGCAACGCAGAGCTTCTGACCTTCCACCCCAACTCTAGGCAAATGGCACCTTAAGATGTCATTGTAACATTAACCATAAACCCCGTACCTGTTTCCTTACATCCCTTTAGACAGCCTGCAGATAAGCTGACCTCTTATCTGCACTTAAAATTCCAGGAGGAGATGACAAGCAAAGGGGTTATCAGCCTTCTTCCTATTTTTACATCTTCCCTTCAAGCTGGAGCTAAACACACACACACAAAAATCAGACACATCTGAAGATCAGAGTAAGGATTGGAGACCAAGAGAAGATCCATCTCTTCTGGTTTTGGAAGTTTCATTCTTGGGTGCTCAGCGTTTAATTCTCCGCAACGATGTTGACTTTGAGGACCAGAAGAAAGGGCCGACCGTGGAAAAGGAATTCTGATGTATTAGCTCCAATACTCAGCGTTGTAAGGGCCTGGTGTCTCAGCAGACTGATAGCATTGTGATTAACACCAGCTGTCTGCAATTACTGTAAGTTCGAATCTCACCAGGCTCAAGGTTGACTCAGCCTTCCATCCTTTCTAAGGAGGATGGAAAATGAGGACCCAGTTTGTGGGGGCAATAAGCTGACTTTGTATAAATATACAAAAGTATGAAGGCTATTGCTTAATGCATTGTAAACCGCCCTGAGTCTCCGGAGAAGGGCGGCATATAAATCAAATAAAAAAAAATTGTAGGTCTTTGGGAGAAAGCAGCTGAGGAGACCACCACACGAGTTGTAAACCTCACATTTAGCTCAAACTCAGCTTCATTACGATAATCCTGGTCAAGTCAGATCAGTTGCTAAAAATGGTACAGCTTTGCATCTTCTTAGATCTCCTCTCCAAGAGCTGGAAGGGACCTTGGAGGTCTTCTAGTCCAACCCCCTACTCAGGCAGGAGACTCTATACCATTTCAGACAGGTGACTGCCCAGTCTCCTCTTAAAATCCTCCAGTGATGCAGCACCCATGATTTCTGGTGGCAAGCTGTTCCACTGGTTAATTGTCCTCACTGTTAGGAAGTTTCTCCTTAATTCCAGGTTGCTTCTCTCCTCAGTTAGTTTCCATCCATTGTTTCTTGTGTTTTGTAGAATAATTTGACCCCCCCCCCCCCGCTTCTTCTTTGTGGCAGCCCCTGGAATACTGGAATATTGCTATCATGTCCCCCCCCAAATTCTTCTTTTCTCTAGATTAGCCAAACCCAAATCCTGCAGCTGTTATTCGCATGTTTTAGTCCCCAGGCTAAATCATCTTAGTTGCTTTTCTTTGCACTTTTTTTTCCAAAGTCTCAACATCTTTTTTTCTAATGTGGGTGACCAAAACTGGATATAATATTCCAGGGGAGGTTTTTATAAAGCGGTACTAATATTTTAGTGATTGCAACTAAAAGGAGCCTGAGTGGCGTAGGAGGCTAATGCCTCCTACTAAGGCAGCATTTAACATCCAGCTGCCTGCAATTACTGCAAGTTCAAATCTCCCGAGGCTCAAGGTTGACTCAGCCTTCCATCCTGACTTTGTATAAAATATACAAAAGTATGAAGGCTATTGCTTAACGCATTGTAAGCCGCCCTGAGTCTCTGGAGAAGGGTGGCATATAAAAATAATTAATTAATTAATTAATTAATTAATTAAAGTTGTGGTTTCACGTGAAGATGTTTTCTCCAGGGACTCATATGGAGAAGGGTGCCTCATATTCTGAAGTTCTTCACTAAAACAAGAGCCTTGGTGGAGCAGCGGACTAAAACGCTGTTAAATAGCACTTAGCTGCCAACTGCCTGCAATTACTGCAAGTTCGAATCTCACCAGGCTCAAGGTTAACTCAGCCTTCCATCCTTCCGAGGTAGGTAAAATGAGGACCCGGATTGTGGAGGCAATAAACTGACTTTGTATAAAAAAAGAACACCGCTTAGGGGGGGCCGAAAGCCCTACTAAGCAGATATATACAAAAGTATGAAGGCTATTGCTTAGCGCATTGTAAGCCGCCCTGAGTCTCCGGAGAAGGGCGTCATATAAATCGAACCAATGAACAATATAATTGAACCAATAAATTCTCTTTTTTTCCCCCTTCATGCTTTGGAAGAATAAACTAAGATATTAAGTCCTGGATCTGAAGTCTTTTGCCTTCATGATCTTTTCGTATCAGTAGTGAAATCCAAAATTTTTTTACTACCGGTTCTGTGGGCATGGCTTAGTGGGCATGGCAGGGGAAGGATACTGCAAAATCCCCATTCCCACCCCTCTCTGGGGCCAGCCAGAGGTGGTATTTGCCGGTTCTCCGAACTACTCAAAATTTCCACTACCGGTTCTGCAGAACCTGTCAGAACCTGCTGGATTTCACCCCTGCTTTTTTTTTTTTTTTTAATTAGATTTATATGCCGCCCTTCTCCGAAGACTCAGGGCGGCTTACAATGTGCTCAGCAATAGCCTTCATCCTTTTGTATGTTTTATACAAAGTCAGCTTATTGCCCCCACAAACTGGGTCCTCATTTCACCTACCTTAGAAAGGATGGAAGGCTGAGTCAACCTTGAGCCTGGGCGGGATTCAAACCCTGCAGTAATTGCAGGCAGCTGGTCTTAATAAGCTTAATAACAGGGTGCCTTAAACCCCTGTACTACCAAGGCTCTTTGTATCCATCTCTGCAATGGTGGACTTTGCGCTGGACTTTCTCCTGTGCCTGAGATCCCTGCTGATTTGTCTAGCACTTTCCTCTTCAGACATGACCGGGAGAAGCTCCTTGGCCTTCTAAGCAACCTACAGACTCAAGCGGGCGGCTCTCAAAAAGGTGATGAGAACCGTTAGGTTGCCGTGGTAATGAGAAGGAGTGTGACCTCTGCTGCTCTCAGCTCCCCTGGTTTCTTGTTGTTGTTGGTTGCGAAGTCGTGTCCGACCCATCACGACAATGTTCCTCCAGGCCTTTCGGTCCTCTACCATCCCCCGGAGTCCATTTAAACTAGATCAGGGGTCAGCAACCTGCGGCTCTGGAGCCGCATGTGGCTCTTTCATCCCTCTACTGCGGCTCCCTGTCGTTCAAAGTATGCGTCACAACCACCAATGTGCAACACACACTGGCACGTGATTTATTGAGCTTTTCGACTCTCGGTAGGCCAACCATGGATAAATCCAAGAAAAGAAAAGTTTCAGAAGAAAACAGAACGTTTAATTCAACTACAGATGCTAGTTTTGTGGCCGCTCAGGAAATTTTCAGGCACGGGAAGGGTTTTGTGGCTCCCGGTGTTTTCTTTTCCATGGGAAATGGGTCCAAATGGTTTTTTGAGTGTTTAAGGTTGCCGATCCCTGAGCTAGATGAAAGGCAGGTCTAGATGAATTACAAGTTGGAATTAAGATTGCCGGGAGAAATATCAACAACCTCAGATATGCAGATGATGCCACCCTAATGGCAGAAAGCGAAGGGGAACTAAAGAGCCTCTTGATGTGGGCGAAGGAGGAGAGTGCAATAGTTGGCTTGAAACTCAACATTAAGAAAACTAAGATCATGGCATCTGGCCCTCTCAATTCCTGGCAAATAGATGGGGAAGAAATGGAGGTAGTGACAGATTTTATCTTCCTGGGCTCCAAGATCACCGCAGATGGGGACTGCAGCCAAGAAATTAAAAGACGCTTGCTCCTGGGGAGGAAAGCTATAGCAAAGTTAGACAGCATACTAAAAAGCAGAGACATCACCCTGCCAACAAAAGTCCAGGCTAAGGTTTTCTCAGTTGCAATGTATGGTTGTGAAAGTTGGGCCATGAGGAAGGCTGAGCACCAAAAAATGGAGGCCTTTGAACGATGGTGCTGGAGAAGACTCCTGCGAGTCCCTTGGACTGCAAGGTGATCCAACCTATCAGTCCTAGAGGAGATCAACCCTGACTGCTCTTTAGAAGGCCAGATCCTGAAGAGGAAACTCAAATCCTTTGGCCACCTTAATGAGAAGGAAGGACTCCCTGGAGAAGAGCCTAATGCTGGGAACGATGGAGGGCAAAAGAAGAAGGGGACGGCAGAGAACGAGGTGGCTGGATGGAGTCACTGAAGCAGTCGGCCATGAGCTTAAATGGTCTCCGGGGGATGGTAGAGGACAGGAAGGCCTGGAGAAACGTTGTCCATGGGGTCACGATGGAATGGACACAACTTTGCAACTAACAACAACAATAGATATATGATAGATAGATAGATAGATAGATAGATAGATAGATAGATAGATAGATAGATAGATAGATAGATAGATAGATAGATCCAAGGGACTTCTGCGAGTCCTTTGGACTGCAAGGTGATCCAACTGATCAGTCTTATAGGAGATCAACCCTGACTGCTCTTTAGAAGGCCAGATCCTGAAGAGGAAACTCAAATCCTTTGGCCACCTTAATGAGAAGGAAGGACTCCCTGGAGAAGAGCCTAATGCTGGGAACGATGGAGGGCCAAAGAAGAAGGGGACGGCAGAGAACGAGGTGGCTGGATGGAGTCACTGAAGCAGTCGGCCATGAGCTTAAATGGTCTCCGTGGGATGGCAGAGGACAGGAAGGCCTGGAGAAACGTTGTCCATGGGGTCACGATGGGATGGACACAACTTTGCAACTAACAACAACAATAGATAGATGATAGATTGATTGATTGATTGATAGATAGATAGATAGATAGATAGATAGATAGATAGATAGATAGATAGATCCAAGGGACTTCCTTTGGACTGCAAGGTGATCCAACTGATCAGTCCTAGAGAAGATCAACCCTGACTGCTCCTTAGAAGGCCAGATCCTGAAGGTGAAACTCAAATACTTTGGCCACCTAATGAGAAGGAAGGACTCCCTGGAGAAGAGCCTAATGCTGGGAACGATGGAGGGCAAAAGAAGAAGAAGGGGACGGCAGAGAACGAGGTGGCTGGATGGAGTCACTGAAGCAGTCGGCGTGAGCTTCAATGGACTCCAGAGGATGGTAGAGGACAGGAAGGCCTGGAGGAACATTGTCCATGGGGTCGCAATGCGTCAGACATGACTTCACAACTAACAACGATGAAGTGAATCCCTGAACTGTCATTTTAAGTTCTCCCTGATATCGTTGAACAGAATCAGGGAGAAACTGGCAGATGTCAATCTTCACTTTCCCCACTTTGCCTTTTCAAAAATTCAGTTCCTGAAATGTATGCCTTGACTATCGAACGGGAAGCTCTCTTCATGCATGGACAGCCCACCAGGTTTGCAGTTAAACGCTCATCCACTGTTCTCCTCAGCTTTGGAGATGAAACTGCTCCTGTTCTCGGGTTTCGAGAAACAGGCAATGCTAAACCCATCAATCTCTCACACTTTTATGGCCTTCTTTCCCTCAACCCGCCCGGCAATCTCTTTGATCTTCCACTTCTCATTGTGGTCCTCCTCCTTAGATCAGAACCTTCCTTTTATAAACACCCTTCTGCTGTGACCTTCATGTCCTAACCCCATCCCCCCGTCTCCTCTGATCTCCCAAACACAACTGCACATCAAACAAACACTGTGAATGAGGTTTTGTGTGTGTTCTTAGTTAGCCATCTTGGCTCTCCGGCTTGAATTCTAAATCCAATCTAAATATTGTTGCCCGCTTTCACCGGCAAATCATATCAGCCACTGAGGAAGGTGGTGACTGACCCTTGCCTGAGCCACACTTGGGGTGTCTGGAGTGATAGGTGTGCTAGGTAGGTAGGGGTACATTTTTGAGAGCAGGCAGCAGAATTTCATTTTTTTAAAAAATGTGTGCCGGTTTGCCCACAGTTTAAAAAAAAATGACAATGAAGGTTATTTTATGGTATCTTATGAAGAGGTGTGGCGGAGGGCAGGGCAAGAGCCAGATCCATCCCTAGCTTGAATTGAGAAGAGGGGAGGGGAAGAGAACGGAATGGAACGGAACAGAATAGAATAAGGACTGGACTGGACTGGAGTAGACTAGACTAGACTAGACTAGACTAGACTAGACTAGAATAGAATAGAATAGAATAGAATAGAATAGAATAGAATAGAATAAGGACTGGACTGGACTGGACTGGACTGGACTGGATGAATAGGATAGAATAAGGACTGGACTGGATGAATAGAATAAGGACTGGACTGGACTGGACTGGACGAGAGGAGAGGAACAGAATAGAATAAGGACTGGACTGGACTGGACTGGACTGGACTAGAATAGAATAGAATAGAATAGAATAGAATAGAATAGAATAGAATAAAATAGAATAGAATAGAATAGAATAGAATAGAATAGAATAAGGACTGGACTGGATGAATAGAATAAGGACTGGACTGGACTGGACTGGAGGAGAGGAGAGGAGAGGAGAATGAAATAATGACTAGGATGGGATGGAATGGAATGGAGAAGAGAGAGAAGAGAAGAGAAGAGAAGAGAAGAGAAGAGAAGAGAAGAGAAGAGAAGAGAAGAGAAGAGAAGAGAAGAGAAGAGAGAATTCTTTATTGGCCAAGCGATATTGGATACACAAGGAATTCGTCTCCGGCGTAGAAGCTCTCAGTGTACATACAAGCAACAAGTGATAAATCATAGTCCTCATGACAAAGTACAATCATCATAAATCATAAGATACAACACTCAGTGACAGGATACGACACTGAGCAATCAACATAAATCATGAGCTACAAACAGCAAAGTTACAGTCATAAGATGCTAAAGGAATAGGTGATAGGAAAGCTGGGAAGGATAATACTGAAGTAATACAGGCGTACTAGGTGGCTTGAAATGATGGTGGCTGGTTGCACCAAACTCCTGAAAAGCATGCTGTGAGTATATTTTCCACCCAGTCTGAATTTAAACATCAACATGTTTAAACAAAAAATGTTTAAAGGTAAATCAGCTAGATGCTGGAAATGTCATCATAATACCAGGAACATATTATCATATGTGGTGGACATGTCCAGAAGCAAAAAACCTATTGGATTAAAGTTAAAATGTGGTTGGAAGAAATGATACAACAACATATAGATTTAAAACCTGAACTGTTCCTATTGGGTATCCTACCAGAGAAATTTAATAAAGAATATATATATATGATTATTCATATAATAACTGCAGGAGGATAGTATTTGCGCAAAGATGGAAAGCAGAGAAAATCCCTACAGAGGGTGAAGTAGTTAAGAAAATATTGGATTGTGCAGAAATGAATAGATTGACTTCAACAATTAAAGAGAGGAATCTGAATATTTTAAGATATGGAGACAATTTTACTATTGGTTGGAGGAGAAATATATATATAGGGTAATGTTGTAATGAAACATAGGAGGAAGAAAAAGGAGAGAGAAGATAAATGTATTAATAGCAAAGTAAGAAATGTGGGAGAAATGTTACAATAAATGTAATGATGATATTAGGAAATGATTAACATTGGAGAACAAGAAGAAGACACAAAACATGTACTCAGATGAAGCACTGAACGATTGATTATGTATTGTATGTTTGTTTGTTTATAAAATTCAAAAAAAAAAAACCCATGGTCTATTTTGAAACTGATCTTAGAAGGTTTCAATGGGGGTATCCTGGAAACAAATTATAGGTTTGGGTTCTTTTGAAAGATGGGGGGATGGGGGGGTGAGTGTTTCTCTGCAGCCACAATGATTTGTGTTCTTCTCTCTTGTGCTGTGAAAGACACACCAAAGCTCCTCTGTTGTAAGAAAGGAGGTTAAGGGCCTTCCACAGTGGTGAAATTCAATTTTTTTTTACTACCAGTTCGGTGGGCGAGGCTTGGTGGGTATGGTGTGGCTTGGTGGGTGTGGCAGGGGAAGGATACTGCAAAATCTCCATTCCCACCCCACTCCAGGGGGAAGGATATTGCAAAATCCCCGTTCCCATCGCACTCCTGGGGGAAGGATATTGCAAAATCCCCATTCCCATCGCACTCCTGGGGGAAGGAAATTGCAAAATCTCCATTCCCACCCCACTCCAGGGAAATGATATTGCAAAATCCTCATTCCCACCCCACCCCAGGGGGAAAGATATTGCAAAATCTCCATTCCCACCCCACTCCAGGGGGAAGGTTATTGCAAAATCCCCATTCCCATTGCACTCCTGGGGGAAGGATATTGCAAAATCCCCATTCCCATCGCACTCCTGGGGGAAGGATATTGTAAAATATTCCACCCCGCTCCAGGGGAAGGATACTGCAAAATCTCCATTCCCTCTCCACTCCAGGGGGAAGGATATTGCAAAATCCCCATTCCCACCCCACTCCAGGGGGAAGGATACTGCAAAATCTCCATTCCCTCTCCACTCCAGGGGGAAGGATATTGCAAAATCCCCATTCCCTCTCCACTCCAGGAGGAAGGATATTGCAAAATATCCCCCTTCCCCCCTTCCCCCTTCCCCCCCCTTGGACTGTGGTCGACCTGGAACTTGACTTCATCCTCTGTTGTGAGGGGACAGTGGACCGGTCCTGTTGAAAATGTTTTTGAGACTCCCATTCCATGTCTCTCCCCTGGACCTTCTATATGGACCCCTAGGATATGGTTGCTCCCATCCTCTGTGGTCAAGATGTATTCCGCAGCGGAGCTTCTTGGTCTGCGAGACTCCCCCCTCTCGCAGGCTTGGCCCTCCACTCTATCGAGGGCCTACCTCGATGACGGGCTTTGGAACCCCGAGAGGTGGCATGCCGCAAAGAGGGGGTTGTGGGGTTTTTTAAAATTGTCTTTTTGTAATCTTTTAAGGGGCTTAGGGCGGGGGGTGGGGAGGGAGGGGCATAGGTCAGGCCCGTTACAGGGGCATGGAACGGAAGGCGGGGAGCGGGGTGTGGAGGAGCTCAGTGTGGATAGGGTGGAGGGCAGTTCTATCAGGACCGTGGTTGGGAGGGGCAGATATGGCGGGAGTAGGGGGCCACATCAGGTGGTGGGGGCACGCACCCGCTATCTCCAAGCGGTGGCATGCCTCGGCCCCCATGACTCTTCTCGTTTCCCCGGCTGTCCAGAGTCTCAGAGCCCAGGCCTTAGACTGATGTTGTGCAACGCCAGGTCCGTGGTTAATAAGGCCCCCCTCATTTGTGAGCTAATACAGGAGGGGGGTGCGGACCTGGCAGGTATTACGGAGACCTGGTTGGGCCAAGAGGGGGGGGTCCCCCTCGTAGAGATGTGCCCACCAGGTTTCCGCGCATTCCATCAGCCAAGGGCCCAGGGCAGGGGTGGGGGGGTGGCGGTCGTTATAAAGGAAGGTCTTGATCCGAGGGAGGCCACTGTACCTCAGATAGCCGGATGTGAGTCTCTCCTGGTGAAGTGGGGCCATGGGATGCAGGTGGGCCTGCTGATCGCGTACCTGGCTCCCTGCCACGTGACAGCGGCCCTGCCCGAGCTTCTCAACGTTATTGCCGGGGTGGCGGTTGATACCCCCAGACTTTTGGTCATGGGGGATTTCAACCTGCCATCTACCGGTGGGGCGTCTGGGATGGCTCGGGAGTTTATGGCTTCCATGACAGCCATGGACCTGACACAATTAATTCATGGCCCCACTCACGCGGGAGGACACACTCTGGACTTGGTTTTTATCTCTGGTCAGTGGCGGAGTGGTCTGGATATAGGGGATATAGTTATTGAACCCCTGTCATGGTCGGACCATTCTCTCCTGAGACTGGACCTTTCGACCGCTGCACCCCACTGCAGGGAGGCGGAACCGACCAGGTGGTTCCGCCCCAGGCGCCTGATGGATCCTGATAGGTTCCAGAGGGAGCTTGGGCCAGTTCCTGAAACTCTGGCACACGACTCGGCTGAAGATCTGGTGGCTGCCTGGGATAGGACAGCCGCCGGTGCTCTGGACCGAGTCGTGCCTTTGCGGCCTCTGACCCGACGCCGAACCTGCCCGGCTCCTTGGTTTTCCGAGGAGCTGAGGGAGATGAAGCGCCGGAAAAGATGCCTAGAGAGTGGTTGGAGGGCGAGTCGCTCCGAATCCGACCGAACACTAGTTAGGTCTCATATTAAGACCTATCTAGTGGCGATAAAAGCGGCAAAGCGTAACCACTTTTCCGCTCTTATTGCATCGGCAGATAACCGCCCAGCCGCCTTGTTTAGGGTGACCCGCTCCCTCCTACATCAGGGAGCACGGGAGGACCCCTTGCAAGGGCAGGCTGAGGATTTTGCACAGTATCTGCACGATAAAATCGCTCAGATTCGGGAAGGCTTGGACTCTGACTGGGTAGATCCCGGCGGGGTGACTGAGGCTGGTCTTGAGAATGTTACCTGGGATGAGTTCGACCCTGTGACTCCTGAGGACGTGGACAGGATCCTGGGGAGATTAAACGCAACCACATGTTTATTGGACCCGTGCCCCTCCTGGCTGGTACTGGCCACCCGGGAGGTAACACGAGGCTGGCTCCAGAGGATCATAAATGCTTCTCTGAGAGAGGGTTTCTTGCCTCCCGCCTTGAAAGAGGCGGTGGTGAGGCCCCTCCTCAAGAAGCCTTCTCTGGACCCGGCCGTTTTGGCAAACTATCGTCCGGTCTCCAACCTTCGCTTTGTTGCGAAGGTTGTGGAGAGTGTGGTTGCGCGCCAGCTCCCACAGTTCCTGGATGAAACCGTCTATCTAGATCCGTGCCAGTCCGGCTTCAGGCCTGGGTACAGCACGGAGACGGCATTGGTCGCATTGGTGGATGATCTCTGGAGGGCTCGGGACAGGGGTTGTTCCTCTGTTCTGGTCCTGTTAGACCTCTCAGCGGCTTTTGATACCATCGACCATGGTATCATGCTGCGCCGGCTGGAGGGACTGGGGGTGGGAGGCACCGTGTTGCGGTGGTTCTCCTCCTATCTCTCTGACCGGTCGCAGTCTGTGTTGGCAGGGGGGCAGAGGTCGACTTCGAGGCGCCTTGCTTGCGGGGTGCCGCAAGGGTCGGTCCTCTCGCCGCTCCTGTTCAACATTTATGTGAAGCCGCTGGGTGAGATCATCCGTGGTTTTGGGGTGCGATGCCATCTGTACGCTGATGACACTCAGCTGTACATTTCCACCCCAGACCACCCCAATGATGCCCTCGAAGTGATGTCCCAGTGTCTGGAGGCCGTGTGGGTCTGGATGGGGAGGAACAGGCTTCGGCTCAACCCTTCCAAGACCGAGTGGCTGTGGATGCCGGCGTCCCGGTATAGCCAGCTGGTGCCATCGCTGGCTATTGGGGGCGAGTTACTGACCCCCACAGAGGGGGCTCGCAACTTGGGCGTCCTCCTGGACACACGGCTGTCTTTAGAAGAGCATATGACGGCCGTGGCCAGGGGGGCTTTTTATCAGGTTCGCCTGATACGCCAGTTGCGCCCCTTTCTGGATCGGGACTCCTTGTGCACAGTCACTCATGCCTTGGTTACGTCACGCCTGGACTACTGTAACGCTCTCTACATGGGGCTCCCCCTGAGGAGCACCCGGAGGCTCCAGCTGGTGCAGAATGCGGCTGCGCGGGTGATTATGGGAGCGACGTGGCGCTCCCACGTAACACCTCTCCTGCGCGAGCTGCATTGGCTCCCGGTGGTCTTCCGGGTGCGCTTTAAGGTGTTGGTTCTCATCTTTAAAGCGCTCCATGGCTTAGGGCCAGGGTATTTGCGAGACTGCCTGCTGCTACCGATAACCTCCCACCGGCCAATACGCTCTCACAGAGAGGGCCTCCTCGGGGTGCCGTCGGTCAGGCAATGTCGGCTGGCGGCCCCCAGGGGGCGAGCCTTCTCTGTGGGGGCACCCGCCCTGTGGAATGAGCTGCCTCCTGGAATACGATTGATCCCGGACCTCCGGACCTTCCGTAAAGCCCTGAAGACGTTTTTATTTCATCAAGCCGGCCTAGCCTAAATGGTTTTTAATTGGGATTTTAAATTTTATGGATTTGGGGTTTTAAATTTGGGTAGCCGATGATTTAATTCTTTTAATTATCTTAACTTTTGCATTTGTATGTTTTTTTAATTTTGGCTGTTCACCGCCCTGAGTCCCTTCCGGGAGAAGGGCGGTATACAAATTAAATTAATAAATAAATAAATAAATAAATAAAATCCCCATTCCCTCTCCACTCCAGGGGGAAGGATACTGCAAAATCTCCATTTCCCGCCCCACTCCAGGAGGAAGGATATTGCAAAATCCCCATTCCCTCCCCACTCCTGGGGGAAGGATATTGCAAAATCTCCATTCCCTCTCCACTCCAGGGGGAAGGATATTGCAAAATCCCCATTCCCACCCCACTCCAGGGGGAAGGATACTGCAAAATCTCCATTCTAACCCCACTCCTGGGGGAAGGATATTGCAAAATCCCCATTCCCACCCCACTCCAGGGGGAAGGATACTGCAAAATCTCCATTCTAACCCCACTCCTGGGGGAAGGATATTGCAAAATCCCCAATTCCTCTCCACTCCAGGGGGAAGGATATTGCAAAATCTCCATTCCCACCCCACTCCAGGAGGAATGATATTGCAAAATCCTCATTCCCACCCCACTCCAGGCGGGAAAGATATTGCAAAATCTCCATTCCCACCCCTCTCTGGGGCCAGCCAGAGGTGGTATTTGCTGGTTCTCCAAACTGTTCAAAATTTCCTCGACCGGTTCTCCAGAACCTTCTCAGAAGCTGCTGGATTTCACCCCTGGCCTTCCAACCTTCTCTATTGAGAATGGGAGAATGCCAGGCCACAGGACCTCCCAAATTGTCCTCCTCCTGGCAGGAATAGCCAACAATACCAAAGATGATAGGCTCAAGGTCCAGATGGATCTTGAGAGACTTGAACACTGGGCCCTAACTAACAAAATGAAATTCAATGTAGAGTAAAGTAAATTCCTACACTTAGGTAAGAAAAACCAAAAGTACACATATAGACTGGGGGAAACCAGGCTTAATAGCAGTAACTCTGAGAGGGATCTTGGAGTCTTAGTGGACAACCAGTTAAATATGAGCCAGCTGTGTGCAGCAGCAGCCAAAAAAGCCAATGTGATCCTAAATTGAATGAACAGAGAGATACAATCAAGATCAAGGGAGGTACTAATACCACTCTATAAAGCCTTACACTTGGAATATTGCATCCAGTTTTGGTCACCACACTATAAAAAAGATGTTGAGACTCTAGAAAGAGTGCAGAGAAGAACAACCAAGATGATTAGAGGACTGGAGGCTAAAACATATGAAGAACTGTTGCAGGAACTGGGCATGGCTAGCCTAGTGAAGAGAAGGACCAGGGGAGACATGATAGCCGTCTTCCAATATTTGAGAGGCTGCCAGAGAGAGGAGAGGGTCAAACTATTCTCCAAAGCACCTGAAGGCCAGACAAGGAATAATGGATGGAAACTGATCAAGGAGAGATTCAACCTGGAAATAAGGAGAAATAAGGAGAAGAACAATCAACCCATGGAACAGAAGTTGCCTTCAGAAGTTGTGGGAGCTTCATCCCTGGATGCTTTCAAGAAGAGACCGGACTGGCATCTGTCAAAAATGGTGTAGGGTCTCCTGCTTGGACAGGCGTGGGATGGGGGTTGGACTAGATGACCTGCAAGGTCCCTTCCAACTCTGTTAATCCTCATGATGGCCTTGCAAAGACATCTACCTGAGCCTTTGCTGGAGCAACGTTTTCGTTGCTGCTTCTCAAACATCACCCAGAAGAGAAATGGGAATGCGTTCCTCTGTATGTCTCCATCATCATCTTCATCACCCTGGGCCAGGTGACTCATCCTGAAGCCCACCCTTGCAAACAAGTCCATGGAGATGTTTGGTGGCCCCAAGAGACACACAACGATCCACGTCATTTATCTTATGTCACTTTGGGGCCGCTGGCGTCACCCAACAGACTTAACCTGGTTATTGAAATAGATCCGTCCTCTAAAACCATAAATAGGTTGAGTTTCGCCGAATATGACCCTAAGCCTTCCGGGACATGGACCTAAGCCCAAGTTAAACCTTGACAAGCTGAACAGGTTTGTGTAAAAAGAACTCTAAGCTGCTTGGCTACTATACCTATCGGGACAAAAACGGGGTGCAGAGGCCGAGCCTTTGTCCGGGCATCTCCGGGTTTTAAACAATCCATAAAATAATCAGTGGAGCAACCAGAAAAGTTCAAGAGTTCTTCGGAAAGCTACACACATTTGTTTCCATAAAGAATATAAAGTTTACATAAAGTTCAAAACATCCTAAAGATCCATCTCATCTTGGGCACCCTTTTTTTTTTTTTTTTGAACTATTACCATCTGGCAGACGGTACCGGATAAATAAAAACAAGGACCAATAGGCTGAAAAACAGCTTCTATCCCATATTGAATTCTACGGTGTATAGTGCAGTTTTCAATTTCAACTCTATAAGAATGTAAAGGATGTACGTCTGTGTTTTTTTTTAAAAAATGGTTATAATGTACACTGAAGCCGGCATTTAATTTCGTTGCAGGCATTAATATAAACAGGCGTTGTATATATTGAAAATACTTTATTGCATATATAGAGTGAGGTTGGATAGATTTGATTGGTTTATAAATTCAAAATAGGTCGTTCTGTCTCCCCCGGACTGTATTATGAATCTATTGTATAGGTTTACGCTAAATATGATAAGAGCCTGTAGTACAGTGGACTAAAGCACTGTTATTAACAGATTAACATCTGCTGCCTGCAATTACTGCAAATTCAAATCTCTCCAAGGCTCAAGGTTGACTCAGCCTTCCATCCTTTCTAAGGTAGGTAAAATGAGGACCCGGATTGTGGGGGCAATAAGCTGACTTTGTATAAATATACAACAGTATGAAGGCTATTGCTTAACACATTGTAAGCCGCCCTGAGTCTCCGGAGAAGGGCGACATATAAATCAAATTTTAAAAAAAAAGAAAAGAAAGAGAAAGAAAGAGAAAGAAGGAAGGAAGGAAGGAAGGAAGGAAGGAAGAAAGAAAGAAAGAAAGAAAGAAAGAAAGAAAGAAAGAAAGAAAGAAAGAAAGAAAGAAAGAAAAGCTGACTTTGTATAAATATACAAAAGTATGAAGGCTATTGCTTAACGCACTGTAAGCCGCCCTGAGTCTCCGGAGAAGGGCGGCATATAAATTAAATATCTATATATATATTAGTTTACTATTGTTTATATTCTTTTATGTTTTGTCTTTTGTTTTGTCTTGTTCCTTCTTCTGTTTTTTTTTTGTGTGTGTGTCTTCTTTTTAACTATAAATGTAAATAAAGACTATTTTTTTAAAAAAAAAATAATTTCGTTGCACCATGTGCAATGGCAATAAAGTAAACTAAGCTAAAACCAAACACCTGCCCATACGGGCAACTTATGAAGGTGTGATAATAAAGGCAATAAAATAATAAAAGATGCAATCATCAAGGAGCTCTCCAGCTATGGTTACAGTTTCAGAACCAAAAGGAAGAGCTCCCAAAAGGAGACCCCTTTGGATCACAGCCCACCCCCCACAACACGTGGGCCGAAGATGGTTTTCTAGTTTAAGGCATTATATATATATATATATATATATATTTGGGACTTCCAAGGATGATCCCAAAGTGACAATCTTAGAATAGCTGTGGGAGAGATAAGAGCTTAAAGGTTGATCTTTAAGAACGGGTGACTAATAAGTGACTCACTGCAGCTCCCATCCCGTCTTCAACCCACTTCGCTTTCTCCCTTCCGCAAAGTTGGAAAATAGCAGTTCCGATGATCACAGCGTTGTTATCATCGCGGAGTTGTCAAGTTGAAGAGCCAACTTTTCAATGGGCGACGGAGAGCCCTCCTTTCCTTGGCCCAAGAGGCCCGTTTCGTGAGAGATTTGGCAACTTGCGTGGAATGATGGGCCCCTTGCGTACTCACCAGTGAGAAAGCAGAAGGGGTACCTTCCCCTCTGCCATTGTGCCAAAGAATGATTGCCCCCCAACGATGCCAGGTCCATTCAGGAGGAAGCCTGCCCCTGCCTAAGCCGGCACAAAAGGCCTCCGTCCCTGCTTCCCAGGCAGGATCAGTAGCCATGGATACTAGACACAGGAGCTGCCCCTGCTGAGCCCCTCTGACCGGTGGAATGTCAGACAAAAGGAGGGGGTTCGGGAGAAAGAGGAGGGGGTTTCCCAAAGGGGGGAGTGGGAGGAGGAGGAGGAGAAGAAGAAGAAGAAGAGGAGGAGGAGGAGGAGGAGAAGAAGAAGAAGAAGAAGAAGAAGAAGAAGAAGAAGAAGAAGAAGAAGAAGAAGAAAAGGAGGAGAGGAAGGAAGGAAGGAAGGAAGGAAGGAAGGAAGGAAGGAAGGAAGGAAGGAAGGAAGGATTTTCTCCTTTCCAACTTGCTCTTTCCCTTCCAAATTATATTGTTGGAGAAGAGGAGGGGGTTTCCCAGAGGGAGGAGAGGAGGAGGAGGAGAAGAAGAGGAGGAGGAGGTGGAAGAGAAGGAGAAGGAGGAGAAGAAGAAGAAGGGAAGGGGAAGGGAGAGGAGGAGGAAAGAAGGAAGGAAGGAAGGAAGGAAGGATTTTCTCCTTTCCAACTTGTTCTTTCCTTTCCATCCTTGGAGAAGAGGAGGGGGTTTCCTAGGGAGGAGGAGGAGGAGGAAGAAGAAGGAGAAGGAGAAGAAGAAGGACAGACTTCCCTCCTTCCCAGCTTGTTCTCTCCCTTCCAGATTATATCCTTGGAGACGTCTGGAGCACAAAAGGAAACCCTTGGTAAACACCTGGGGATGAAGTTTCCCTCCCACGAGACCCCCACCTCACCCCACCCACCCGCCAGCTCTTCATTTCCACATTCTCTGCAAGAACTGCCCCCCTCCCTCCTTACTCCAGATCTAAAGAACTTCGAAATGATGAGCCTCGGTGTGCGTATCTGTGTGTGTAACCTGCAGGTGCCCCAAGAGTTTAGGACAACTTGCTAGACTTAAGATTTCAGTGATCTATCGGAAGCAGTTCACGATGCCTTCAACAGCCACACAAAAAGCAGTTTCGGATTTTGCTAGCTAGGAAACCCCCCGAGCAGTTTCGAGGTGCACTCACCCCAAAGCCAGAGAGCAGGAATCACCAGCAGGGCCACCCCAAAATCCATGCCAGGCTGAGAAGATCTCCAGGTTCCGTCCCCAACCGAAAGCAACTTCAAGGCGGGATCCTAGCCTCCCTTGCCCACTTCCACCAGCATCCCCAGTCCAGAAGACCACTCCAAGTCCTTGTAGGGGTCAGAGATGCTGAAACCATGCCTTGATCTAACAGGCTGGACAAACTCACCGTCCACTCGGTCCCGTGCCACAAGAAAAACGTGGCCTGGATCACCTGGACCGGAGGCAGCAGGAAGGGAGTCTTATGCCCAGCATGGCTTGGCAACATCACACTTGTAGAGTCATTAATCTCAGATAATAACAAAAGAAAAGAAAGGAAAGGGAAAGGAAGGGAAGGGAAGAGAAGAAAAAAGGAAAGGAAAGGAAAGGAAGAGAAGAGAAAAGAGAAGAGAAGAGAAGAGAAGAGAAGAGAAGAGAAGAGAAGAGAAGAAAGGGAAGGGAAGAGAAGAAAAGAAAGGGAAGGGAAGGGAAGAGAAGAGAAGAGAAGAAAGGTAAGGAAAGAGAAGAGAAGAGAGGGAAGGGAAGAGAAGAGAAGAAGAAAAGAAAGGGAAGGGAAGGGAAGAGAAGAGAAGAAGAGAAGAGAAGGAAGGGAAGAGAAGAGAAGAAAAGAAGAGAAGAGAAGAAGAGAAAAGAAGAAAAAAGAAAGGGAAGAGAAGAGAAGAGAAGAAGAAAAAAAGAAAAGAAAAGAAAAAAGAAAAGAAAAGAGAAAAGAAAACACAAAACACAACCGATTGGGCTTTTCTCAATGGTCTGAGAAGCAAAGAGAAAGAGGAGAGATTTTCAACGTTATATCTCTGAGCAAGGAAATGTTGGACAGATGTAATTTACCTGCAATAGCGGCCAAAATTGTGGAAAACTTTTGGGAAAAGTGTATTTACTAAAACTAGCTAATAACACCACTTTTTTTTATTTTTTTGGGAGTCGTACCATCCAATTATATATCAATGGAAAGATCATTGAATCAAGAATGTAATGCAATAACTTTTAGGAAGGATTTGCTATTAGAATAGCAGTTACAAAGAATTGACACCTTTTAGAGGAAGAAGACGAGGACGTGGTGGCTCAGTGGCTAAGATGCTGAGCTTGTCAATCGAAAGGTCGGCAGTTCAGCGGTTCGAATCCTGAGTGCCGCATAACGGGGTGCGCTCCCGGGACTTGTCCCAGCTTCTGCCAACCTAGCAGTTCGAAAGCAGGTAAAAAAAAATGCAAGTAGAAAAATAGGGACCCCCTTTGGTGGGAAGGGAAGAGCGTTCCGTGCGCCTTTGGCGTTGACTGAAAAGAAATGAATGATTGTAATGCTCCATAATTAACTGATTTTTATTCAGGTGTTGGATCCTATTATTTGGAATAGTTGATAATGACACATATTTGTGATTATAATAAGGGAATTTAAGGAAACATTAGGAATTACATTACGTGGCGAGATTTTAAATGGAAGGGGTTTAAATTGGAGATGAAAAGGGAAAAATCGAATTTTATTACGATCAGAGATTAGGATGAAGGGTAATATTGGCTTATAAACATTAGAGCGAACAAACACCACGGCCAAAATATAAATTGTATTGGAGATGACTAAAAATTGTTTAAATGTGTGAACCCGGCCAATACTCTGTTCAGAAAAAAATACATTGTGTGTTTGTTTGTGTAAAAAAATCAAAAAGAGCCTTGGTAGTACAGTGGTTTAAAGCACCCTGTTATTAAAACCAGCTGCCTGCAATTACTGCAGGTTCGAATCTCGCCAAGGCTCAAGGTCGACTCAGCCTTCCATCCTTTCTAAGGTAGGTAAAATGAGGACCCAGATTGTGGGGGCAATAAGCTGACTTTGTATAAAATATACAAAAGTATGAAGGCTGTTGCTTAACGCACTGTAAGCCGCCCTGAGTCTCCAGAGAAGGGTGGCATATAAATCAAATTTTAAAAAAATAAAAATTAAAATAAAAACTTTTTGCAAAAAAAACAAAACAATAACGCTGAGATTTTCTCAGATGAGATACGTATGATTTTTATTTTTATTTTATTTTGAACAATCCTAGCTAATTGATGTCTTAGAGGCCAAGCATTGAAGGGAGAATATCTCTCTTGGGTGGAATCCACTCCAGATTTTCCAGCGTTCAGAAAGAGACTAATAGGGATTGATGTGTGTGTGTCTCTCTCTCTCTTTGTGTGTGTGTGTTTTTGTGTGTTTGTGTGTGTGTGTGTGTATATACACAGAAGCAGTGGGGGAAGACTGATAGATGAAGAGAGTGAAAATAAAACCCCAAAGTGTGACATGAGCCAGGACTTCCCACCCACACCTCAACAAAGCTTCAGAAATGATACAACGACATATGGATTTAAAACCTGAACCGTTCCTATTGGGTATCCTACCAGACAAATTTAGTAAAGAAAATACATATTTGATTATATGTGTTATAACTGCGGCGAGGATAGCATTTGCGCAAAAAGATGGAAAGCAGAGAAAAATCCCTACAGAGGGAGAAGTAATTAAAGAAAATATGGGATTGCGCAGAAATGAACAGATTTGGCTTTGATAATTAAAGGAAGAGAGGATTCGGATTAACAAGAGTTGGAAGGGACCTTATAGGGCATCTAGTCCAACCCCTCCCATCATGGGTGTAGGAGACCCTACACCCATGATGGCGAACCTACGGCATGCGTGCCACAGGTGGCACGTGAAGCCATATTGGTGGGCACATGAGTATTACCCTAGCTCTTTGGGCTTTCCGGGCTCACTGGAAGTTGGCAAATGGGCCATTTCCGGTCTCTGGAGGGCCTCCGGGGGTGTGTGCGAAAGGCTGTTTCGGCCCTCCCCAGGCTCCTAGGAAGGCTCTGGAGCCTGGGGAGAGCGAAAAATGGCACTTCCAATCCTACCAGAAATCAGCAAATGGGCCGTTTCCGGCCTCCAGAGGAGGATGCGGAAGGCTGTTTTGGCCCTCCCCAGGCTCCTAGAAAGGCTCTGGAGCCTGGGGAGAGCAAAAAATGGCACTTCCAGTCCCACCAGAAAACAGCAAACGGGCCGTTTCCGGCCTCCAGAGGGCCTCCAGGAGGGTGCGGAAGGCTGTTTCGGCCCTCCCCAGGCTCCAAGAAAGGCTCTGGAGCCTGGAGTGAGTGAAAAACGGATCTACTGTGCCCACCGTGTGCTAAAAGTGAAGGGAGCATGGGGGGGTCGTGCGCGCATGTGCAGGGGGGTGGGGCGCATTGGGTGTGGACATGTGCACGCGTGACCCCTGCTCCCCCCCCACTTTTGGCACACAATGGCAAAAAGGTTAGCCATCACTGCCCTACACCATTTCTGACAGAGGGCATTTTAAGGTATGGGGACAATTTTATCATTGTTTAGAGAATAGATATATATATATATAGGGTAACGTTGTCATGAAATGAGTGAAGAAGAAAGCAGAGAAAGGAGATAGATAAATGTAGTAATAGAAAAGCAAGAAATGTGGGAGAAATGTTATAATAAATGAAGCGATGATACATAGTGGAGGAGTAGGACGAAGACGCAAAAGATGTACTCAGACGATACACTGAATGATTGATTATGGATTGTATGTATTATGTGTTTGTCTATAAAATAAAATAAAATAAGCTTCAGAGATATTGGTGCCCCTCCCCTCCCATCTCCATCTTCCTGGGGAACACCAAGCCCCCCATAAAACTAAGCATTCACGGCTAACTTTTCACCCAGTTTGGGGGTCTTTTAACTACAGACTAAATTTAGTGCCAGCTTTTTTTTAAAAAACCCCATTCAAGTGATTTTGACGTGTTTTCTTCATGTCCGCAATCCATATCTTTTCAAAACTTCTTTAGACTTTTTTCCTGTCGATTTAAATTACCAAATCATCACATTAAATCAAAATCATTTAATTCCTTTTCTCCTTCCTACCTACTACTTACTTATCTTCTTTCTTTTTTTTCCTTTCTTTCTTTCCTTCCTCCTTCCTTCCTATCTTTCTTTCCTTCCTTTTTTTCTCCTTCCTACCTACCTACCTACTTACTTATCTTCTTTCTTTTTTTTCCTTTCTTTCTTTTCTTCCTTCCTCCTTCCTTCCTATTTCTTTCCTTCCTTTTCTCCTTCCTACCTTCCTACCTACTTACTTATCTTCTTTCTTTTTCTTTCTTTCTTTTTTCCTTCCTCCTTCCTTCCTTCCTATCTTTCTTTCCTTCCTTTTCTCCTTCCTACCTTCCTACCTACTTACTTACCTTCTTTCTTCTTTCTTTTTTCCTTCCTTCCTCCTTCCTTCCTATTTCTTTCCTTCCTTTTCTCCTTCCTACCTTCCTACCTACTTACTTACCTTCTTTCTTCTTTCTTTTTTCCTTCCTTCCTCCTTCCTTCCTATTTCTTTCCTTCCTTTTCTCCTTCCTACCTTCCTACCTACTTACTTATCTTCTTTCTTCTTTCTTTCTTCTTTCTTTTTTCCTTCCTTCCTCCTTCCTTCCTATCTTTCTTTCCTTCCTTCCTTTTCTCCTTCCTACCTGCCTACTTACTTACCTACCTATCCTGGAAGCTTTCAAGAAGAGACTGGACTGCCATCTGTCAGAAATGGTGTAGAGTCTCCTACTTGGGAGGGGCGGGGTTGGACTAGATGACCTCCAAGGTCCCTTCCCGCTCTGTTAATCTGGTGGAACGTCATTCCCCATGGCCAACGTGCAAGCAGGCATATTGAGAGGAGCGGGGTGGGAAGGTGGGATTTGAAGGAAGCAATTTCCTTTGCAAGCTTCAGACCTTTTTCCTTCTGGCATTTCCAGAAATCCTGTCTGGCACCTGGTGCTCTCGAGCAGATTGGGGCACGGCCTCCTTTACAGCACAGATAAAGGGGATGAGATAAGTGAGGAGGGGTCTTTGCAGCTTATCCGATGGCTAAACAGATTTTTTTTGGGGGGGTGGGTGTGTGATCTTCTGCCACTCCAAAGAGGTAGGTTGCCTCTCTGATGTTAAGCTCTTATAGCAGGCTCAAACATTCCCTGTTCGTTGCAGAAAACTGATGTGCCGTATTTTGGGGGAAAGACGGGGGGTCTTTAAACGTGAAAATCTGTTGGTTACCTGCAGCGGGTCGGTCTGTTTTGTTCATGGTTTATTATTTTTTTTTCTAGGACGTTGAGAGTTGGCAAAACACAAACAAATAAGTAAAGCTTCTTTTGCAGAATTTTGGAAAAATCGCTTTTTTTAAAAAAAAATCATCGACCCACTCGTTTCAGGGAGAAATCTGAGTCAGGGTCTCCGTGGATTCTTCTCTCTCATCGATTTCTCCGCCAATTCATTGGTTTTATTAAGAAATTTATTTGCCACCCGTCTCCAATTATTTATTTGGCTTTTAATGGGATTTTCAAATTTTATAGACTTGGGGTTTTAAATTGGGAGGCCGATTGATTTAATCTCCTTTAATTATCTTAACTTTTGTATTGTGTGTATTTTAATTTCGGCTGTTCACCGCCCTGAGTCCCTTTGGGAGAAGGGCGGTATACAAATTAATTAAATAAATAAATAAATAAATAAATAAATAAATAAATAAATAAATTTGATTTGATTTGATTTGATTTGTATGCCGCCCTATCTCCATAGGACTCAGGGCGGCTCTAATTAAGCCTATCCAACAACTCTAATCGTAAATCCTCGGATTATGATCGGAACTGAGCGCCAAATTTTGGTCGCTAAGCGGGACAGTTGTTATTTTTTTGCTCCGTTTTACGACCTTTTCCTGCCACTGTCGTTAAGGGAGTCACTGCACGGTTGTTAAGCGAATCGGGCTTCCCTCCCCCCGCCTCCCCATTGAATTTGCTCGTCAGAAGGTCGCAAAAAGTTGATCACGTGACCTCGGGACGCTGCAACCGTCATAAATTCGAGCCAGTTGCCAAGGGTCAGAGTTTTGAATCAGGTGACCCCCCCCCGGGGGATGCTGCAGTGGGAGCAGTGTTGTAGTCCTCGACTTACGACAGTCCGCTTAGGGACCGTCCGATCTTACCACAGCACCGAAAAAAGCGACTTGCGGCCGTTTTTCACACTTAACGACCGTTGGCAGCGTTCTCCGTGCTCCTGTGATTTTACGTTCGGATGCTTGATGACTTGACTCACATTTACGACGGTTGAAGTGTCCCGGGATCATGGGGCCCATGTTGGACGACCTTCCGGACAAGAAAGCAAATTCACTTTAATGACGGTGTTACTTCATTTAAGAACCGCAACGATGCGCTTAACGAAAGTGGCAAGGACAAGTCGTAAAACGGAGCAAAACTCAGTTGCCGGTAAGACGTTTCTCACTTAACAACGTCAATTTTGGGCTCAATTGTGGCCGTACGTTGAGGATTACCCGTAAGGAGCCTTGTGCAGGTCAGGCCATCGGCTGTCCTTATTAGAGGATTAACAGTCAGGTAGCTTTAATCCTGCTGCCCAGCCAAAGCTGATTTTTCAGACGGGGGGAGGAAGCGTGGGGAGGGGGGTGGAGAGCAAAGGGGGCTACTGGCGCTAACACCCGCCCCCCCGGAACCCCCATATGGTGAATTAAGCAGCTTAGTCCAATTAGAGCACCTCCATGCAAGACGTTAAAGGGCTCAGACGGGCTGACCGCGGCCATGCGGTGTTGACATCGTGCCACGCGGAAATGTTTCTGGACAGGTCATGCTTTGGACCTGCTCCGCGTCGTAAATTAGAGACACAAGGGCAGGGCTCTTCCCTGGTGTAACCGTGGGGGGGGCAGAGGGGGGCACAGTGGTGAGAATGCAGCATCGCAGGCTAATTCTGCCCACTGCTAGCAGTTCGATCCTGACCAGCTGAAGGTTGACTCGGCCTTCCACGCTTCCGAGGTCGGTAAAATGAGGACCCAGATTATTGGGGGCAATACGCTGACTCTGTAAACCGCTTAAGAGAGGGCTGTAAAAGCACTGCCATGAGATATATAAGTCTTAAGTGCTAGAGCTATCTATGTCTGTCTGTCTGTCTGCCTGTCTATCATCTATCTCTCTATCTAATCTCTTATCTACACATCTATCTATCTATCTATCTATCTATCTATCTATCTATCTATCTAATCTCTTATCTACACATCTCTCTATCTATCATCTACCTACCTACCTATCTAATCTCTTTACATCTCTCTCTCTCTCTCTCTCTCTCTCTCTCTCTCTCTCTCTATCATCTATCTCTCTATCTAATCTCTTATCTACACATCTATCTATCTATCTATCTACCTACCTACCTACCTACAACTCTTATCTATCTATCTATCTATCTATCTATCTATCTATCTATCTATCTAATCTCCTATCTACACATCTCTCTATCATCTACCTACCTACCTATCTAATCTCTTTACATCTCTCTCTCTCTCTCTCTCTATCTATCTATCATCTATCTCTCTATCTAATCTCTTATCTACACATCTATCTATCTATCTATCTATCTATCTATCTATCTATCTATCTAATCTCTTATCTACACATCTCTCTATCATCTACCTACCTACCTATCTAATCTCTTTACATCTCTCTCTCTCTCTCTCTCTCTATCTATCATCTATCTCTCTATCTAATCTCTTATCTACACATCTATCTATCTATCTATCTATCTATCTATCTATCTATCTACCTACCTACCTACCTACCTACCTATCTACAACTCTTAAATACCTATCTATCTATCTATCTATCTATCTATCTATCTATCTATCTATCTATCTAATCTCTTATCTACACATCTATCTATCTATCCACCTACCTACCTATCCTCTTATCTATCTATCTATCTATCTATCTATCTATCTATCTATCTATCTACCTATCTACCTACCTATCTATCTATCTATCTATCTATCTATCTATCTATCTATCTATCTATCTATCTATCTGTCACCTGTGGTGGCTCAGTGGTTAGAATGCAGTATCGCAGGCTAATTCTGCCCGCAACCAAGAGTTCGATCTTAACTGGTTCAAAGTTGACTCAGCCTTCCGTCCTTCCGAGGTCATTAAAATGAGGACCCAGATTGTTTGAGGGGAAATTGGTAAACCTCTTAGAGAGGGCTGTAAAAAGCACTGTGAAGCGGTGTATAAGTCTAAGGGCTATTGCTAAATGCTATTTACCCAGCTCTCTTTCCTTAGTCTTCTCTGGTGACCTTCAGCTGCTGATTTTTTTTTTATTATTATTATTATTTATTCATTTTATTCCTTCAAACCCTCTTTCATCTTGATATTACCTCGACTGGGAATTGGATTTAGACCTACCTACACCGACAGCTAAATTTTATATACAAATGCTAACGGTTCCATGCCTTCTGTTATTTTAGTATTCGGCCAGCAGAGGGCAGCAGGCGGTCATGCATAAACCACAATCCCAGGTGCTCCAGCAAATTCTAGGATGTAGAATTTGGCATCCTAGAATTTGCAACCTGGGAAAATGTAGCCCCTTCCGGAGTTCTGTCTATTTAAATTCCCAAGGCACTTAACGAAGAGGCGCCTCTTCTTACCTGCCTCAGCTGCAGCTCCAACATTTTCACATTTTACTTGTGTTTCTTGGGGGCGCACAACTTTCTATCCCCTGTATGGTAAGTAGCTTGGCATTTGGCAAAAGTGTTTAAGGTAAAGCTTCCTAGCACATATGTGCTAGTCGTTCCCGACTCTAGGGGGCGGTGCTCATCTCCGTTTCAAAGCCGAAGAGCCAGCGCTGTCCAAAGACATCTCCGTGGTCATGTGGCTGGCATGACTCAACGCCAAAGGAGCACGGAACGGTCTTCCCTTCCCAACAAAGGTGGTTCCTATTTTTCTACTTGCATTTTTTACGTGCTTTCGAACTGCTAGGTTGGCAGAAGCTGGGACAAGTCACGGGAGCTCACCCCATTACGCGGCACTAGGGACTCGAACCGCTGAACTGCCGGCTTTTCGATCGACAAGCTCAGCATCTTAGCCACTGCGTCCCTGTTATGTAACGGAATAGTTTGACTAAATTTCTCTTTGTATTGGCTCATTTATAATTCTGTTAATTGTAATTCGATCGGCAAGCTCAGCATCTTAGCCACTGAGCCACCACGCCCCTTTAAAGTGTTTATTAAGGTGTGTTTACTAAGAGATTAGCAGGACAGTTTGGTGCCATGGTGGGAGGCACCAGGCTAAAAACTGTGGAAGGCCGCGAGTTCAAGTTCTGCCCTAGGTACAAAGCCAGCTGGCTGACCATGGGCCGGTCCCTCTTTCTCAGCCCTAGGAAGGAGACAATGGCAAACCTCTTCTGAGAAACCTTGTCAGGAAAACTGTAGGGACTTCTCCAGGCAGCCTCCAAGAAACGTTCACAATTAGACATGGAGGGGGAAAAAAACCCCTAAGACAATGGCTTGGCTATGTTGTGGCTCCGTTACCGGAGCCTGTGTCATCGGCAGGAGAGGACTCCGAGAGTGAAGGAGAGGAGTTGGCAAGGCCTCCCTCTCCAGGATCCTCCTCTCTGGCAATGCCTTTGGTGTCCGCCGAAGGGCAAGAGATAGGGCCGGGGCCAAGCACGTCCACGCAGCCACAGGTGGACAGTGATGAGGGTAATGAGTCTTGGCTGGATCCACGCCAGCATCGCAGAGATAAGCGCGCGCAACAGAAGAAAGGGCATGCTCGAGATTAGGCTGAGTCACTGGCCCACACCCCACAGGGTATAAAAGGGAGCATGGTGGCCAGTCAAACCTTGTGACGAACAAAGCTGAAAGCTTCCACGCCATTCTGCATTGCCGGACTTTTGCTTTAAGACTTTGCTGGAGTATCTCTGGACTTGATTAATTCTGTAAATTATTGAGCTGCTTTCCTTTGATGTATCAGAAGCGGGGAGAAGTTATCTCTCCTCTTTGTAAATAATAAACTCTTGGCAGGCAGCCACTAGGTTGTTGCCAAGTTCCGTTATCATAAGGAAAAGGATTTTGCCGGCTGGTTTGGTCTTTAACTCCTGAACATTTGTTGGTGTGTGTGCGTGTGGGACAGGGACAGAACAGGCTAACCTTTTCGGCACTAACTATGCGCGCACACATGTGGGAGCGCTGGAAACCGGAAGAGCAGCTCCCTGGTGTGCCTGTGTTGTGCCAGAAAGCTGAGCTTCCAGTTTCCAGCGTGCACATACGTGCCGTCAACTGGTATTCCAGTTTCTGGCGCACATGCATATGTGAAGCTGGCCGGTGTGCATGTCCGAAACCAGAAGTTTAGCTTCCCAGCACGCGCAGGCACGCCAGGGAGCTGCTCTTTCAGTTTTCAGCACTCCCGTGCGTGCGAAGACCGGCTGCCTGCCAGAACCCGGAAGAGCACAGGCAATGGCGGGCATGCCCGGGAGAGATGGCTCTGCATACCACTTCCAGCACGCGTGCCATAGGTTCGCCATTGCGACCCTAAGATATTAAAAGTTCTAAGGTGCTACTTAAATGAGTCTCAACCCGCCAAGTCTCAGGAGATAAAACAGAATAATGGAATAACAGAGTTGGAAGGGACCTTGGAGGTCTTCTAGTCCAACCCCTTGCTCAAGCAAGAGACCCTACATCGTTTCAGACAATTGGCTGTCCAACATCTTCTTAACAACTTCCAGCGTTGGCGCATTTACAACTTCTGGTGGCCAGTTGTTCCACTGGTTAATTGTTCTGACTGTCAGGAAATTTCTCCTGAGTTCTAAGTTGCTTCTCTCCTTGATTAGTTAGTGTCCATCCATCGCTTAACTGGCAGGGCTTCCGTCCCCCTTTCATGGCGGCCATTTCAAACGTGGCAAGGGATCACCCAGTTGTGATCCTTGATGAGTCTGAGCCTTGTCTGCTCGGACTTCACTCCTTCTCCTTCGTGGGCAGAAGCATCTGACGGTGCCAAGCTGCTCCAATTCTCACAGTTTGAAAAGAACCAAAGGCCATAATCGTTATTCCCTCTCCGTGGCAAATTATGAATAGCTCTTTGACAATTAATCAGAGGCGCTGCTGAAAAAAATGGCCTCCATCCATGCTTTGACTAAAAATATGGACTTGGACACCCAACACGGAATTAAATTAGTGCCAGGGCCAATCCGCTCTACCAGGAAGATGTAATACAAGTTGGAGTCGTGGTCCCAAGCAGTGGTGGGATTCAAATAATTTAACAACCGGTTCTGTGCCCTAATGATTTCTTCCATAAACCAGTTTGCCAAACTGCTCAGAAAGTTAACAACCGGTTCTCCCGAATTGGTGCGAACCGGCTGAATCCCGGTTCACTGGTCCCAAGGTTGCCAACTCTTTGCAATTAAAGAAGCAGGTACCAAAGCTTAGAACTGACTTATTTGATTGATTGATTGATTGATTGAATGTCTGTTGAGGCGTTGTGAACTTTTAACAGACACATATACTTTCTCCAGGACAATCTGTCCCTAACCTGGTCTTTCAGATCTTAGGAGAAATACATTTCTCATTACACCTTCCATCTTCTGAGCTCCAAGCGGTGCAAATATCACTTCCTCCTCTCGTTTTCCTCCCTAACAACCCTACAAAGTAAAATAATCAGTGAATTCTACAGATGGAGATGGACTTGATCAGGTCTGGGGTTGACACCACAAGGAGGTTAGTTCAGGAAGATCTTATTTCAGGAAAATCACGTGACGGGTTAATGCCCCTTTATAAGGCCTTGGTAAGGCCACACTTGGAATCCTGCATTCAGTTTTGGTCGCCACGATGTCAAAAAGATGTGGAGACTCTAGAAAGAGTGCAGAGAACAGCCACAAAGATGATGAGGCTAAAACATATGAAGAACGGTTGCAGGAACTGGGTATGTCTTGTTCAGGGGTCAGCAACCTGCAGCTCTGGAGCCACATGTGGCTCTTTCACCCCTCTTCTGCAGCTCCCTGTTACTCAAAATATGTGTCACAACCACCAATGTACGACACCTACCTGCACACTATTTATTGAGCTTTTCAACCCCTGGTATGCCAACCATGGATAAATCCAAGAAAAGAAAAGTTTCAGAAGAAAACAGAACGTTGAATTCAACTACATATGCTAGTTTTGTGGCTGCTCAAGAAATAGTCAGGCACGGGAAGGGTTTTGTGGCTCCCGGTGTTTTCTTTTCTGTGGGAAACGGGTCCAAATGGCTCTTTGATTGTTTAAGGTTGCTGATCCCTGGTCTAGTTTAATGAAAGGAAGAACTAGGGGTGACATGATAGCAGTGTTCCAATATCTCAAGGGCTGCCCCAAAGAAGAGGCAGTCAAGCTATTCTCCAAAGCACCTGAAGGCAGGACAAGAAGCAACAGATGGACACTAATCAAGGAGAGAAGCAACTTAGAACTAAGGAGAAATTTCCTGACAGTTACAAACAATTAATTGGTGGAACAACTGGCCTCCAGAAGTTGTGAATGCTCCAACACTGGAAATTTTAAAGACAATATTGGATAGCCATTTGTCTGAAGTGGTGTAGGGTTTCCTGCCTAAGCAGAGGGTTGGACTAGAAGACCTCCAAGGTCCCTCCTAACTCTGTTATTCTATTCTATTCTGTTCTGTTCTGTTCTGTTCTGTTCTGTTCTGTTCTGTTCTGTTCTGTTCTATTCTATTCTATTCTATTCTTCTATTCTATTCTATTCTATTTGATTCTATTCTATTCTATTATTCTATTCTATTCTATTCTATTCTACTCTACTCTACTCTAATTCTATTCTGTTCTATTCTGTTCTGTTCTATTCTCTTCTATTCTCTTCTATTTTCCTACTCGCCGTTCAGACACTCCTCAGTCTGGGTAACGATCACTCCTATTTGCAATGCTGAGTGTCAATCAAATCCCTCTGGAGCTGGATCCACCTCACTTCCTGCTCCTTCCTCAGACTTTTTCACTCAGCCATTGCAAGTGCATTGAGTGTCTGTTACTTATTCTCAATTTTATCGTTTTTGCTTTGTTATCTTTCTAAATTGGATCATTTTAATTCCTTTTCTGTTGTAAAGGTGCTGCGCTTTGACTATCTTCACCTAGGTGAAGTTTTAACTGCATTGCGGCGGTTCGGGGCTCCGGCTGCCGCTAGCGGCTTGGTTTGGCGGGCGGCTTAATTTTTTGCTGTTTTGGCCGCCATTTGCAACCTGTCACTGCGCGAGGCTGCCGTTCGCTTTAGCGGCCGTAGCATCTAGCGGCTTGAGTCCCTGCCGGCTGGCATACTCATTAGCCGTTTTGAACTGTTGTGACTGCCCCCTTCGTTGCAGCTTCAGTCCAGCCGTAGGCGCTTTGTTTCGCCTGGCTTAGGACTCGTTGGGGCTTCTCTCGCGGGCCGCCATTTTGTGCCCAGAAATTCGTCAATTCTCTGAGCTGCTCCGTGGACAGGGCGACCTGGGCTTAGGTTTCCAGGGTCGCTTGGTGACTCGCAGGTTTGGACGCTGTCCTGCTCATGCCTGCGCTTTTCCCTTGTATGCAGAGGTGTGCCTCAGGATTTAAAGGGAAGTACATAATTTTTTGGCATTTGATTATATCTATTTAAAAAAAAAAAAAAAGAATTTGTTTGTTGGCGTTGCCTAGTTATATTTGAAGCCCCTTTTTTCTTGTAAATAGTTCTTTACTTCACCTTATATATATATATTTTAAAAAAAAAAAGAAAAAAAGAAAGAAAAATTTTGATTAATTAATTAATTCATTATCTTAGAAAACTGATAGCTCTATATTACAATTTATTGCTGTTTTTTTGTTGGGGCTATTGACATGGAGGACAGGGAGGCAGTTGATCTTTCTTCGGATATGGACAGAAGTCCTTCTCCTTCCCCAGTGCCTTCCCCTAAACAGCTCAGGGGGAGGAAGACTAAAAACAATAAACAGGGGAAATCCTCCAAATCTACGGCTGTAGATAAGGATGCCCAACGTAGGCACAAAGCCCTAGAAAAGCAGTTTGCTAAGGCCTGCCAGCAGGTGCAAGTACCTTGTCAGGGGCCTATGGAGGGAGATTTAGACCATGGGGTGGCTCGTGACCCCTCAGCCTCTCATTCTATGGAGGCCTTGGCTAGTGGGCTAAGGGAGGATTGCCCATCTACTTCTCAGGGGTGTTCAATGTTTGCTACTAATCAACCCTGTGTTAGTGCCAGGTCACGCTCCTCCAGTTTTGCCAGCCAACTTTCTCAGGCTTCTAGGGCAGCTCCAGCAGCTACATTTACACCCACTGCAGCTGGCCTCCGCCCGGAGGCGGGCCCTGTGTTTGGTCAACCTGTGGATTTTCAGTCCTTTTTTACTCAGGCCATGTCCCATATGTTCCAAATGGGGTTACAGCAATCCACTGGTGCCTTGCCTGCCCCTGTTTGTCCTCCTGGGCCTGCTTTTCATCTGCACCCTCCCGGTGTACACCATCAACAAACTCAATCTGTTCCCTATGATCCTGTGTCGGAATCAGCCCGGGAAGATGACTTCCTAGATGACCTTGAGATGTCAGAGGATGAAGGGGAGATTCAGGACAAACCGGCTTTCCCGGGCCTGTTTAAGCCTTCTTTGTTTTGCTCGTTGCTTCGCAAAGCAAAAGCGGCTACCAACATGGATTCCACCCCGCTTCAGGGCTCTTCTTCTTCTGTTCCAGCAGGCCCTAACAGTCATTTGTTTAATCTGCCTCAACCTGAGGAGGACTTTGTTCCGTGTCCTGATCTTTTCTGCCAGGTCATTCAGAAGCCCTGGGACCGCCCCTCCTCATTGTCTGGTCCGAATTCATTTGACCGTAAGCTTTATGCCTCGCTCCTGCTCTGGATGCTCTTCTACAGTTGCCTACGATTGATGATCCGGTGGCTAGCCTTACATCTTCTTCCATCCTGGTAGGTGAGCCGGGGGACGGCCTCAAGTTTGAGGACAAACGGGCCGAGATGGGCTTTCGTAAGACGCACCAAGCGGTGGCTTGGGCCATTCGGGCAGCAACTTCGTCATCCTTCTTTAACCGGGCATCGCTGGTGTGGCTGCGTCAATTGAAAGAACGGCTCCCGCCTGAAGACGCGAGATCGCATCAAGACCTAGCGAAACTGGTTGCAGCTGCTGAGTATTCGGCTGACGCATCCTTGGACGCGGCTAAATTCGCTTCCCGTGCCCTGGCGTCAACTGTGTCTTCAAGGCGTCTCCTATGGCTCCGCAACTGGAAGGCTGACGCCAAGTCCAAGTGGCGTCTAACTGCTGCTCCTTACAAGGGCCCTGCCTTGTTTGGATCATCCCTGGATTCAGTGCTAGTGGAGAACAGGGATAAAAAGAAGGTGTTACCTACTTCCTTTCGCCGCCAGGACAGGCGCTACGTACCGTATAGCCGACAGCCCTTTCGGCAGGATCAAGGCGCCGGTGGCGCCTCTTATTACCGGCCCTCGCAATTCCAGTACCAACCGACTTCAGACAGGGTGTCCTTTCGGGACCGCGGTCGCAGACAGTCCAACTTTAGACGGCCCTTCAAGCAGTCTGCGGGTCGTTTCGCCAGACGTGGAAAGTGACTCACCGTTCCCGGTCCCGATCGGCGGCAAGCTCCAGGCCTTCTCTCACCTGTGGCCGATTACCACCTCGGATGCCTGGATTGTCCAAACTGTCACCGAGGGATTACGTTTGGAATTCACCAAGATGCCACAGGACTTTTATGTTCACTGCCCTTGGCCGGTGCAGCCGGAAAAGCGAGCCCTTCTATCGCTCGAAATTTTCCATCTGTTACAGATTCAGGCCATAGAACAAGTCCCTTCAGTCCAACTCAGAACCGGCTTTTATTCAACGCTATTCCTGGTCCCGAAGAGCTCGGGCGACTGGAGAGGCATTTTGAACCTACGACGTCTCAATCAACACATCGTCTACCGTCGGTTCAAAATGCATTCCCTCAAGTCTCTGCTTGGCTGCATCCGACGGGGGGACCTGATGCAGTCTGTAGATCTAAAGGAAGCGTACCTTCACGTCCCCATTCACCAATCACACAGAAGGTACCTCAGGTTTGCGTTTGGAGACCACCACTTCCAATATCGGGCTATGCCATTTGGCCTTTCGTCCGCTCCGAGGACCTTTACAAAGTTGCTAGCGGCACTTGCGGCGTCCCTCAGGGAGATTCCGGTTCGTCTGGCATGCTACCTCGACGACATTTTGATCCTGTCATCTTCTCCAGAGCAAGCGACCCTCGACCGGGAGTTAGTACTTCAGACTCTTCAAGACCACGGGTTCACTTTGAATTTTGCCAAAAGCCATCTGGTCCCCACGACTCGTATCCTCCATCTAGGAGCGATAATCGATTCGAGCCTGTGTGTGGTCTTCCTGTCTCCAGACAGACAAGTCAGCATACGGAACCTAGTGTCCCAAGTCTTACTACACAGGACTGTGACCTTACTGACGCTCTCCCAGCTTCTGGGAAAATTAATATCATGCATAGACATTGTTCCGTGGGCACGTTTCCATCTTCGTCGCCTTCAATGGTTTCTGCTCCCTTACCAGAGACAAGGACGAGCGGAGTCTCTTCTCAGGGTCACAGTCCCAGCTCCTGTGCGCCTTTCCCTGAGGTGGTGGCTGTCTCCAGCCCTCGACAAAGGTTCCCCCTTCCTAGAACCAGAGCGGATGGTGTTGACCACAGACGCCAGTCTCCGAGGCTGGGGGGCTCATCTCAACCTTCAGTTGGCCCAGGGGGTCTGGTCGTCGACAGAACAGCCGCACAATATAAACTGGCTGGAGCTCAGAGCGGTTCGCCTCGCCCTGGTGCACTTCAAACACCTTGTGTATCGCCGGGACATTCTGATTTTAACGGACAATGTGGCCACCAAGGCCCATATCAACAAACAAGGGGGGACTCGCTCTTGGACACTAATGCAGGAGGCGGAGCGTCTCCTGTCGTGGGCGGAACTACACCTCTCGTCAATAAAAGCCGAACACATTTCGGGGTCTCTGAATCGAGAAGCAGATTGGCTCAGCAGAGACCAAATAGATCATGCCGAGTGGAAGCTGGACCCCTGCCTGTTCCAGGACCTGTCGAGGAGGTTCGGTCTTCCCCTAGTGGACCTGTTTGCGACGGCTCACAACACCCAATTGCCGAGGTTCTTTTCCCGCTACCCATCTCCAGCAGCGGAGGGTCTGGACGCTCTTCAGAGTCCGTGGCCCCGGGGGCTTCTCTATGCCTTTCCCCCTCTTCCAGTTCTCTCCAAAGTCATTCGGAAGGTTATTCAAGAGCAGGCGAATCTTCTGCTGGTAGCGCCATATTGGCCTCGTCAGGAGTGGTTCGCCGACCTCAAGAACCTGTCAGTCGAACCGCCCTGGAAGATTCCACCCGACAAGGTTCTGTTAACTCAAGGGGCCGTCCGTCATCCAGACCCAGCGTGGCTTCGATTAGCCGTGTGGCATTTGAGCGCATAAAGCTCTTCAAGGACAATTTGTCTGAGGATGTCATCTCCATTATTCAGGCAGCTCGAAGACCATCAACAATTCGTATTTACAATGCCTCATGGGCCGCCTTCACGAGATGGTGCGGTGATCAGCACGTGGATCCCACAACAGCGTCTGTTCCGGACATTCTGCGTTTTCTGCATGCGGGGTTCTCCAAAGGCTTGGCCCCTGCGACTCTACGTCGACAGGTGGCGGCTCTCGCCACCGTCCTGTCCGGGGAGGCGTGAGTTCCCTTGTCTCAGGATCCCAGAATCCGTTCCTTTCTCCAAGGGGTCTCAAACTTGCGGCCTCCGCCGATTCACCGCTACCCTACCTGGGACCTCACCTTGGTGTTACAGGCCTTGACGGGTCCACCGTTCGAGCCCATTGCCTCGTCCAGCCTACGCTACTTATCTTTAAAGATGGCCTTTTTGTTGGCAATTACTTCGGCTCGCAGAGTCTCCGAAATCGCAGCCTTGTCCATGAGAAGTGATCTCTGCGTCTTCTACCCTGATCGGGTCGTTTTACGCCTCGACCCAGCCTTCGTTCCCAAAGTGAACACTCGTTTTCATCGAGCCCAATAATTGATCTTACCCAACTTTTGCCCGAACCCGCGTCATCCTGCTGAGAGGCGATGGCATACCCTGGATGTCCGACGGGCCTTGAGAAGATACCTTAAAAGAACTGCTTCCTTTCGCAAGACTGAGGCTCTGCTGGTGTCCTTCCTTCCTTCCTCCCTGGGTCAGAAGGTTTCTTCTGCTACAGTGGGCAGGTGGCTCAAGGCCTGTATATCTAAGGCATATGAATTAAGGGAGGTTCCTGTCCTGGGTGGTATACTGCCCCATTCTACCCGTAGCGCTGCGACATCAGCGGCATGGGCTACCCAGGCTTCTGTAGATGATATCTGCCGGGCGGCCACATGGTCCTCCCTCTCTTCCTTTGTAAGTCACTATAGGCTGGATAAGTTTGCCTCTGCAGATGCTGCATTTGGCAGAAGGGTATTACAAGCTGTAATCTCTCCTCAAGGCCAGTCTGCGGCTTAATTCCCTCCCTTCTTCTCTAACTTGGGTATGTCCCAGACTGAGGAGTGTCTGAACGGCGAGTAGGAAAATGGTCGTTGCTTACCTGAACGACCCTTTTGTACTCGATGTTCAGACACTCCGTCCCTCCCGTATTTTCTCCGCGTCTGGCCTTGGTGGAGGTCTGCTTTCTTTCCCTCTGTAGCTGTCAACTTCCTGTGTTACTATCTGGCGGAGTTTTTCTTCATGGCTGTCCCAATGCTCTTGAACCACGTTGTCTTCGTGAAAAGTCTGAGGAAGGAGCAGGAAGTGAGGTGGATCCAGCTCCAGAGGGATTTGATTGACACTCAGCATTGCAAATAGGAGTGATCGTTACCCAGACTGAGGAGTGTCTGAACGTCGAGTACAAAAGGGTCGTTCAGGTAAGCAACGACCATTCTCTTCTTCTATTCTATTCTATTCTTCTATCCTATCCTATCCTATTCTATTCTATTCTATTTATTCTTCTATTCTTCTACTCTACTCTACTCTACTCTACTCTACTCTACTCTAGTTCTATTCTATTCTATTCTATTCTATTCCATTCGTCTTATTCTATTCTATTCTAGTCCTTATACTATTCTATTCTATTCTATTTTATTCTATTCTAGTCCTTATTCTATTCTAGTCCACTCCTTATTCTATTCTATTCTATTCCATTCCATTCCAGTCTTATTCTATTCTATTGTATTGTATTGTATTCCATTCCATTCCATTCCATTCCATTCCATTCCAGTCTAATTCTATTCTATTCTATTCTATTCTATTCTATTCTATTCTATTCTATTCTATTCTATTCTATTCTATTCTATTCTTATTTCTCCGTGTGACATGTGGCGCCTGGTTACATAGGGCTAGGTTTGATTTTTGCTGGTATCATCACCAACCAAGGAGGTTCTGAAAGATATTGGATAGATGTCCAACTTCTGAAGTGAAGCAGGTATGTCCTTCCACGTTGACTTGGTTAAAAAATTGTTTTGGCCACGCCAAAGTCATTCATCTTCTAATGTACAAGTCCAATGCGTTCTGCTTTTTGGCAGGATTGAGTAGAGAAAAGTCTGAGCCAAGGATGAGCTTGAGAAGCAGAAAGAGGTCAGCAGAAGTGCCAGGGAAGAAATTCTCCCTGGCCAGGATAATAATCCCCAGATTTTTCTACCTCTGGGAAAGTAAGACCCAGAAAATAGTGTCACAACGAAAAGAAAGTTAGACCACAACATCTGCTTGATTCAAGTTGGAAATTGGGACGGGGGAGAAGGAGATTGTTGTTTTACTTTGAAGCTGTGTTTTTTAAGTGAAAAATCACTTGAGCCTTAAAGACAATAGATAATCTCTCTTCTAAGCCATCAACCACAGTTGACGTATCTGGTGAGCAAATTCTGTTCCAATCTTGATATTATTCTTTTCGGTACTTTGGTTGTGGAAAAGCCACCGAGGCCGGGAAATTCTTCTCAACTTCCATCCCAGTAGCTTAGAGTAGTTTACCGTTGGAAGGGACCTTGTAGGTCATCTAGTCCAACCCCCTGGCTCAAACAGGAGACCCTACACCATTTCTGAGAGATGGCAGTCCAGTCTCTTCTTGAAAGCTTCCAGGGATGAAGCTCCCACAACTTCTGAAGGCAACTTCTGTTCCATGGGTTGATGGAAATGTCTCCTTATTTCCAGATTGAATCTCTCCTTGATCAGTTTCCATCCATTGTTCCTTGTCTGGCCTTCAGGTGCTTTGGAAAATACAGACGAAGGTGGATTTGACCAAGGAATACTGAGATATTGGAAGACTGCTATCATGTCTCCCCTAGTCCTTCTTTTCACTAGATTAAAGGTAAAGGTAAAGGTTCCCCTCGCACATCTGTGCTAGTCGTTCCCGACTCTAGGGTGCAGTACTCATTTCCGTTTCAAAGCCGAAGAGCCAGCGCTGTCCGAAGACGTCTCCGTGGTCATGTGGCCAGCATGACTCAACGCCAAAGGCGCACGGAACGCTCTTCCCTTCCCACCAAAGGTGGTCCCTGTTTTTTCTACTTACATTTTTTTTAACGTGCTTTTGAATTGCTAGGTTGGCAGAAGCTGGGACAAGTCACGGGAGCTCACCCCATTATGCGGCACTCGGGATTCGAACCACTGAACTGCCGACCTTTCGATCGACAAGCTCAGCGTCTTAGCCGCTGAGCCACCGCGTCCCTATTTTCACTAGATTAGACAAATCCAGTTCCTGCAACCGTTCATCGTATGTTTTAACCTCCGGTCCCCGCATCATCTTGGTTGCTCTTCTCTGCACTCTTTCTAGAGTCTCAACTTCTTTTTTTTATAGTGTGGTGACCAAAACTGCATGCAGTACTCTAGGTGTGGCCTTACTAAGGCTTTATAAAGAGGTACTACTACCTCACGTGATCTTGATTCAATCTCTCTGTTAATGCAATTTAGGATTGCATTGGCTTTTTTGGCTGCTGCCGCACAACATTGGCTCATATTTAATTGGTTGTCCACCAAGATGCCAAGATTCCTCTCACAGTTAAACAATTTGCTTTTTCATATACACTGCTCAAAAAAAATAAAGGGAACGCAAGCAGAAGACATCTGAGATCTGAATGAATGAACTATCCTTATTAAATACTTTGTTCGTTACATACAGTAGTTTTGTGTTCCCTTTAGTTGTTTGAGCAGTGTAGAAACTACTGTATGTAAAGAACAAAGTATTTAATAAGGATAGTTCATTCATTCAGATCTCAGATGTCTTCTGCTTGCGTTCCCTTTATTTTTTTGAGCAGTATATATATTCTCAATACTATGACCTGAAGCGCTCATTACGTTTTCATTTACTACCTCCCCCCACCAAACCCTTTTCAATTTGGTTGCTTGCAAGTTCCAACGTGAAGCTCCATTCAAGCGGTAGACGAGACAATTAGTGTCAACTCTCTGCCTCAATTAATCCGTGAATTAATCTGAATCAAAATTAATCAGATCTTGGCACATCATGGAATCGTTGGGCGCCTTCTTGTCCGGCCCTTAGGACAAAATTCCAAGAGAATGTTGTTGTTGTTAGTTGCGAAGTCGTGTCTGACCCATCGCAACCCCCTGGACAACATTCTCTACCATCCTCTAGAGTCCATTTAAGATCATGGTCTACTGCTTCAGTGACTCCATCCAACCACCTCGTTCTCTGCCGTCCCCTTCTTCTTTTGCCCTCCATCGTTCCCAGCATTAGGCTCTTCTCCAGGGAGTCCTTCCTTCTCATTAGGTGGCCAAAGCATTTGAGTTTCCTCTTCAGGATCTGGCCTTCTGAAGAGCAGTCAGAGTTGATCTCCTCTAGGACTGATCGGTTGGATCCCCTTGCAGTCCAAGGGACTCGCAGGAGTCCCTTGGATCTACCTACCTACCTACCTACCTACCTACCTACCTACCTATCATCTATCTATTGTTGTTGTTAGTTGCGAAGTCGCATCCGACCCATCGAGACCCCATGGACAATGTTCCTCCAGGCCTTCCTGTCCTCTACCATCCTCTGGAGTCCATTTAAGCTCACGCCGACTGCTTCAGTGACTCCATCCAGCCACCTCGTTCTCTGCCGTCCCCTTCTTCTTTTGCCCTCAATCTTCCCCAGCATTAGGCTCTTCTCCAGGGAGTCCTTCCTTCTCATTAGGTGGCCAAAGGATTTGAGTTTCCTCTTCAGGATCTGGCCTTCTAAAGAGCAGTCGGGGTTGATCTCCTCTAGGACTGACCGGTTGGATCGCCTTGCAGTCCAAGGGACTTGCGGGAGTCTTCTCCAGCACCAGAGTTCAAAGGCCTCCATTCTTTGGTGCTCAGCCTTCCTTATGGTCCAAGAAAATGTACCTTCACCCAAATATGTTAGCGTTTGCCAACCAGAAGAGCCTACCAATCTCCTGTTATTATCAGAGCCCATATTACAAAGCCTTGTGTTTAATAAATGATGTGAAAGGCAGAATTGATGTCAGATTGCATAGTAGATCACGTCTGCGTTCTTTTTTAAAAAAAAAATTATTGTTATCGAAATGCTGAATTATGCATAAAGAAAGCCTTGATCGAGAATCCGAGCAGCCTCCTTGACACGAGACAGAGTAAATTAGCTCAAAAGAGATTATTTGCCAAGATTTATTTATTTACGGAGTTTGTAGAAGAAACAGGGGAGGCGATTGATCAAAGAACCCAACAAGTTTGGCCGTCGTGAATTAAGCAATTCGTGCTCAGTTCAGAGCAACCCCGAGTGGGAAGACCTATTTCTGTGCAAGTATTGTCACTTGGTCACACTTGTTTAAGGCGACGGACTGGTTGCCAGCTTCTCTCTCTCTCTCTCTTTCTCTCTCTGCAAGGTCTCAGTGCAATCGGAGGTTGGGAGTAGCTTGTTCTTTGGCATGCTCTAAATAGGTTTCGGTTGGAGGAGTGCCTTGGCAAAGTCAAGGGTGCATTTCAGATTAACAGAGTTGGAAGGGACCTTGTGGGTCATCTAGTCCAACCCCCCTGCCCAAGAAGGAAACCCTACACTATTTCTGACAGAGGGCAGTCCAGTCTCTTTTGGAAGCCTCCAGTGATGAAGCTCCCACAACTTCTGTTCCACTGGTTGATTGTTCTCACTGTTAGAAAATTCCTCCTTATTTCCAGGTTGAATCTCTCCTTGTTCAGTTTCCATCCATTATTCCTTGTCTGGCCTTCAGGTGCTTTGGAAAATAGCTTGACCCCCTTCCTCCTCTCTGGGGCAGCCCCTCAAATATTAGAAGACTGCTCTCCTGTCTCCCCTGGTCCTTCTCTTCACTAGACTAGCCAGGCCCAGTTCCTGCAACCGTTCATCGCATGTTTGAGCCTCCAGTCCCGTCATCATCCTGGTTGCTCTTCTCTGCACTCTTTCTAGAGTCTCAACCTCTTTTTTTATAGTGTGGGGACCAAAACTGGATGCAGGACTCTAGGTGTGGCCTTACTAAGGCTTTATAGAGTGGTATTAGTACCTCCCTTGATCTTGATTGTATTTTACAATTGCTTAATGCATTGTAAGCCGCCCTGAGTCTCTGGAAAAGGGCGGCATATAAATTGAATCAATCAATCAATCAATCAATCTCTCTGTTCATTCAATTTAGGATTGCATTGGCTTTTTTGGCTTCTGCTGCACATGGCTGGCTCATATTTAACTGGTTGTCCCCTAAGATTCCAAGATCCCTCTCACAGTCACTGCTATTAAGCCTGGTTTCCCCCAGTCTATATGCGTACTTTCGGTTTTTCTTCCCTAAGTGTAGGAATTTACTTTACTCTACATTGAATTTCATTTTGTCAGATTGTCGCAGGCGGAATCAAATTCATCACAATTCAGTTTCAGTTTATTTAGATTTATATACCGCCCTACTCCCGAAGGACTCAGGGCGGTGAACAGCCAAGATGAGACACATATAATATAAAATTTAAAAAAAAAAACAATTTAAAACATATTAAATAAATTTGGCCCATACTAATTAAACTACCCTTGTTTTTAAAAACAAATTAAAATGCACAAGCGCCATCAAGGGTGGAGATGGGCCAGACTGGCCTCCAAATCACAGAGTTGGAAGGGACCTTGGAGCAGGAGTCTTGGAGAAGCAACCTGGAATTAAGGAGAAACTTCCTATCACGGAGGACAATTAACCAGTGGAACAGCAAAGGCGACGGCTTACAAGGAAACCAATACAAGCTGTTTTATAGATGGCATATGGCCCCAGCTAGGATAGCGAAGATCTACCCCAATTCGAGCCCTAAATATTGGAAATGTGACCATCAGCAGGGTACTTTTTATCATTGCTGGTGGACATGTAATCAGGCACAAAAATTCTGGAGGATGATATGGATGTGGATTAGAGAACTAATAAAAGAAAATTTTGATTTCGAACCAAAAAGCCTTTCTCCTGGGAATTTTGAAAACTGAATATGCAAAAAAGAAAAAAGTATTTAATTATACATATTCTGATAGCCGCTAGAATTTCCTTTGCCCAGTATTGGAAAGAAAAACAAACACCGCCTCAAGAACATGTTCTTGGGAAAATATTGGAGTGCGCCGAAATGAACAAACTGACTTTCAGAAATTAATGACAGAGAAGATTCAGAATTTTATAGCGTGTGGGACATGTGCTACGAATGGATGGGGAAAAGAAATAAAGGAGGAAATAGAGATTAAATACTAATTAATTAACAAAATCCATATGAATAGTATTGCATTTAGTCTTAGAGATTTGAGCACTATTATCTTTAAGTGTTTTGAAATTAAATCTAGCTTTAAGAAACAATATCAAATAAAAGACAAGTAATAATGCATGTAGATGCATTATTATGCCTCACCTAAGTCTTCTCCCTTTTAAGTGTAAATTTTACTGTATTTTAAAATATGGGTATTTTAAATTATGGGTATCAATTCAGCCTAATTTATTTAATTCATTTTATTCGATTTTAAATTTTGTATATGTATGTGTTTTATTCATGGCTGTTCACTGCCCTGAGTCCTTCGGGAGTAGGGCGGTATAGAAATTCAATAAAATAAAATAAATAGATGTATATATGTATATAATTGCACCAATGAACCGAAAATGTACCGAATGTATCACTATATGTTATAATAAAAATCAAATTTAAAAAAAACAAAAAAAAGCCAGTGGAACAGCTTGCCACCAGAAGTTGTGGGTGCTCCATCACTGGAGGTTTTTAAGAAGAGCCACCTGTCTGAAATGGTATAGGGCAGTGATGTTGAACTTATGGCACGCGTGCCCGAGGTGGCACTCAGAGACATCTTTACAGGCATGTGAGCTGTCGCCCAACTCACCTGCAGCTGCGCATGTGTGTGCCCCCAAGCTGATGTTCGGGCCTCCAGTGCGCATGTGTGCAATTCAGGGGACCCAGCTGGCCTTCGGAGCAATCCTGTGCATGCATGCACATTTGCGCATGTGAACGAAAGCAGTTGCACGCAGTGCGCGCATGTGTAGATGGCGTCCATGCGCATGCATTGCACGCACAAAAACCACGTGCACGCACAGCTGGTGCGATTGTGCATGCAGCAAGGAGAGCTGCGCAAAACCTGCGCGCAGGCGCAGATGTTGTGATTGTGCACGCACGGGGGGAGCCGTGTGAAAGCTACGCGCATGCAAAGCTGGCGTGGTTGCGCATGCAGCGCACGGGGTCACGCGTGAAAGATTTGCGCGCTCGCAGATGGTGCAGTTGTGCACGCAGCACACAGGAGAGGAGCCACGCGTCAGTGCATACCATTTTTTTTTCAAAAAAGTTTTTATTTTTGTTTCTCGTAAACGTATTTACATGTACAGTCATTTATCCACTATTTCTCATTCATCTTATCATTTAACTTTCATTTCTCATTTTTAATTATTCGGGGCTGCTCTTTTACCATTTATCCTTCTTTATTTTGCCACAACCTTTCTTCTTCTCCTCCCCTTCTCTTCCTTCCTCTATCTCCTCCTACTTTCTTCGTTCTTCCTCTCTTTCTCTTTCCTACTTTCCCTTCCCTTCCCCCGCTTCTCTCTTCTTCCCCCCTTCTAACCTTCTCTCCTTCGCCTCTTTCCCCTCCCTTTTCTTCCTCTCCTTTCCCCTTTCTTCTCCCTCTCCCTCTCCTCTCCTCTCTTCTTCCCCCTTCTAACCTTCTCTCCTACTCCTCTTTCCCCTCCCTTTTCTTCATCTCCTTTCCCCTTTCTTCTCCTTCTCCCTCTCCTCTCCTCTCCTCTCTTCTTCCCCCCTTCTAACCTTCTTTCCTACTCCTCTTTCCCCTCCCTTTTCTTCCTCTCCTTTCCCCTTTCTTCTCCCTCTCCCTCTCCCTCTCCTCTCCTCTCTTCTTCCCCCCTTCTAACCTTCTCTCCTACTCATCTTTCCCCTCCCTTTTCTTCATCTCCTTTCCCCTTTCTTCTCCTTCTCCCTCTCCTCTCCTCTCCTCTCTTCTTCCCCCCTTCTAACCTTCTTTCCTACTCCTCTTTCCCCTCCCCTTTCTTCCTCTCCTTTTCCTTTCTTCTCTCTCTTCCTCTCCTCTCCTCTCTTCTCCCTTCCTCTCTTTCTACTCCTCCCCCCTCTCTTGTTGTTTCCCTTTTCAGTTCAATCTAGAATGGCATTCGAGCAGCTCCAATTTTCCATTTATCTCCGTTCTCATTTCAATCTCTTATTTAATTAAGAAATAATTATATCTATTTCATCAGTTGTGTACATTTTTATAAGCATCTCACTTTTTCCCTCCCCCCCCCCTTTCTCCCTGGCATCATCTGGGTTTCTATTTTTCTGATTATTTTCTCCCATCTTTTCTCTTATCTACTTTATCTCTTATTCATATTTCCTTTCTAACCAATCGTAAAATTTCCCCCATGTCCTGAAATACATCGACTCCTCTTTATCTTTTATTTTCAATGTTAATCTGGCACAGGGGTCTGCAACCTTAAACACTCAAAGAGCCATTTGGACCCGTTTCCCACAGAAAAGAAAACACCGGGAGCCACAAAACCCTTCCCGTGTCCTGACTATTTCTCGAGCGGCCGCAAAACTAGCATCTGTAGTTGAATTCAACCTTCTGTTTTCTTTTGAAACTTTTCTTTTCTTGGATTTATCCATGGTTGGCCTACCGGGGGTTGAAAAGCTCAATAAATCGTGTGCCGGAGGGTGTCGCACATTGACAGTTGTGACGCATATTTTGAGTGACAGGGAGCCGCAGCAGAGGGGTGAAAGAGCCACATGCGGCTCCAGAGCTGCAGGTTGCCGAGCCCTGATCTAGCACAACCGTTTCACTGTTCGATTGTTTTCATTGTCAGGGAACTTCTGCTCTGGGTTGCTTCCCTTCTTGATGAGTTTCCATCCGTCGCTTCTTGTCCACTCCCTTCTTGATGGACAACCCAAGAGAACGCAATAGTAGACCTTGTTCTCTCTTCTTAGCAGGAGACGTTGCTTGGCATCTCGTAGACTTCAACCCCAAGCCTTTTGGGAAAACGCTACAGGTTGGCACAGGCTGGTGGGCAAAGGCTTGACAAATAATTGAGCTCTCTGCAGCGTTCCTAGCTTTGCAGAACTTTAATTATTCATGGGTCTTGCATTATACATTGATGGGGGCAACTCTGGAGGAGAGAAGGAGTCTCCATAATTGTTGTGGTCCGCCAGCAGCCTGCGGAGCTGGCAGCGGAGTCGGACAGCGATGAGACTGAGGAAGAACATGGGCCAGTCCTGGAGGCTGGGGAAGGCCCAAATGAGGGCTCTGCGTCGGAGGCAGAGATGGGGCCAGGGCCATCGGGGAGTGATGCGCGGACTCCAGAGCCTCCAGAGGCTGACAGTAGAGAGGCAGAGGAACAGGAGGAGCCTGTTCCTAGTGCACGTATGAGAAGAGCTGCCAGAAGGCAAGAGCAGCTCAAGCAAAAAGGACAACTCAGGAGTAAGGCCAAGAGATGATTGGCCCCTCCCACAAGGCTTAAAAAAACCAGCAACAGCTCTTGGCCTCTTTGCCGGAAAACAACATTGATAGATTTGTTTCTTGTTTTGCTTTCTTGTCGGCGTCTTCTGCTCCTGAACTTTTGCCAAGAAAAGCCTGTGGCAGTTTGCCTAATTATCCCAAGGTCAGAGATAAACTAAAGACTGGTGTTTTGAGAACTTTGCTTTCATTTAATTGGGAATACACTGAGAATGAGTTCATTCTCAGCCGTTGTAATAAAATCTGTTTGTTTTTTGGAACTGTTTTGTATTTAATACTAACGACATGGGCCTGGGTCACAACAATAATAAGGTTGCTTGACTGAGGGCAGGCCCCCGGCTGAAACATTAATTCAAGGGGTATCAAGCCTTTTCAATCAACCGATCAATCAGAATAGAGCTGGAAGGGACCTTGGAGGTCTTCTAGTCCAGCCCCCTGCTTAGGCAGGAAACCCTCCACCACTTCAGACAAATGGTTATCCAACCTCTTCTTAAAAACTTCCAGTGTTGGAGCAGTCACAACCTCTGGAGGCAAGTTGTTCCACTGATCAATTGTTCTAAATGTCGGGAAATTCCTCCTGAGTTCTAGGTTGCTTCTCTCCTTGATGAGTTTCCATTCGTTGCTTCTTCTTCTACCCTCAGGGGCTTTGGAGAATAGCTTGACTCCCTCTTCTTTGTGGAAGCCCCTGAGATATTGGAAGACTGCTATCATGTCTCCCCATGTCCTTCTTCTCATTAAACTAGACATACCCAGTGCCTGCAACTGTTCTTCATACGTTTTTATCTCCAGGTCTTTAATTGTCTTAGTTGCTCTTCTCTGCTTTCAGAAACGGGGACCCAGTTTCTTGGTCCCTGGTTCCTGGAGAAATTCATGGGGCCACCACTGAACCTTTTGCATGCTCAAAGGGCAGGGGTGGGATTCAGCCGGTTCGGATCAGTTTGGGTGAACCGGATGTTAATTTTAATCTGGTTCGCCCAACCGGTAGTCATAAGGACTGGCTGACCCTGCCCGCCCCTCCCCTCCCAGGAGTCTGCACGCGGCCCGTTTTGGATGCCAGGTAAGTGCAGGGCCCATGGAGAGGCTCTGGAAAGGCGAAAAACGGGCCCACTGGATGTACAGGAAGTCCAGAAACGGGCCCGTTTCTGGCCTCCGGAAGGCCTCCGGAGCCCAGGGGAGGTCATTTTTGCCCTCCCAGAGGCTCAAGGAAAACCTCCGGAGCCTGGGAAGGGCGAAAAACTGGCTACCGGAAGTACCGGAAGTACCGGAAGTGCAAAAATGGGCCTGTTTCTGGCCTCTGAAGGGCCTTCGGAGCCCAGGGGAGGCTGCTTTTACTCTCCCGGAGGCTCAAGGAAAACCTCCAGAGCCTGGGGAGGGTGAAAAGTGGGCCTACCGGAAGTACCGGAAGTGCAAAAATGGGCCTGTTTCTGGCCTCTGAAGGGCCTTCGGAGCCCAGGGGAGGCTGCTTTTACTCTCCCGGAGGCTCAAGGAAAACCTCCAGAGCCTGGGGAGGGCGAAAAATGGGCCTACTGGAAGTACTGGAAGTTAGGAAGCTATCTAGGCCACGCCCCCATGGCCACGCCCACCCAGCAACTGGGCAGAGAACCGGTTGCTAAAATTTTTCAATCTCACCCCAGTAAAAGCGTCTGTCCTTTGCTTATTTTTTTTCGTACCCACACGAACTCCTTTGTCAGGAAGGGATCAGGGCAATTGATTTGGATGGCCGAGACGGGATGCTACCATCCCATTTCCATCATTATTTCCTTGCTCAAAGACAGACAGACAGACAGACAGACAAAGATAGATAGCACTTAGACTTATATACCGCCTCTTGCTCCCCCCCATCCTCCAACCATCTGGGTCCTCATTTTACCCAACCCAGAAGGACAGAAGGCTGAGTCAACCTTGAGCTGGTCGGGATCGAACCGACGGCGGTCAGCAGAGTTAGCCTGCAATACTGCATTCTGACCACTGCGCCACCACGGCTCATTCCAGCGGTCGGTAAGCGCACACGAGCAGTTGTAAATGCAAATGAATGGATACATTCCCCTGGCCACCATACACGCAACCCATCATTTAAGCAAAGCCGGTTATAAATCAAGGAGTACTCGTCTCCATAAGCAAGCTGCCAAACCGGGCTCAGACAGTTGTGTCACAACCAAATGTTATTAATTCACGCAGGTTTTCCAGCTTGCGATTCATTTCACCCCGGGGGTTGAGTTACCACCTATCCAAAGTGTTGGCTCAGCAAGACCTTGGTCTCCATGGGTGTGTGTTTGTGTGGGTGTGTGTATCATGGTGTTTTCAAGGCAGCACTGGGACCATAATAAGTTAGGCCTCTCCTGTTCACACGCCCTGTCCCCAAGGGTGGGCTTCAAAAATTTTAGCAAGGGGTTCTCTGCCCGGTTGCTGGGTGGGCGTGGCCATGGTGGGCGTGACCTAGTCGGCCTCCTACACCACAGCGGTGGGGGGAGTGTTTTTGCCCTCCCCGGGCTCCGGAGGCTTTCCTCGAGCCTCCGTGAGGGCAAAAACGGCCTCCCCAGGCTCTGGAGGCCCTCTGGAGGCCAGAAACAGGCCCGTTTCCGGCCTTGCCGAACTTCCGGTAGGCCTGGTTTTCACCCTCCCGGAGCCTCCACGTGCACCCTGTATTTATCTGCATCCAAAACAGGCCGCGTGGGGACTCCTGGGAGGGGAGGGGAGAGCAGGGTCAGCCAGGAGTGGGATTTGGGGGTGCACAGAATCTTAGCTAGAGGTTCTCCCGAACCCATTTGAACCCCCAGCCCTGCCTGTCCCCCACAGACCCCTCTTCAAAGGCATCCAGATAATCCCTGGCATTTTAAGCTGGTGAAGGAGAAGTATCTGTGGTCTATAATGGGCGTTTGTAGGAAGGACTTCGAGATCGTAACAGATGGTCTCCAGGTGGTGGAGATCACTGTTCTGTCTGCAGCTCTCTCTTCATTATTTCTCTTTGGGTGTCATGCTTGCTTTCTAATCGGCTGGGGACTGAGAGAGAGAGAGAGAGAGACTTCTGAACAGTGGTGGGCTCCTCCCGGTTTGGTCCGGTTCGGCCGAGCTGGTAGCAGTGACGATATGACATCACCGAACTGGTTCTCCCGCCCCGCCCTCCCACCCCTCCACCCACCCACGTTATTCTTACCTTTTATTTGGTCCCACCCCCAATCTATTGCTGCCTCCTGAGTCCCAGCTGATGACTAGAGGGGAAAAAACTGTTTAAACTCTTGCCGCGGGGCTTCAAAGGGCCGCCCTACAGCTGATCAGTGTTAAAAGCAAACAAATGAGTCGGATCGTAAGTGCGAGGACTGGTTGTAAGCTCAAGGACCTTCCAGAAATGACTCTGACCAGTTAGCCACGCCCACCTAGTCACATGACCTCCAAGCCACACCCACAAAATAAGCCACGCCCACAGAACCGGTAGTAAAAGTCTAAATCCAGTCTAAATTGGGCAGTCACAGAGCCACAGCAGGCTTTAAGGCAGGGTGGCCTTTGGGACAACCTTGACCTGGATGGCTGAGGATCTCAATAGACATTTAGTTTTGGTCAATAAATGCCACCTAGATCAGGGCGTCACCAACCTTTCGGACCTCAGGGGCCACTAAATTCATCATTTTAAATCCCGCGGACCACTAATACGATCTGCCTAATGACCAGCTGGGTGGGCGTGGCTAGGTGGCCATGTGACTGGGTGGGCGTGGCCAACTCAATGTCACTCACGTTGAGGGGCACCTCGCCGGCCTCTACTCGCCCCTCCCCTCCCAGCCACTCTTCGCCTGCCCGCCCGGGCTCCTTAGGGCCCCAACAGGAAGCAGTTGTTGGAGTTAAGTAGACACCACGAGAAAGAGTTGGCAAAAGAGCTCAGTTCAGATTGGATCTGGCTGAGAAGGAGGCTCAGCAGAAGCACCTCACTGAGGACTAGGAGCATAGGCTTTCCAAGCAGAGGGGAGACCTGCGGGAGTGCAAGGCCAGGTACCGGCACCTGGAGGCCCAGTGGGCTGAGATGGTCAGCCAGTTCCAGGCCATGATGCTGTCCCACTGGAACGAGGCCCTCCGGCTCTTCGCCACCAGCACCCCTTCCCTCCAGCCTTCGCCCAAAGCCCCACACAAAAAGACCCCCAAAGGGGGAGACTCTCTGCAGCAACACAAACGTTCATTGCACGTATCCGTCCCAGGGGCCGTAGTTTGAGGACTCCTGATTTAGTGCAATGTCAAAGATGCAAATAATTTTTCTGCGGACCACCAAAATTTTCTCGCGGACCATCAGTGGTCCACGGACCTCCAGTTGGTGACCGCTGACCTCGACTGCTTTTCTTCTAGCGCCTTTGAATCTGTACAGTTAGGAAAAGGACCGATGTAATCCTATTTATCAATGACTTTAATGAACGATTCACATTGATTGCAGCACCGCTTGGATGCAAATCAATACTATAAAATATTCCATTCAAATGTCTTCTCATGGGGGGGAAGGGGCTTCGTAACAAGCCCGGATTTCTTGAAGCTGGATTCTTGGCGTCAAATAAACCCATATTTCTAAAACGAGAGCCTCCTGGTCCCAAACCCCACCCACCTAAATAAGAGGTGTATGTTGTGAGGCTAAAGGAAGCTGCCCCTTCCCCATTCACAAGGACTGTCTGGATCTGGGGATGGTGCGCCTCTGATGAAAAGTCACACTTAATAGTTCAGCAGTGCAGGATTTTACACCTCCACCCCCGATGCCGGACAGCTCTTGCGTAATGACTATTTTGCTGCTTTCTCTCCAGATTAGATTAGATTAGATTAACAGAGTTGGAAGGGACCTTGGAGGTCATCTAGTCCAGCCCCCCACCCAAGCAGGAGACCCTACACCATTTCTGACAGATGGCAGTCCAGTCTCTTCTTCAAAGCTTCCAGGGATGAAGCTCCCACAACTTCCGAAGGCAACTTCTGATTCATCGGTTGATTGTTCTCACTGTCAGAAAATTTCTCCTTATTTCTAGGTTGAACCAACCAACCAATCAATCAATCAATCAGAATAGAGCTGGAAGGGACCTTGGAGGTCATCTAGTCCCACCCCCCGCCTAAACAGGAGACCCTACACCATTTCTGACAGACGGCAGTTCAGTCTCTTCTTGAAACCTCCAGGGATGAAGCTCCCACAACTTCTGTTCCATCGGTTGATTGTTCTCACTGTTAGAAAGTTCCTCCTTATTTCTAGGTTGAATCTCTCCTTGATCGGTTTCCATCCATTATTCCTTGTCTGGCCTTCGGGTGCTTTGGAGAATAGCTTGATTCCCTCCTCTCTGTGGCAGCTCTTCAAGTATTGGAAGATGCTATCCTGTCTCCTCTGATCCTTCTCTACACTAGACTAGCCATGCCCAGTTCCTGCAACCGTTCATCGTATCTAATAGCCTCCAGTCCCTTAATCATCTTGGTTGCTCTTCTCTGCACTCTTTCTAGAATCTCAACCTCTTTTTTACAAATTAACAGAGTTGGAAGGGACCTTGTAGGTCAACTAGTCTAACCCCCCCACCCAAGCAGGAGTCCCTACACCATTTTTGACAGATGGCCATCCAGTCTCTTCTTGAAAGCCTCCAGAGATGAAGCTCACACAACTTCCAAAGGCAACTTCTGTTCCATCGTTTGATTGTTCTCCGTGTCAGAAAATTCCTCCTTATTTCTAGGTTGAATCTCTCCTTGATCAGTTTCCACCCATTATTCCTTGTCTGGCCTTCAGGTGCTTTGGAGAATAGCTTGACCCCCTTCCTCCTCTTTGTGGCAGCCCCTCAAATATTGGAACACCCTCCCTTCCTGGTGTCTGTTCTAACGTTGAATGTAGAGCCCAGAGAGTCACCATCTGGAGCGTCCTTCTGAGTTTCCGATGAAGCTCCTACGAAGTTAGAATCGGGGAGAAGGCGTTGACTTCCTCTGCAGATGAATGGCAGGGCGCTTTCCGAAACAAAACGCAGCATAATTTCCCTTTCATTTCCATGGGAGGAAAGGAACAACTTTTCTAAGAAGGATAGAGAACCTACCAAGCAGCGAGGTCTCTTTATTCGTTGAGGAATGTCACAGTCATTGTTCAGCTTTTATCTGGCTCCCCCTTGGAAAAGGGAAGGAGTTTCATTCATGCTGTGTACGGTTTCCACCGGGAGGTGTGGGGGGAACCAAGGCCTGCTTGCCAATGCAGAGGGTGACTTCCCTTCCTATTAATATGCCTCCATGCTGAATAAATGCAGCCGTTGAATCATATCATTCCCTATTCCGTGGGCAACTTAGATTCCCCCCCACAATCTTTCCCCTATGTTAGATGAATGAGTCAGAGGCTTTGAGAACGCTGGTAATGAGATGCTCCTAGATGCATATTTGCTAAGATCATCAGGCTGGAGACGGGAAAAAATTAATATAAAGGGAAGGGAAGGGAAGGCAAGGGAAGGGAAGGGAAATCAGAATAGTATAGTATCAGAATAGTATCAGAAGAGCCTTGATAGTACAGTGGTCTAAGCACCCTGTTATTAACACAGCTGCCTGCAATTTACTGCTGGTTCAAATCTCTCCAAGGCTCAAGGTTGACTCAGCCTTCCATCCTTTCTAAGGTAGGTGAAATGAGGACCCAGTTTGTGGGGGCAATAAACTGACTTTGTATAAATATACAAAAGGATGAAGGCTATTGCTTAACGCATTGTAAGCCTCCCTGAGTCTCCAGAGAAGGGCGGCATATAAATCAAATTAAAAAAAAAAAAAGTATAGCATAGTTTAGAACACAGGTTACAGAATAAAATAGATTCCAGGAATAGAAAGTGGAGTGGAATGGAATGGAATCGGGTGAAATCCAGCAGGTTCTGACAAGTTCTGGAGAACCAGTAGCGGAAATTTTGAGCAGTTTGGAGAACCAGCAAATGCCACCTCTGGCTGGCCCCAGAGTGGGGTGGGAATGGAAATTTTGCACTATCCTTCCCCTGCCATGCCCACAAACCACACCCACCAAGCCACACCATGCCCACCAAGCCAAAGAATAGAATAGAATAGAATAGAATAGAATAGAATAGAATAGAATAGAATAGAATAGAATAGAATAGAATAGAATAGAATAGAATAGAATAGAAGAATGGCATGGCATGGCATAGCATAGCATAGCATAGCATAGCATAGCATAGCATAGCATAGCATAGAATAGAATAGAATAGAATAGAATAGAATAGAATAGAATAGAATAGAATAGAATAGAATAGAAAAATGGAATGGAATGGAATGGAACGGAATAGAATATTCTGTGCTTCCATTCTGTGCTGTTGTTTGTACTTGCTATTTCTCTTCTCTACAACATGGAAAAACCTACAAGGGCAATGTATATAAAGATATTTACTTATGTAGATGAACCCTGCAGAATCATTTAATTGTGTGGGTCTGATTGTGTGCGTTGCAACAAACCCTGACACCTTCCAACTCTGTTAAACAAAACACCGAGGGTATCATTTATGCTCCCAACCATTCAGCTTCACTCCCTGCAGAGAAGGGAGTAAATTTATGAGGCAGCCTCTTGCACAAACTGGCTGAGATTAGAAAGGTTGAGTTGTAAAGAAAGAGAGCAGTGGTGAAATCCTCTGCGGATTGCCACCGGTTCGCGCCAAAAGCACATTGCGTGTGTGCATGCATGCACAGTGTGCATCAAAAGTACGCTGCGCACACATGCCCACTGCACACCAAACGCACACTTCGCGCAGAAAAAGAAACCTTTTCTAAGGTAAGTAGAACAGCGAAGGGGAGAGAACAGTTCTGCTGCTTGATTTAGCTTCCCTAGAAAGCAGGAAATCCTGCTTTCTAGCAAATATAAACCCTGCCGCACAGCTGATCGTCGGAAATACCGGTTCGCCCGAATCGGTAGTTTTTACCACTATCGGTTTGGTAGTGGTGCGAACCAGTAGCATTTCACCCCTGAAAGAGAGGCCTTCTCCAACACGTGGGGCAGGGCAGAGCACTGGAGCGGTTACTCAGGCCCCAAATCTCTTCCGCCTGAGTTCTGGCTCAGGCCTTGCGTTGACGGAACAGAGCAAGCTCCTCTTCGATCTGGCATTTACTGGATCCATCAGTGGGAAGCCACAGCAGGTGGGGGGGGAAAACACGCCCTTCTAGAAAAGAGCCGAAGATCCTTGGCACAGCTGCAGAGATAAAAAACAAAAACCAGGAACACTTAAGGAATTGCACGTCGGTCTTGAAGAAAAGGGAAGGAAGCAAAACCATCTTGTTCGTTAAGATGTGACAGGAGATTTCTGGATTCTTCCTTTTCCTCATCTGCGACTGCTGGCTGACTCTGTGTGTGTCTGTGTGTGTGTGTTTGTGTGTTTGTGGGTCTTTTTATCTACATTAGCATCCTTAGAAGAAGCCAGTGGTGAGTTGCTCCCGGTTCGCACCGGTTCAGAAGAACCGGTAGTTAATTTTTTTTAGTAGTTCGGAGAACCGGTAATAACATTGGCTGGCCATGCCCCCGAACCGGTCCCCGGCCCGATCGCGGTTCGCTTATCCCACCCACCTCATCAGAGGATTTTTTTTTTTAACTTTTAAAAGCATTTTTTTCTACAACCTCTTCGGCTGAAAAAATGCTTTTAAAAGTTAAAAAAAAAGCCTCTGACGATCGTGCAGCTCAGTTGGGATCTCAGAAGCTTCTAAAAGCATTTTTTTCTGCAATCTCTTCAGCCGAAGAGGCTGTAGGAAAAAAAAATGCCTTTAAAAGCCTCTGGCGATCCCAGCTGAGTTGCCTGATCGTCAGAGGCTTCTAAAAGCATTTTTTTTTCTGCAACCTCTTAAAGTTGTAGAAAAAATGCTTTTAAAAGTTTTTTTTTTAAAAAGTTGGCCATGCCCACCCAATCACATTACCCCCTCACAAGCCACACCCACAAAATAAGCCATGCCCACAGAACCGGTAGTAAAAAATTTTAGAACCCACCCCCGGAAGAAGCAAAGTGGAACACTAGTCGAGGGAAGAGAAGGACCAGGGGAGACAGGATAGCAGTCTTCCAATATTGTTTTTTTAAAATATTATTTTTTAGTTATACATTTTCCTTTATTATAGGAATTATCATATTTATTATTATCACGTTTCCATTTTTGCAACGACACTGTACTGTCTGTATCAGTGGTAGGTTTCAAATTTTTTTTACTACTGGTTCTGTGGGTGTGGCTTGGTGGGCGTGGCATGGGTTGGTGGGCATGGCTTGGTGGGCATGGCAGGGGAAGGATACTGCAAAATCTTCATTCCCTCCCCAATCCAGGGGAAGGTTACTGCAGAATCCCCATTTCCTCCTGATCAGCTGGGACTTGGGAGGCAGAGAATAGATGGGGCCAGTCAGAATTTTTACTACCGGTTCTCCGAACTACTCAAAATTTCCGCTACCGGTTCTCCAGAACTGGTCAGAATCTGCTGAAACCCACCTCTGGTCTGTATCAAGTCTCTTTTAAGTATAAGGTAAAGGTAAAGGTTCCCCTTGCACATATGTGCTAGTCGTTCCCGACTCTAGGGGGCGGTGCTCACCTCCGTTTCAAAGCCGAAGAGCCAGCGCTGTCCGAAGATGTCTCCGTGGTCGTGTGGCCGGCATGACTCAACGCCAAAGGCGCAAGGAACGCTGTTACCTTCCCACCAAAGGTAGTCCCTATTTTTCTACTTGCATTTTTTACATGCTTTCGAACTGCTACGTTGGCAGAAACTGGGACAAGTCGCGGGAGCTCACCCCGTTACGCAGCACCAGGGATTCGAACCGTTGAACTGCCAACCTTTCGATTGACAAGCTCAGCATCTTAGCCACTGCGTCCCCTAGATTAATCCTCCAGGTTAATCTAGATTAGACTAATCCTCTAGATTAGCCATTTTTTATTTTACATGCTTTCGAACTGCTAGGTTGGCAGAAGTTGGGACATGTCACAGGAACTCACCCCGTTACGCGGCACTAGGGATTCGAACCGCTAAACAGCCGACCTTTCGATCGACAAGCTCAGCGTCTTAGCCACTGAGCTACCACGTCCCTTTTAGGATGTCTTAGAGGTCCCAACTTTTAAGTATACATATATTATACACCCAGATTATAACCATCGTTCTCATAGTTATTCAATGTAGTCTCTTTTAAATATACTTGTACATCTTCATTATCACTATTATCCTCATAGTTATACCTTGCCTCCAGAAATTGTGAATGCTCCAACACTGGAGATTTTTAAGCAAAGATTGGATAGCCATTTTGTCTGAAGTGGCATAGAGTTTCCTGCCAAAGCCAGGGGGTGAGACTAGAAGACCTCCGAGGTCCCTTCCGACTCTTTTATTCTGATGTTTCTTGTGGGGCACATGAATCTCACACAATTCTTGATGACTGGGAAAATGGTCGACGTTGACGGGTCAAAATTTCTGGTGGAGAAATCTGGAAGAATTTGCAACGATCTTCAGTGCTATTTCTAGATCCGGGGATGGAAGGAAATGTAAGCAACATTCATCATTTACTGGTTTGGGATTTGCAACAAAAGAGACCACACAGCTTCTCCCGTTCTTGTCCTAATCCTAATCCAGAGAAGAGAATGGAAAGATCTTTTTCCAATTAAATGCTGCTTAGGGTTACTCCGTCCTCTGAACAGTCGTCGTCTTGACCAGTTAATGAAAATTATAAAATTGGTTCGCCTCCATGAAACCTGGTTAAGATTAGTGACTTCTTCTCGCCTCTTGTCTTCTGCAAAAATTCTGCTCCTTGCAAACGAGAAAGCCCCGTAAATATTCGTTAAACCGCTTTTGATTAACGTACTTAGCTATGCCACTGGAAGGACAGGCCACTCCCAAAGAGGTTAGGAATGTTTTAAATAATCCTAGCATTGGAAACATCAATAAATCAGGTTTCTGAGCAGTGGTGAAATTCAACATTTTTTTACTGAAAATAATTAAAAAAAATTTTTTTTGGGTGGGCGTGATGTTGCTTGGTGGGCATGGCTTGATGGGTGTGGCAAGGGAAGGATACTGCAAAATCTCCATTCCCTCCCCACTCCAAGGTGACAGATACTTCAAAATCCTCATTTCCACCACATTCCTGGGGGAAGGATACTGCAAAATCCCCATTCAATCCCCCTCCTGGCGGGAGAATACTGCAAAATCCCCATTTCCACCCCACTCCTGGGGGAAGGATACTGCAAAATCCCCATTCCCTCCCCACTCCTGGGGGAAGGATATTGCAAAATCCCAATTCCCTCCCAACTCCCGGGAAAAGGATACTGTAAAATCCCCATTCCCTCCCCACTCCTGGGGGAAGGATACTGCAAAAGCCCCATTCCCTCCCCACTCCTGGGGGAAGGATACTGCAAAATCCCAATTCCCTCCCAACTCCCGGGGAAAGGATACTGTAAAATCCCCATTCCCTCCCCACTCCTGGGGGAAGGATACTGCAAAATCCCCATTCCCACCCCACTCTGTGGCCAGCCAGAGGTGGTATTTGCCGGTTCTCCGAACTGCTCAAAATTTCCACTAACGGTTCTCCAGAACCTGTCAGAACCTGCTGGATTTCACCCCTGTTTCTGAGTCTTGGTTTCAGACGAAGGATCGAAATTGAAGTGGGAGAAAAATGCTTGAAGGATGAAGGAGTGAACGTTAACCTTAGCCCTGCTTGGCACCTTCATTATATCTTTTGCGATTCGAGGTGCCACTTTGGGGAGCTTGTATGGAGGATCAAGAGGCTGGACGGACCTCATTTATTGACTGGGATGGCTGGTCAACCGTGGGAAAAATGCAGAGATGCCAGCAGCAAACCTTGAATTCCTGCCTGTGCATTTTTGTTAAATGCAGCAGAGCTGGCCAAGACAGGAATGTTTTTTTTTTTCTTCCCGGCTCAGCAATTCTGCATTGTTATTATTATTATTTTCTTTTTACCTACCAGGATGGCCAATAAGGATATTCCTCGGTCAGGCCTGGTCACATTAACGTTGCAAAGCCAGCACAAAAACACCCAGAGAAAAGCAAATCACAAATCAATATTTTCAAATTACAGCGTACTTTATGAGTATGGCTATCTTGATTGCTGCCTATAGAGAATCTTCAGGCACGTGTTTGAAAAAGCAGATTGGTAGCCTTTGGAAAAGAAAAAAAATGGAACCCCATTTCGGATGGAGTTTAAAAATTACAACAAAATAACATTACAGTAGCGGCCAAAATTGTGGAAATCTTTTGGGAAAAGTGTATTTTTCAGGTTTGATGGCTAATAATACTACTTTTTTTTTTTTGGAGTTTTAAGATAATCCTATTCCACTCCTGGAATGGCCTGGGAATAGCCCAGACTTTCACCCAATGGAAAATCTATGGATTTTCCGACTAAAGAAACTGGTTAGTTGGAAGTAAAGAAGGGAGGGAGGGAGGGAGGGAGGGAGGGAGGAATGAAGGAAGGCAAAAGGTAGGTAGGTAGGAGGAAAGAAAGAGAAAGAAAGAGAAAAGGAAGGAAGGAAGGAAAGAAGATAAGTAAGTAGGAAGGAAGGAAGGAGAAAAGGAGGGAGGGAAGGAAGGAAGGAAGGAAGATAAGTAAGTAGGTAGGTAGGTAGGAAGGAAGGAGAAAAGGAAGGAAGGAAGGAAGGAAGGAAGGAAGGAAGGAAGGAAGGAAGGAAGGAAGGAAGGAAGATAAGTAAGTAGGAAGGAAGGAGAAAAGGAGGGAAGGAGGGAAGGAGGGAAGGAAGGAAGGAAGGAGAAAGGTACAGTAGTGGCCAAAATTGTGGAAATCTTTTGGGAAAAGTGTATTTTTCAGGTTTGATGGCTAATAGCAATACTTTTTTTTGGAGTTTCAAGATAATCCTATTCCACTGCTGGAATGGCCTGGGAATAGCCCAGACCTTCACCCAATTGGAAATCTATGGATTTTCCGACTAAAGAAACTTGTTAGTCAGAAGGAAGGAAGGAAGGAAGGAAGGAAGGAAGGAAGGAAGGAAGGAAGGAAGGAAGGAAGGAAGGAGAAAAGTACAGTAGTGGCCAAAATTGTGAACACCTTCTGGGAAAAGTGTATTTTTGAGGTTTGATGGCTAATAGCAATACTTTTTTTTTGGAGTTTCAAGATAATCCTATTCGAAGTGTACAATTTATTGATATCGCTGTACCAGGAGATGCCAGAGTCGAAGAAGGTTAACCATCATGAGTATTGGGTCTCCTGCTAGAGCAGCGGGCTAGACTAGATGACCTCCAAAGTCCCTTCCAGCTCTACTCTGATTCTCCTGATTCAATCTGTCTGTGTGATTTGCTTTCTTCTGTGGTTGCTTTAGGATTAATGGGATGATTCATGCGCAAAACAAACACGAGGACACGAAGGCCTGGTGCCCTCTGAAACATGTCCAATCTATGTGAAAAAAATCTATACAATTTGACTTGCTTCCATCGATCGTACCCACCTTATGGTGAGCAGGCCAAAGGGCCACAGTTAAACCCGATATTAGTCGGCTTTCTGACATGGCTTTCTGAGACGCAATGTTTTGTCCTCAGATCACTCAATTAGCAAACCACGAATCGAGATTTAACTTGTCCTCAAATCACCCACTTAGCAGACGGCAGCTCAAGAGGTAATTCGGTCCCACTTTCCCAAAGAGCACAACAAGCATCAGATTCCTCTTTGTCCATCTTGCGAACAATGTGAAGATGTTCACGATTGTTTCCCTAATTGGAATATTGCAGAAATAATACGATTATTAGGCTTGAGTTTAATTTTAAATTGATTTTAAATTGGGTTGTTTTAATTTACGGCCAAAATATTTAATTATTTTAATACTGTTTTTAAATTTTGTATGCTCTGTTTTTACTTTGGCTGTGCACCGCCCTGAGTCCTTTTTGGAGAAGGGCGGTATAGAAATTTAATAAATAAATAAATAAATAAATAAATAAATAAATAAATAAATAAATAAATAAATAAATAAATAAATAAATAAATTAGTCTTGGGAATCAATGCAACCGTATTCTGGGCGCAAATCAGGGGTGGGTTCTAATTTTTTTTACTACCGGTTCTGTGGGCGTGGCTTATTTTGTGGGCGTGGCTTGATGGTCATGTGACAGTGGGCGTTGCTTGATGGTCATGTGACTGGGTGGGCGTGGCCAACTCAATGTCACTCATGTCAAGGGGTCGCTCGCCTGGCCCCTCCCCTCCCAGCCATTCCTTGTCACACCCAGCCTCAACGTCCGGTAAAAATGTTGTTCACCTTTTTTCAACTTTATTATCTACATACTATAGATCAGTGGTGGGATTCAAGTAATTTAACAACCGGTTCTCTGCCCTAATGATTTCTTCCAACCACCAGTCTGCCAAACTGCTCAGAAAGTTAACAACCGGTTCTCCCAAACTGGCTGAATCCCACCACTGCTATAGATGCACTTTCATGGAAAGGACCATGGAAAGGAGGAAATGGCTCACATGCTTTGCCCAAGAGTGTGATAGGCAACAGGCTTTTTTTTTTTTTTGAAAATTTTTTATTTATTTTTCAACATAAAACATAAAACAACATCTTTTTAGAGCAAGGGTTTGATCCGGTATAAAATAAGTATAACGTCAGCACTTCAAGCTGCGTTTACTCTAGTGCTGACATAAGAAGGAGAAGCGGAAAGGGACGTTTGACTTTTCACCTACTTATTTTCTCTGGAGATAATATCCCCTAGGAGATGGATGGGAGGGGGGAAACTCCTTTGAGCTGAAGCAGTAGATTAGAGGTAGAGTGATTTGGAAGATGGCCAATGAATGCAGAGGCGTGGGGAAAGGAAAAGGAGGGTCTTGGGTCAGGAAGTCAGTGTTAGCTACAATGAAGTCGGGCTTGGACTGCCGTGCTCAATAAATGAGAGTTTTCATCAAAGACTTTGTTTGAAATGCAATTTATTTGAGACGACCTCGAAACCTGACATATAAATTCCAAATTTCATCAGTTAACATCTTAAAGGGGGGAAAAAAAAGAAAAAAAAAGAAAAAATCTAAACCCAATTAGAAAACCATATTATAAAGAGCTGTTTAGATTTGAAGTTTTAAGATTTAGGGTGATTACATAATAAAATATTGAATGTTAGAATAAGATGTTAGATTGAATGATAAAAATTAGGTAACAGGCTTTTAAGGGGCTGCCAGAAAGAAGGGGGGGGCAATGTATTTTCCAAAGCACCAGAAGACAAAACAAGCAAAGGATGGAAACTGAACAAAGAGAGAAGCCACCTAAAACTAGGGAGAAACTTCCTGAGAGTGCGAACCAATATAGGTGCAGAAATATTTCAGTCATAATTTCACATATAAAATAGCCATTCGTGTGATACAACCTGCCTATTGTTCAAAACAGTCATTAGTATGATGGCTGACGTTTGACAGCCAGCCTAAAAGTCAAAGATCACAAAAGTGCTCCTTTCTCTGTATGTCTACAAAACATCACATAAAAGGAAGAGCATATGAAGATGGACTTATCCAATATCACAGAAAACCACGTTTCGGGCTGGTGTCTGTAGAGCAACGGACACAAAACAGGCCAGGAACAAAGAAGAGGACACATTAGGGAAACAGAAGTCTCTTAGATATTTCCTCAAATTCAGCTGATTAGGTAATGGACGGTCCCTGGAAAAGCCCCAAAGATTTAGATATTCTGCTGCTCCAGATCTTATCGGAGGAAATGTCCTTTGACAGGTATCTTAACAATGCCTCTTTTTCTGTTTAAACTCTTAAGGGAACAAAGAGTTTGATGTTTATCTGTTGATACCTTCCAGACAATCGTTTATTTCACTTTATTTTATTACTTCTGTTGCCTGCTGTGGATTTTTTTCTCACGGTTTAATGTTTGCCACTAATGACTCGATTTTAGGCGATGTTTTACGGTTGATGTATGTCTTTTTATGCAATGCCCCTCACCTTGGGGTACATCCGAAACAGTGGTGGGTTTTCAAAAGTTTTTACTAATGGTTCTGTGGGTGTGGCTTGGTGGGCGTGGCATGGCTTGGTGGGCGTGGCAGGGGAAGGATACTGCAAAATCTCCATTCCCACCCCACTCCGGGGGAAGGATACTGCAGAATCCCCATTTCCTCCCGATTTATTTATTTATTTTTATTTATTTATTTATTGCATTTATATACCGCCCTTCTCCCTGAAGGGACTCAGGGCGGTGAACAGCCGAAAATTAAAATAACATACAATATAAAAGTTAAGATAACTAAAAATAAATTAAATTAATCGGCCTCCCAATTTAAAATCCCAAGCTATACAATTAAAAAACTAACCCATAAAACCTATTCAGGCCAGGCCAGCTTGCTGAAATAAAAACGTCTTCAGGGCCTTACGGAAAGTGTGAACATCCGGGATCAGTCGTATTCCGGGAGGTAGCTCATTCCAGAGGGCGGGTGCTCCCACAGAGAAGGCTCTCCCCCTGGGGGCCGCCAGCCGACATTGCTTGACCGATGGCACCCTGAGGAGGCCCTCTCTGTGAGAGCGTATTGGCCGGTGGGAGGTTATCGGTAGCAGAAGGCGGTCTCGTAAATACCCTGGCCCTAAGCCATGGAGCGCTTTAAAGGTGAGAACCAACACCTTGAAGCGCACCCGGAAGACCACTGGGAGCCAGTGCAGCTCGCGCAGGAGAGGTGTTATATGGGAGCGCCATGTCGCTCCCGTAATCACCCGCGCGGCCGCACTCTGTGCCAGTTGGAGCCTCCGGGTGCTCCTCAATCAGCTGGGACTCGGGAGGCAGAGAATAGATGGGGGCGGGGCCAGTCAGAATTTTTACTACCGGTTCTCCAAACTACTCAAAATTTCCTCTACTGATTCTCCAGAACTGGTCAGAACCTGCTGAAACCCACCTCTGATCCGAAACCCACCCAACTGTAGGACGGTTAGACTTCAACTCCAAGAATTCCCTAGTTAGTGCCAGGCTGAAGTCCACCTGTCTTAAAGTTCTCAACCCAGGTTGAGAAACACTGATGATGCCCCATCTTATTCACACGTGCTTCTGAATTATTTATTTATTTATTTATTTTATTTCTATACCGCCCTTCTCCTGCGGGACTCAGGGTGGTATACAGCCGAGATAAAACATAGCATATAAAATTTAAAATTTTATATGCTAAAAAAAAATACTAGAATAAAAAAAAATACTAGAATAGAATACTTGAATAGAATAGAATAACAGACTTGGAAGGGACCTTGGAGGTCTTCTAGTCCAACCCCCTGCTTAGGCAGGAAACTCTACTCAGCTGGGTTGGTTACTTTTTTGTCCTGGGTTGCTGAAATCTCTTTTAAAACTACTAAGAAGGCAGCGTGGCAGTTACTTTAAATTCTCTTTGAGGGTTTATTTACTCTATAACAATGCTGTCAATCTTCATGTCACCAAGCTGTTGACTTATGTGTCAACTCTCTTCTTTGTCTTATCTCTCTGCCCAAAGTCTGCAGAATGATATCTCTTTGCAACACATTTGAAAGGGTGGATCGGACTTTTCCTGCAAGGTTCACGAGACAGTGATGTTGGGAGATGCCCTAGATTTCTGAGAAACAAAAGTATTTCAGTCATTAAAAAAAAATACTAGAATGTGCAGAAATGGATAGATTAACACTTAAAATTAAGGAAAAGGAAAGAAACAGAATACTTTTTTAACATGGGACTCGTTTTACCTATGGCTAACCAATAGAAGGAGAAGTTAGAAATATGGAAATTAGAATAGAATAGAATAAAATAGAATAGAATAGAATAGAATAGAATAGAATAGAATAGAATAGAATAGAATAGAATAGAATTCTTTGTTAGCCAAGTGTGATTGGACACACAAGGAATTTGTCCTTGGTGCATATACTCTCAGTGTACATAAAGAAAAATAAAATACATTCATCAAGAATCATAAGGTTAGTGATAGTCAAGGTTACTAATAAGCTATCAAATCGTACTAGGAAAGAAGTAAAAATTAATATACATTGAAAGATACAAGCAACATGGTTATAGTCATAAGTGGGAAGAGATAGATACTAGTAAGAAAGAGAAGAATAATAGTAATGCAATCTTAATAAATTATTTGACAGTGTTGTGGGAATTAGTTGTTAAGCAGAGTATAAATATAAATAAATATAAATATAAGAGAAGGATTAATTTTATAAGCAAGGTTTATTAAAATGGATAAGCAAATTTATTTATTCATTTATTTATTTATATATTGGTTCGATTTATATGCCGCCCTTCTCTGGAGACTCAGGGCGGCTTACAATGCGTTAAGCAATAGCCGTCATACTTTTGTATATACTTGCTTAGTAGGGCTTTCGCCCCCCCCCCCCAAGCGGTGTTCTTTTTATACAGTCAGTTTATTGCCCCCACAATCCAGGTCCTCATTTTATCTACCTCGGAAGGATGGAAGGCTGAGTCAAACTTGAGCCTGGTGAGATTTGAACTTGCAGTAATTGCAGGCAGCTGGTGCTATTTAACAGCACTTTAGTCTGCTGCGCCACCAAGGCTCCAAATACTATTATTATGAGAGCAATATTCATGGGATGAATATTATTGAAAATATTATGATTATTATTTCTCAAAATTATTTGTAGGCAGACAACACACTGTTTATTTAGAAACAGGATTTTTTATATTTAATAAAACTTTTTTAAAAACATAGGGGTGGGAAAGAATTTTTATTTTGGGGGTATTTTTTAAAAATTGCAAGGAAGATTCAGGCCACGGAGATGTTATTCCTATGTATTATTCTTCGCCCCAACTTTGAAGACCTGCAAAACCAAATTCTTGATACCGTGTTTTCCCAAAAATAAGACCGTGTCTTATATTTTTTTGAACCCTGAAATAAGCGCTTGGCCTTATTTTCGAGGAGGTCTTATTATTTTGGGGCATGTGGAACAAGACAGGGCTCCTCTTATCTGATTTCCAGCTCTGTCTCCCTAACCCTAACCAGAGGAAATGGCAGGGACCAGCTGCACAGGCATTTAATAATTTTAAACTATTTTAACTGATGTTGTTTTGTGTTTTTAATAGGCTGTACACCGCCCTGAGTCCTTCGGGAGAAGGGCGGTATAGAAATAAAATTATTATTATTATTATTATTATTATTATTATTATTATTATTGTTGTTGTTGTTGTTGTTGTTGTTGTTGTTGTTGTTGTTGTTATTGTTATTAAAATATTTTCGGGGAGGGCTTATTTTCGGGGAGGGCTTATTTTTGGGGGGGCTTATTTTAGTGCATGTGTTCAAAAGCCTGATTGGACTTATTATCTGGGAGGTCTTATTTTCGGGGAAACAGAGTAGAAAGGAAAGCTATCTCTTAAATCTGATAAGCAGCCTTGTTTCTCCATCCGAGAACCAGTTTTTTTAGTATTTAAAACCCACCGCATAAATATTTAACCAGCAGCTCAGGCTAAAATAAGTCTTGCTTGGTTATTAAGGGCAGAGAGATGCCATCCTGTGCCAACTGACCACAATTTGCAGGGCAATACTAGTGCCATCTGCACGACATGCAGCAGCTCTCGTCCTGGCAGAAGCCTGGAGAGAAAAGAGGGGGGAAAAAAATCAATCAATAGGCCTTAAATAAGTAATCAGAGCAGCTGAAAACATTTCAGTCCTTAGAACTGAAGCGGGATGAATCACCGTAATAATTCTTTAACCGAAAAGGTAAAGAGCAGGGAGCTGTGCCTTTTGAAATAAGTACAGCATATTTTTCCTGAATGATTTAGCACCGATAGATTTGCAATGAAAGGGTTTTTAAAAAAAGAAAGAGCAGAATATTATGCAAAGCAGAGTACGGACGTGGTTGTGTAGGAAGTTAGCACCCACCCCTCTCCTAGGAAAATGAGATATTTTAGGAAATAGTAAACGGGCGAACCGGTAGCGGCAGCTGTAGGAGGCTCCGCCCATCCGCCCGGATGTCATCACGTCCCGTTTTTGACCCTCTGCGCATGTGTGGAGGTGTCACGCGCGCTCACATTTGGGAACCGGTAGCAAAGGTAAGTGAATAGCACCCCTGGTCATAATAGGAATTGCCCAAAGCCTCTTCATTACGTCATCACCGAGCAAGGCTCAACCAAGCTTGGGACTCAAAAAAATACAACCTACAAAGTTACCTCTGCATGGCCCCATGGGAGACTGACAACCAATCAGAATACAAGCTCAAATTCAAATGCCCAGAGAGAGTATAAAACCCAGGCACTCTCGGCATCTCTTCCCTTTTTTTCTACGCCCAAGATCTTCAAGGCGGGATCCTTCCGGTTTAACAACCGGTTCGGTGATCGCGCGCTTTGCGCGTGAACAGTTCAACGACAAATCGCCTTCCGCGTTAGTGCTAGGGAATTAAAACAGCTGAGGCGCAGCAATCCGATCTGCCGCGCTAATCAGCTGCGAAGATAAAGGTAAGTAAAGTACAGGGGCAGCTGATCGTCGGAGCAAACCGGTTCGCTCCCAGCTGATTGTCAGAGCTACCAATTCACCCGAACCGGTAGAATCCCATCCCTGAAGGCATGTGATCCTGTCCACCATTAAAACCAACTTTCCAAGCAGCCACCATGTTTCCAGTGTCTCTCTCCCCACTTGGAACTGAACCCAGATAGACATTTCTTCCAAGAGCTGTATGAATCCGCTCTTTTTCCTTGTTTTCGGCCACAGGAGATCTTTCCTAATATAAAAGTTTGGCCGGTAGTTCCATTAAAACCAAATCGCCTTGTAAAATGTTATTGATTTCAACAGGGCTGGAGGTGAGCTATGCACCTCTTTGAAACCGGGGAGTGGGGGGGTCCCTTGTGGCATTAAAGGGCTCACTCTGCATCCAGAAACGGGTGACACAAAATCCTATTAATTCTAGAATTGGTGGCTAAGACCTGAAGGCAACGTTCAAAATCCCTGAAGAACTCCACTGAATATTGATTTCAACGTGTTTTTGTTCTATAAAACTTACCCAAAGTCCATTCATGCATCCCCAAAATTAAACTTTAGGCATTATTTGCCTAAAATTAAATATCTGTTGGGCTTGGCAGGCAACACTTCATCGTCACTTCAGCTAGATAGATTCAGATTAACAGAGCTGGAAGGGACCTTGTAGGTCATCTAGTCCAGCCCGCAGCCCAAGCAGACCCTACACCATTTCTGACATGGGCCTCTTTGGAGCATCTGAGGGACATTCTAGCTTCCTGATAGCCAGAGTAATGTCTAATGCAGGGGTCCCCAACCTTTCGGAACTCACTAAATTCATAATTTTAAATCCCGCGGACCATTAATACGATCTGCCTAATGACCAGCTGGGTGGGCGTGGCTAGGTGGTCATGTGACTGGGTGGACACAGCCAACTCGCATCGAGGGGTGCCTCACCAGCCTCTACTCGCCCCTCTCCTCCCAGCCACTCCTCGCCTGCCCACCCGGGCTCCTTAGGGCCCCAACAGGAAGCAGTTGCTGGAGCTAAGCAGCCACCACAAGAAACAGCCTGCTCAGTTCAAATTGGATCTGGCCGAGAAGGAGGCTCAGCAGAAGCACCTCACTGAGGACTAGGAGCACAGGCTTTCCAAGCAGAGGGAAGACCTGCGGGAGTGCAAGGCCAGGTACCGGCGCCTGGAAGCTCAGAGGGCTGAGATGGTCAGCCAGTTCCAGGCCATGATGCAGTCCCACTGGAACGAGGCCCTCCGGCTCTTCGCCACCAGCGACGCTTCCCTCCAGCCTTCGCCCAAAGCCCCACACCAGGAGGCTGAAGCAGACCCCGAGTCGGAATTTCTGCCCCCCTCCGACCCACACAAAAAGACCGCGAAGGGGGAGACTCTCTGCAGCTACACAAACGTTCATTGCATGTATCCAGCTCAGGGGGCGTAGTTTTGAAGACCCCAGATTTAGTGCAATATGAAAAATGCAAATAATTTTTCTGTGGACCACCCAAATTTTCTCGCGGACCACCAGTGGTCCACGGACCACCAGTTGGTGACCGCTGATCTAATGTATCATTCGAGATTGAAGCTTCTTCAATTAACCTTCTGCCCATTTTATTTGGGTCGTTTGACTCCCAAATTAAAAAAAAAATGGCAAGGATGTTTAAAGACAAATCAGCTAAATGTTGGAAGTGTCATCAGATACCTGGAACATACTATCATATGTGGTGGACATGTGTAGAAGCCAAAAAATATTGGTTGGAAAAGATGATTACAGCAGCATATTGACTTCAAGCCTGAAATATTTCTATTGGGGATTCTACCCGAAATTTATAGTAAAGAGAAGGTATATTTAATTATCCATGTATTAACTGCAGCTAGAATTGTATTTGCACAAAATTGGTAAAGAGATTCCGACGGACGAGAATGTTATCAGAAAAATATTAGAATGTACAGTTGGCTCGAAAATAGAAATAAGAACAAGAAATGTTTAACTTAATATTGATGAAACTTAAATTAAAGTAACTGAACAACATTAAATAAAGAGAGGTAAATATAAATGAATATAAATGTGTAGATAAGAACAAATGATATTATAATGTGTGTGTGTGTGTGTGTGTGTGTGTATATAGATAGATAGATAGATAGATAGATAGATAGATAGATAGATAGATAGATAGATAGATAGATAGATATAGATATAGATATATATGTTGGAGTAATGCGATTATTCTACTATTGAGTAGTAAATAGAAATGATAGAATAGAGAACTACAAAAGCAAAGTACGTAAGTTGATACGAAATGCTGTAAAATTACCATTAATGTTATGTAATGTTCAATATGTTATGTTTTGACATGTTTTGTTTTTATATATGTGATTGTTTTTTGTGTTGTTTTTAAAGACAAACTGTTTAATAAAAATTATTTTTAAAAAAAGAAAGAAAAGAAAAATATTAGAATGTGCAGAAATGAATAGATTAACACTTGCAATCAAAGAGAAGGAACAAACTGAATATTATATGATATGGGATTTATTTTATCGACACTTATACACACAACCACTAAAGTTCTTTCATTTTCCCACCACCAAATTACTGCTTCAAACTTCTCATGAGTATTATTGAAGGATAAACATGCTTCTGTCTTTTTTCTATTGCGCAGTTTGACCATAAATGTTTATATTCCTTTATATCTTGCTCGGTTCCCCTCCATCTAACATTTTATCTGATGTGACACCTAAGGATCAGAAATACAGCTCATAAAAAGTTGTTTGAAGGCTTGGAGAGGGGCCGTCTCTACTTCTGCAGAGTAAAACAGCAAGTCTACTTTAGAAATACCCTCCAATGTCCCATTGATTTTTTTTTGGTGATATCAAATTGCAAATTATACGGAGTCAGCATATTCCGTGGCTTGGCAGAGAGAGGAGGGTGTAGTCATAATATTTATCGTGCCATTGGTTCCAAGTGATAAGTTTTCATCTTCTGCATATTCAGAGGTTCCAGGAAGAATAATCATAATAAAAAGCATTGTTTTCCATGTAAAAATGACACACTCTCTTATATAAATTCTGTATTAAACATTTGTTTTTAAACTCCGTGTTAGTAACAGGTCAACTGGAGTTAGGTAAGTTTCAGTGGTGGGTTTCAAAATTTTTTACTACCGGTTCTGTGGGTGTGGTTTGGTGGGCATGGCACGGCTTGGTGGACGTGGCTTGATGGGCGTGGCGGGGGAAGGATACTGTAAAATCTCCATTCCCACCCCACTCCAGGGGAAGGATACTGTAAAATCTCCATTGCCACCCCACTCCAGGGGAAGGATACTGTAAAATCTCCATTCCCACTCCACTCCAGGGGAAGGATACTGTAAAATCTCCATTCCCACCCCACTCCTGGGGAAGGATATTGTAAAATCTCCATTCCCACCCCACTCCAGGGGAAGGATACTGCAAAATCCCCATTCCCACCCCACTCCAGGGGAAGGATACTGTAAAATCCCCATTTCCTCCCGATCAGCTGGGACTCGGGAGGCAGAGAATAGACAGGGGCGGGGCCAGTCAGAGAGGTGGTATTTACCGGTTCTCTGAACTACTCAAAATTTCCGCGACCGGTTCTACAGAACTGATCAGAACCTGCTGAAACCCATTTCTGGTAGGCTTGGATGGAAAGTGAACAGAGAAATTTTGACACTTTGGGCATATAAATTTAAAGAATAATAACAGTGATACACAGAAGGAGAAGAAGTGGTAGAATAACATTTAAATAAGACTCGGGTGTCCATCAGTTGGTCAGTTTCATCTCACGGAAAAAACCCAACATTCAAAAGATAAACCCCAATGTTACGAGATCAGACTAGAATTGTAAATTTATGACACTTATACAGGTAGTCCTCGACTTACGACCACAACGGAGCTCAGAATTTCTGTCGCTAAGCGAGACGATTTGTTCAATGAGTTTTGCCCCATTCTGCGACCTTCCTTGCCAGACTGGTTAAGTGAGTTGCTACCATTTAAGTTAAGTAACTTGGTTACGTGAAACTGGCTCCCCCGTTGACTTGGCTCATCAGAAGGTCACAAAAGGGGGTCACGTGACCCCCCCCAGGACACTGCAGCCGTCGTAAATATGGAGCAGTTGCTAAGCATCTGAATTTTGATCACATGACCATTGGGGATGCTGCAACAGTCATGAGTGTGAAAAACAGTCATAAGCAGAGGTGACATTTAGCCGGTTCAGAAAGATTCGCCCGAACTGGTAGCAGAAATCGCGGGTGGGCGCACACATTCCCCCTCCACCCGCCCGTGGTGAAATGTAAATTTGTTACTACCGGTTCTGTGGGCGTGGCTTGGTGGTGGGGGGTAATGTGATTGGGTGGGCGTGGCCAACTTTTTTTTTATTTTTAACTTTTAAAAGCATTTTTTTCGGCTGAAGAGGTTGTAGAAAAAATGCTTTTAAAAGCATCTGGCGATCCCAGCTGAGCCGCGCGATCATCAGAGGCTTTTTTTTTTTTACTTTTAAAAGCATTTTTTCAGCTGAAGAGGTTGTAGAAAAAATGTTTTTAAAAGCGTCTGATGATCCCAGCTGAGTTGCCTGATCGGCAGAGGCTTTTTTTCTTTTAAAAGCCTCTGACAATCCCAACTGAGCCACACGATCATTAGAGGCTCTTTTGTCCAGATTTCCAGAGCCATTGCAACTTCGAACGGTCACTAAATGTACCGTTGTAAGTCAAGGACTACCTCTATAGCGTTTAAACATTTTAACCTTAACCTTCTCTTTACATCTTTTAATCTGTCTTTTTGCATCCTTCGACTTCTCTTCTGTTCTTCACAGGCCATTGGAACAGCTATATTGTGATATTTTTGGTGCAACCCCTTTGGCTCAATAAACAGGAAGAAAAGGGAAGGAAGAGATGCCGTCCTTGCAAAGATTAGCTGCTAGTCCTCGATCCAAGGCCTTCCGAAGAGCAACCTTTGTCGTAGTCCGCTTATCAAGTCCGGCCAAGGCTGATGGGTGGTGCAAAATGGTGACGAGAGGCCACAACCTGGAGACTCAAGGCCATTAATTACGACTTGCCCCTGACCCACAGACATCTTCTAACTAACCAGTCTAAAGAAAAGAAGAATTAGGAGAGACATGATAACAGTATTCCAGTATTTGAGGGGCTGCCAGAGAACTCTGTTAATCTATCTATCTGAATTGCTTGAAGAACCGCCTGAAGGCAGGACAAGAAGCAATGGATGGAAACTAATCCAAGAGAGAATCAACCTGGAATTAAGGAGAAACGTCCTAACAGTGAGGACAATTAACCAGTGGAACAGCTTGCCACCAGAAGTTGATGGTGCTTCATCCCTGGAGGATTTTAAGAAGAGACTGGACAGTCACTTCTTAATCTAAATTGATGTAGGTTCTCCTGCTTGAGCAGGGAGCTGGACTAGAAGACCTCCAAGGTTCCTTCCAACTCTGCTATTCTATTCTATTCTATTCTATTCTATTCTATTCTATTCTATTCTATTCTATTCTATTCTATTCCATTCCATTCCATTCCATTCCATTCCATTCCATTCGTCTTATTCTATTCTATTCTATTCTATTCTATTCTAGTCCTTATTCTATTCTATTCTATTCTATTCTATTCTATTCTAGTCCTTATTCTATTCTAGTCCAGTCCTTATTCTATTCTATTCGATTGTATTCGATTGTATTGTATTGTATTCTAATGTATTGTATTGTATTCTATTGTATTCCATTCCAGTCTTTCTATTCTATTCTATTCTATTCTATTCTATTCTATTCTAGTCTAGTCTAGTCTAGTCTAGTCTAGTCTAGTCTAGTCTAGTCTAGTCTAGTCCAGTCCTTATTCTATTGTATTGTATTGTATTGTATTCTAATGTATTGTATTGTATTGTATTCCATTCCAGTCTTATTCTATTCTATTGTAGTCCAGTCCTTATTCTATTCTATTCTATTCTATTCTATTCTAATTCCATTCCATTCCATTCCGATTCCGATTCCGATTCCGATTCCGATTCCGATTCCGATTCCGATTCTGATTCTGATTCTGATTCTATTGTATTCTATACATGCCCGTGTTTATGCAAAAAACCCTGCTCTCCTTTCTTTGCCTGCGGTGTTAGCGCACTGGTTGAGTTTTGCATGGTGTTTTGGCAACACCACAAAGTGCAAATCCCAGTCGTTGTGTCTCAGGAGTAGCTCCTCACCCTCAGGGTCCTCCGAAGGTGTCGGGGAGCCCCCAGAGACATCCACGCTGGCAGGGAAGGATGGGAAGCCGTACTCCAACCCACTTCCTTCAAAAATGTTTGTGGTTTGAGGTTGATCCCCTTCCCCAAGGTAGGATTTGTCCTCCATCGATGAAGCTCTTCGTTCAAAATACCAGCTCAGGTGTGCCCGCACCTTCTCTCGATTGGTTGGCTTTGTGGGAAGGGGCGTCCTTGCAGATGGCTGGAAATTTGGGGGTGGGGGCTGCACTTTTCTCCTGTTTGCCTTGTTTGCCTCCTCTTCCAAGCCCTACCAGGCATTATCTTTTTGGGCACCGGGAAGTAAGACAGGGAATTGTCCTTCTGCAATGCTGGGAAATGTGACGGGAGGCCAGATTTACAGATGAGTTGGAAGGGGGAACTTATGGGTCATCTAGTCCAACCCCCTGCCCGAGCAGGAGACCCTTCCCTACACCATTTCTGACACGTCTCCTCTTCTGGAAAGCTTCCAGACCCTCTCCCGGGAGTCGTCCTGGTTTTGCAAAATTAAATTTGTTCATTTGCTTTCTTTTGCTTTTTTTTTTTTAATTTTAATTTTTATTATTTATTTTTTTGCTTGGATGATCGCCATTGTTTCTTTTTTTTTTTTTAACAACAATGCACCTTTTGCATGGCATTGCACCTCACCTGCTGGCCCATTTGCACTGCATTGCACCTCACCTGGTAACCCATTTCCTTGACTTTGCTGCTTCCTTCCCCCCCTTTTTTCCCCTTCTCTTTCCCCCTCCAACTCCGCTTTCTCCTCTTTTTTCCTCCCCCGTCTCCCCCCTTTTTTTTCCATTGCACCTTCCTTTTTAAAGGGGGGTGGAGAGGAAAGCCAGTATTTCCAACCCTTACGCACTTTGCGCAGGGGGAAAGCAGGGCGCTCCTTCTTACGCCACCAGCGTAAGGGCTGCTTTTTCCCCTCCTCACAACCCGCAGGTGCCCCCCCGATTCTGAGGTTTGCGTCTTTTTGCGAAAGAAAAGGGAGGGGTGTGTGGGAAGGACCACCCCCCCCCCCGCTTCTCCCCGACCCTCCCCAAGGAGTGGGGTGGGTGAGGGAGAGAGAGAGAACGAGAGAGACAGGGCAACGCCATTTGCGTAGCGCCTCAGAAGGAGGCGCGAAAAGGTAAGCGAGAGAGCGGCGGCGGCTGAGGCGGCAACGCGCTACGCAGGTTGCGTAAGGCGGCACAGGTAGCCGAGCGATACGCCAACGGCGGGGGATAGCTTTGCGCCGAGAGCGTAAAGGCGGCTTCGCTTGCTCAGGTGCGGGGCAAGCGAAAGAAGGAGGCGGGCTTAGCGTTGCCCGGGCAGCCCTGGTCCGGGCCCAGCCTATGAGGGAGCCGGGCGCCGTCACGTGCTCCCGGAGCCCCTGAAAGCTTGCTAGCTTGCTTGCTTGCTGCGGCGCTTTGCAAAAAGAGTCGGACGGAGCCGGGACGGGGCCGCCGGCGGCGGTTGGGGGCTGCGTGGAACCGGACGGGGGACCTTTTTTCCCGCGTGGGGAAGCCGGTAAGACAAGGAGGGGTTGCAAAGAGGGGGGAGGAGGGGTCTGGGCGGGGAAGAGTGGGGGGTGGGTGGGTGGGGAGGAAGAGGAGGGAGGCGTGCAAAGATGGAAGGGGGTGGTGCAATGCAATGCAATGCGAGGCGAGCGGGGAAAAGGGTCCCCGGGGGGCGGGGAGGAAGAGGAGGAGGAGGAGGACCGGGGAGATGCAAGGGGGGGAGGAGGAGGAGGAGGAAGAGGAGGAGGAAGCCGCGGATCTTGCAAAAGGCTTCCCAGGCTGCGGTCCTCCACGCACACCCAGCTTGCCTCCCCCCCTTCCAGAGTTCCGATTCCCATCATCCCCAGCCAGCAGCCCCCCCTCTCCCTCCCACTTTGCTTCTCCTCTTCCCCCATCCCTCCCATCAAGCCAGGTTGCAACTGGCTTTTAGTGGGGAAGGGGCATCTGGTCGGGGTGGGGGTTGGGGAAGAAGACTTTGGGGAGAGGGGAACCCCCCCATACATCCCCCCCCCAGTTGGGCAGAAGAGAGGCTGGACTACCCTGTGGAAATTTCCCCCACTGGGGAAGGGGGCATGGGAGAAGATTTGCAAAGGCCAGTTTTTCCCCCAGGCAGGGCATTGGGGGTGGGGGTCTTTGGGGGGTGGGGGGGGGCAAAGGGGCAGCTTGGCAACCTGGGAAGCGGTGTGAAAAGCAGATGGAGAAGAGGAGAAGGGATTTGGGGGGGGAGTGGGGGAGAAGCAGGAGAGGAAAGCAATCCTGCAGGAAGGGTGCAATTGGGGGGAAAAGGGGTAGGGGCAAAGGGGGGCTTGGAAGGACCCCCAGAAGAAGGAGAGAAAGAAGCTCGGCCTAGGACAAGGGCAGAATTATTGGGGTGGGGGGTGGGCTACCCTCAGAGGGTGCTGGGTTTACCCGTCCCCCTTAAGAGGTGACTTCCAGCAATCTGCTGGGAAAGCAGATTGGAAGTTGGGTTAGGGGCTGCAGTGGGATTGGGGGGTGGGGGGGGCGCACAGATTGCCCTGGGTTGTCCTTGAGAGAGTCAGGCCTGTGTAGGGGAGCCGGTTCCTGGCTCCGATAAGTAAGGGGGGATTCGCTCTGTGACGGATTCTAGGGTCTCCCGAGATCTGAATTCGTGCCCAGTTGGAGATAAAATTGGGGAATATTTCTGCCCCCCCCTTTTCTGGATTCTTTCCGGAGTGCTTGAAATACAGCTGGGATGGGAAACATCCGAAGTTGCTTTTTGATTTCCGTTTATTGGGTATAAAATGAGGGTCTTCCTTTCAGGTGGCCAACCTTTCTTTCCTTGCCGACAATAGAAGCCGGCTGGTTGGTGTCTTTTCATAGCTGCATTAATCCGGTTGGAGGGGGGTAGGTGGGATGGACTGGGGGGGGGTGGAGAGTGGAGAAGTCACCCCTGAGTTCTCCGTCAAAAGATTCTGTCAATTACATCTTTTTTTAATCAGGTTTAAGCCCCATCTCAATCTAAGAGAGAGCTTGCTATGACGCACGGAGTCCCTTGGCACGGGACGTTTACGGGTTCCGAATAATATAGTTGCGGGATTGTCTTTTTTGACTCGGGACGGTAACAATAAATATCTCGCGATATTAAGATTTGGATGCGGCGGTGGCGGGGATGAAGGCCGCGTGTAAAAAGCCTGGGGCGTCTTGAGGAAAGTTTGCAAGGTTTAATGGGTCACTTGTGGGGTGAGGCCTCCGATTGCGGTGGGTCTGGAGAAGCCCCGCTGAATTTGGGACTTTGGGAATTTGGGACATGCATTTTTCAAGGCAGCCGTTGCAGGATGCTCTTGGCGTGATGTCTCGGAAAACGAGGGTGCAAATTTTCCATGACGCACGATGGCATCATCCTATTCATGGTCTTCTCTTGTCCTGACCTTTAAAAAAAAATGAAGCCTGGCACACACAAAGTGTAGTCCTCGTTTTGTGACTGTTCATTTAGGGACCATTCGAAGTTACGACGACACTGGGGGGGGGAAAAGTGACTTAGAGCCGTTTTTTCCACACTTAAGGCCGTTGCAGCATTCCCCACATGGTCAGGTGATGAAAATTCAGGCATTTGGTAACTGTTTCACACTTGGTGGCAGCGTCCTGGGATGACGTGATCTCCGTTTTGTAATCCTCACAGTGCTTTTTCAGGAGGCAACTGGACTTCCTTGGTATTTTTTTCTTTTGAAGACGTTTGGCTTCTCATCCAAGAAGCTTCTTCAGCTCTGACTGGATGGTGGGGAATGGAAGGATTTATGCTCCTTGCAGACAGCTGGTCCTTTGCATCCTTTTTGAGGGTCGTTGAGGCCACTTGGAGGTTTACCTGTGTCCTCAGGGTCACCTGAGTGGTGCAAATGGTTCCTGTAGTCTGCAGTTTTTTTCCCCTCTGGAAATCCGTTTCTACTCCCACCCCATTCCAAGGGGGTTCATCCCAAATTGTATAGCTAAACGTCTGTAGAGATTCTCGGTCGTCTAGGTCAGGGGTCAGCAACCTGCGGCTCCGGAGCTGCATGCGGCTCTTTCGTCCCCCTGCTGTGGTTCCCTGTTGGCTGAACACCACTGGCTGGCCCCGCCCCTCACCCTCCCCTCCCAGTCACTCCTTGCCTGGCCTGAGAAGGTAAGGGTGACGGCAGAGGATGGAGACTTGCTCCATTTTCCAGAGTGGGAGCGAAGCGCCCCTGTACTTGCTGATTATATATAGTCAGATGCCGCTGACCCTTTTATGGTATAACAAACTATTCTAAAAATACGAGTTCCAGGTATATTAGTAAAAAAAGAAGCAGACATACTGCGAACTCCGGAACTTAAGATTTTAAAATTTTAAAAGAATTAAGAATTAAGTTCCAGAGTTCGCAGTATGTCTGCTTCTTTTTTTACATACATACATTCTCTCTCTCTCTCTCTCTCTCTCTCTCTCTCTCTCTCTCTCTCTCTCTCTCTCTCTCTATATATATATATATATATATATATATATATAAATAATATATATATAAATAATATATATATAAGAGAGAGAGAGATAGACATACCTGTTTCCTACAGAAAAGAAAGTACTGGGAGCAACAGAACCTGGGTAGGGCGTGGCTAGGGGGTGTCATGTGACTGGTGGAAGTGAGTGACATTGAGTTGGCCACGCCCACTCAGGTTTTGTGGCTCCTGGTGTTTTCTTTTCTGTGGGAAACTGGTCCAAATGGCTCTTTGAGTATTTAAGGTTGCAGACCCCTGGTCTACGTCATGGTTTCCTGAAAAAGCACTTTTTAAGACAACCATGACCGGGACGACTAAGAAAATCTACAGATTCTCCGTTTGCAACTTTCCCAGCCGACTTCCCGACAAGCAAAGTCACAAATTCACTTAACGGTTGCACGATCTGCATAACAGCTGCTGCGATTCGCTTATCAACTGTGGCAGGGGAGGAAAAAAAAAAATCACGACGGGGGCTCGACTCGCTTTAAGAACTGCCAAATTTTGGGCACACCATGATAGTCGTACGTCGAGGATAATTGCAAGCGTTGAAGATTTTTGCTTTGGCTTTTGTTCACCACCCACTAGAAATATACTCATATTTTGCCTCTGGCTTTGCCTTCTCCTTTTAACTTTCAAACATTTACCCAAAGACCGGGACGGAAATCGGGAAACGGGCCGTTTCTGGCCTCCAGGGGGTTGGGGAAGGCCGTTTTCGCCCTCCCCAGGCACCTAGAAAGCTTCTGGAGCCTGGGGAGGGCAAAAAAAACAGGCCTACCGGGGCCATCACGGGCCAAAAGCGGTGGGAGCGCAGGGGGTCATGTGTGCATGGGGGGGGCGCATTGAATTATGGATGTGGGCACACACGTGCTCACCCCCCTGCACTCCCCCCCCCCCACTTTTGGCACACGACGGCAAAAAGGTTAGCCATCACTGCCATAGAACGAATATATCTGTGGATCCCGGCATGTCAGAGGCCCGTAACGTAGTAAAAAGTCACAAAAATACAAAAAAAAAAATGACAATCCTTATCCCCACATGCAATCATTCTCCAAAGCACCAGAAGGTAAGACAATAAACGGATGGATGGATGCTAAACAAAGAGAGAAGCAACCTGGAATTGAGGAGAAACTTCCTAACAGGGAGGACAACCAGTGGAACAGCTTGCCACTAGAAGTTGTGAATGCTCCAACACTGGAGGTTTTTAAGAAGAGGTTGGACAACCATTTGTCTGAAGTGGTGTAGGGTTTCCTCCCTGAGCAGGGGGTTGGACTAGAAGACCTCCAAGGTCCCTTCCAGCTCTATTCTATTTCGTTTGCTTAGAGCAGACCAAATGGCGGATGGGTAACTTCTGGCTATGTCCTAGTCATGGATTGAATAATGTTAATATTTTTAACATTTTAATATTTTTAAGCTGGGCAGTTCTGTGAAATTGGCGTAGGTTTTCCAGCTTAACTAAGTCAGGCCCATAAAACTGTCCGGCTAGATATATAATTCATTTTCCTTGTAGTATCAGATGTCAACACTATGCAAATTGCATCAAAGATGTTTTTTAATTTAACCTGGATGGCTTTACCGGCTGCTGCAGAAAAAGGCCGTTTCTAATTTTATTTTTTTAAAGCAGATGTACAAATACTTATCTCGCGTCGTTATTTGTTTAAAAAAATATTTTATGTAAATTATCTCTTATGTTAAGTACTGGTGGTTTTTTTTTTTAATGTTTCTTAAGTGTGTTTGAAAAGTAGCTTTCTCTAACAGGAATATTATAACTCGGTGTGAGATACTTGGAGGTGTTATTTGTCCTGCAGGGAGATGGATGCACTTTGCATATGCTCAGAGGCTCTGATGCAGCGTTCAGTAGGAACGTACTGTATTCATGGATCTCATTTGCTAAGAATTAAATCTATGAATGTAAGTAATAAAGCAGGACTAGCTGAAAAGAACAAGTGGAAGAACTTCCACTTTTGACGTGGCAGTTATGGCTGTTCTGTAAAATGGACTCATTTCTCATAGAGGGAATAGAAAGCGAATAAATTCCGTTTAATACCTTTTTTTTTTTCTTCTGTTTAATCCTGCCCAGTTCTCAAAGACTGCCTGGGCGAGTCCCTGCCGTTTTCTTAACCAGGTTTTTCAGATATTGGTTTGATATTGCCACTTCCTTGGGGCTGAGAGAGAGCGACTGGCTCTCAACAAGCTTCGTGCCCAAGGAAGAACTAGAGCTCTCAGTCTCCCAGTTTCTAGCCTGGTGCTTTAACCAAACCCAATAAAATCTTGGAATTCCAATCCCATTTCCTCCTACACAAACATATTTTTGGGACGATAAAAGAAACTCGCTCACCTAAAGGATATACCATAATCTTCTGTGTGCATAGGATTGTACTTCCGTTTATCTTTCAACTAAATTTACTGCACCAAGATTTAACTTACCTGATGGTTCAGAACAGGACAGAATAGAATAACAGAGTGGGAGGGGTCTGCAACCTTAAACACTCAAAAAAGATACAGAACCCGTTTCCCACAGAAAAGAAAACACCGGGAGCCACAGAACCCTTCCTGTGCCTAATTCTCGAGCGGCCACAAAACTAGCATCTGTAGTTGAATTCAACGTTCTGTTTTCTTCTTAAACTTTTCTTTTCTTGGATTTATCCATGGTTGGTCTACCGGGGGTTGAAAATTCTCAATAAATCACGTGCCAGCGGATGTCGCGCATTGGTGATCGTGGTGTATATTTTGAGTGAGAGGGAGCCGCAGCAGAGGGCTGAAAGAGCCACATGCGGCTCCAGAGCTGCAGGTTGCTGACCCCTGTTCTAGTCCAACCCCCTGCTTAGGCAGGGAAACCACTTCAGACAAATGGTTATCCAACCTCTTCTTAAAAACGTCCTGTGTTGGAGCGTTCACAACTTCTGGAGGCAAGTTGTTCCACTGACTAATTGTTCTGACTGTCAGGAAGTTTCTCCTTAATTCTAGGTTGCTTCTCTCCTTGATGAGTTTCCACCCGTTGCTTCTTGTCCTGCCCTCAGGTGCTTTGGAGAAGAGCTTGACTCCCTCTTCTTTGTGGAAGCCCCTGAGATATTGGAAGACTGCTATCATGTCTCCCCTAGTCCTTCTTTTCATCAAACTAGACATACCCAGTTCCTGCAGCCGTTCTTCATATGTTTTAGCCTCCAGTCCCCTAATCCTCTTGGTTGCTCTTCTCTGCACTCTTTCTAGAGTCTCCAAACCTTTTTTTACATCGTGGCGACCAAAACTGGATGCCGGATTCCAAGTGTGGCCTTACCAAGGCCTTATAAAGTGGTATTAACACTTCCCGTGATCTTGATTTTATCCCTCCGTTGATGCAGCCCAGAACTGTGTTGGCTTTTTTGGCAGCTGCAGCACACTAGTTCCTAGCTTTCTTCTCTCTGAAATTCAGGGTGGGGTCTCCTCTCAGGAACTTGGGGAAGGGTTTTTTTTTTTTAGTGAAAGGGATGAGTGGCTAAAAACAGCTTATTGTGAGTCTCAGCGCTGTTTCCTTCTTGCAAAGGCAGAAGGGTTATTCCCAAGGGTGTAAAGGATGAGTTGGTGCATTTTGGTTCTCGGAAAGTTTCTTTGTTGTGTGGATTGCGGTGTGCACCAGGGGAAGTGGAAAGTCAATCCCCTTATTATTATTATTTTTATTATTCATAAACATTTTGAATACAGTGTATCATCAGGGTGTAAAAGAAAAACAAGGAAAAACCAAGAAGAAATATTAACACATATACTAGTAGCAATAGTGACAATGTAACGGAATAAAGGTAAAAGTAAAAGTTCCCCTCGCACATATGTGCTAGTCGTTCCTGACTCTAAGGGGCAGTGCTCATCTCCGTTTCAAAGCCAAAGGGCCAACGCTGTCCGAAGATGTCTCCGTGGTCATGTGGCCGGCATGACTCAACGCCGAAGGCACACGGAACGCTGTTCCCTTCCCACCAAAGGTGGTTCCTATTTTTCTACTTGCATTTTTTTTACGTGCTTTCGAACTGCTAGGTTTATGTGCTTTCGAACTGCTAGGTTGGCAGAACTGAGACAAGTCATGGGAGCTCACCCCGTTACGCGGCGCTAGGGATTCGAACCGCTGAACTGCCAACCTTTCGATCGACAAGCTCAGCGTGTTAGCCACCGCGTCCCTGTTATGTAACGGAATAGTTTTGGCTATATTTCTCTTTGTATTGGCTCATTTATAATTCTGTTAATTGTATTGTCGTATTTATAATTATAAATCATCTTTCTGTTTAATTCATAGATAGCAATTATCTTTCGTCATCTAATTTCTACCTCTTGTCTCTAACCGTTCATAGAATCTATTCCCGTATCAAGTAATATTCGGTGTCTTCTTCATCTTTCATTTTTAAAGCCGGTCTGTCCATCTCAGCACAATCTTAACATTTTCCGAATTGCATCCTCATCTGATGGGAGTGTTCTAATTTTTCCAATATTTTGCAAATGCAATCCTTGCTCCTGTCAGTACATGCAAAACTAAATATGTAGTCCCTTTATTTTTAAACCTCCGGCACTATACCCAACAGAAATATTTCTGGTTTCAGGTCTAGAGGTCAGTCCCCTTAAAAGGAGGCTGGAAGGTCCCTCGAACAATGCAGGAGGATGGATGTGCAGAGCGTAGAAGGAATAACTCTCCTTTTTTTTTTTTAAAGGAATTATGCATCGAAAACCCTCCCAAGAACCTCGTTTTCCATTCTGCGTTATGGAAAAACACAGAAAATTATCTATTTCTCCTTGGGCTGTGATGGTTTTCGGTAAGCAGTAGAACCTGTCCCTTGTCGTTTTCTTCCCACGGGTTAGCAGGATAAAGGGAAAGTATTTCATAACGCCCGTTGTAACTGGTTTTCCTTGGATATACCTGCCGATCGTTGGCGTGCGCCCCGGATCCTTGAAGGAAAAGAAATCCTTCCCTCTTTTGCTGCAGAATCGCTGGCAGGCTTAAAGGGATACACAGAATTCTTCTCTCCTTTTTTTTTTTTCCATTTTGCCTCTCTCTGGGAAGAGGAAGAAAGCATCAATTATTAATTAATGGGATTGATGAATACATTAATTGTATCGTGCAGGCTGTCAACAATTAACTTTTTTTTTTTTTTTTAAATGTCTGGGAGGGGATCTTGGCGTCTGCTGAGTTAACAGGCTCCGGTGCAGGAAAACACCCATCTGCTCTTTCTGTATTTTTGATGAGACAGGAAAGGAAGGAGGATTTGGTCCCTGTGTGTGTCTCTCTCTCTCTGTTTCTCTGTCTCTCTGTCTTTCTCTCTGTGTCTGTGTCTCTGTCACTCTCTTTCTGTTTCTCTGTCTTTCTCTGTGTTTCTCTCTTTCTCTCTCTCTTTCTGTTTCTCTCTCTGTCTCTCTCTCTCTGTTTCTCTGTCTCTCTGTCTTTCTGTGTCCCTGTCTCTGTCTCTCTCTTTCTGTTTCTCTCTCTGCTTCTCTCTTTCTCTTTCTTTCTGTTTCTCTCTGTCTCTCTCTGTTTCTCTGACTCTGTCTCTTTTTCTGTTTCTCTCTCTCTCTCTCTCCCTCTCCCTCTTTCTCTCTCTCTTTCTGTCTGTTTCTCTGTCTCTCTCTTTCTCTGTTTCTCTGTTTCTCTTTCTTTCTCTCTCTGTGTCTCTCTGTTTCTCTCTCTCTTCCTCTGTTTCTCTCTCTTGCTCTCCCTGTTTCTCTCTCTCTGTCCTTCTCTCTGTTTCTCTGTCTCTCTCTCTTTCTCTGTCTCTCTGTCTGTTTCTCTCTCTTTGTTTCTTTCTCTCTTTCTCTCTCTCTTTCTCTCTGTCTCTCTCTCTCTCTTGACTGACACATGGGCAAATCTTTCAGACATTGGCCAGTGGAAATGCCAGCTCTTGACTCTCTTACCTAGTGGGTTTCCTTGGCCAGGTTTGCATGTTCCTATCGCAACTTGAAATTTGCCCCAAAAATTTGGTGGCGCGATCCATTTAAGACGGTTTAAGATGGTGCTTTTCAAACTCTGCCATGTTAAGATACGTGGACTTCAACTCCCAGAATGCCCCAGCCAGCTTTATTGCCAACTTTGAGAAAGACGTGTTTAAGGCTTTTGAAATAGGTTTGGGTTTTGGGTTTTGTTTTTTTGTTTGTTTGTTTGTTTCATGCCACTGAAGGATGGAGCTAAAAGCATCAAGAATTGCTGCCTGCAATTTGGCAGTTCGGATCTCACCAGGGTCAAGGTTGACTCAGCCTTCCATCCTTCTGAGTTGGGTCAAATGAGGACCCAGATTGTTGAGGGCAAGAGGCTGACTCTGTAAACCACTTAGAGCAGGCTGTGAAGCACTATAAAGCAGCATATAAGTCTAAGTGCTTGTTCTATCTATCTATCTATCTATCTATCTATCTATCTACCTACCTACCTACCTACCTACCTACCTACCTACCTACCTACCTACCTATATCTATCTACAGTATCTATATCCATCTATATCTATCTCTCTATCTCTTTATCTCTCTTAAGAGCCATGTTGGCACAGTGGTTAGAATGCAGTATTGCAGGCTAACTCTGCCCACTGCCAGCAGTTCGATCCTGACCGGCTCACGGTTGACTCAGCCTTCCATCCTTCCGAGGTGGGTCAAATGAGGACCCAGATTGTTGGGGGTAAGAGTTAGAGAGGGCTGCAAAAGCACTATAAAGTGACATATAAGTCTTAAGTGCTCGTTCTATCTAACTATCTATGATTCTTGATGAATGTATCTTTTCTTTTATGTATACTGAGAGCATATGCACCAAGACAAATTCCTTGTGTGTCCACTCACACTTGACCAATAAAAATTCTATTCTATTCTATTCTATTCTATTCTACTCTACTTTACTCTACTCTACTCTACTCTACTCTACTCTATCTATCTCTATCTACAGTCAGTCTGTCTGTCTGTCTGTCTATCTATCTATCTATCTATCTATCTATCTATAAATGGTTTGGTGGGCGTGGCAGGGGAAGGATACTGCACTCCAAGGGAAGAATACTGCAAAATCCTCATTCCCTCCCCACTCCTGGGGGAAGGATATTGCAAAATCTCCATTCCCGCCCCACTCCGGGGCCAGCCAGAGGTGGTGTTTGCCAGTTCTCCAAACTGCTCAAAATTTCCGCTACCGGTTCTCCAGAACCTGCTGGATTTCACCCCTGCTTTATAGAGTAACATCACTGCCTCCTTTTAGTGCCTCCTTTATAGAGTGGTATTAATAGCTTCCTTTTCCTGCAAGAACGGTAAAAATTGGCTCGTGTACTATTGGATCGGTGTATCTTGGCATCTGTGCGGATAGGATCCGAGCTGTCCTATCCGTGTCTAAACAAGAACTGTAGGAGAACATCAAATAATCGACATCTCGATAAGACAAGAGGCAAGAGGTGCGTTTACACCGGCTTAAAATATCAGCGTGTTGCCTGACCTTCACTTGAGCGGATTTTGACAACCGTCGCAAGAAAAATGTCACGAGTAACAGAGATGCCGTTTGTCCTTTCCTTGAAACTTTTCCGTAGCCCCCTCCCTCCCTCCTTTCCCACCCCCACCCTTGCGTGGACCTTTTTCTCTTCTCCAAGGAGAACAAGGGGAGAGTTAGCCAGGTGGATGCTCAGGACAATTTTGTTCCTCTCCTCGGCTCCTTTTGCGGCAAGCATCTGTGACGCCGTGTGCCAAATTTGAGAAGAAAAAAAAAAACACGCAATCCTTTTTATAGCAGCGATTGCTTTAAAAAAGCACCCACACATTTCTCTCTCTTTCCCCCAGCACCTCCCCCAGCCCCAAATCTGCTGCAGAACCAACTGTGCTGGGAAGTGGTGAGAACGGAGAGAAGGAAAAGATGCTGGAAAGAGCCAGCGAGGAAGTCCCTTAGTTATTGTTTTCCAGGGTTGGGCGCAAATAGATGAGTTGTGGGTACCTGGGAGACATTCCTCCCACCTACCCATCCCCACTCCGGCCTTTTTGGAATTTGCAGGGACTTCTGAAAGTCCCATCCCTGAGAAGTTTAGAAAATCGATCCTTCATCAGCCACAAACGCTGGACATCAACATTGTCCAGCCTAAGATAAAGCTAAAGGTTCCCCTCGCACATCTGTGCTAGTCGTTCCCGACTCTAGGGGGCAGTGCTCATCTCCGTTTCAAAGCCGAAAAGCCAACGCTGTCTGAAGACGTCTCCGTGGTCACGTGGCCGGCATGACTCAACGCCAAAGGCGCATGGAACGCTGTTATCTTCCCACCAAAGGTGGTCCCTATTTTTTTTACTTGCATTTTTTAAGTGCTTTCGAACTGCTAGGTTGGCAGAAGCTGGGACAAGTCACGGGAGCTCACCCCGTTACGCGGCGCTCGGGATTCGAACCGCTGAACTGCTGACCTTTCAATCGACAAGCTCAGTGTCTTAGTCACTGAGCCACCGTGTCCCTATTTGTCCAGCCTAAGTGGCCACAATTTGTACTCCTTTCTGTTCTCACAGTCTCTTTGTGGTCATATCGCAATTATTATTTTTTGTGTGTGTGTGTGCGCTTGCATCCTGCTTAAAGTGGGACCTCCCTCTGCCACGAATGGCTGGACCACAGATTTTCTCCTGTTGAAAAGCAGAGATAACTGGATTATTCTGTTGCACACGAAATCTTTGCAAAACGTTCAAGCTGGGTTTATCTGGAGGGATTTGTGTGAACGAAGGTGTGTCGGCGTGTAAGCCCAGGGTTAGTAAATTGCATGCATCGAACCCATCGTGGCTGATTCACTTAAACCTTTTTTTTTAATGTATAGTTTTATCATAAAAAATAAAATACAGAACAGGAAAACGAACAAGCAAAACAAAAGCATGCCTAACGATTACAAAAAAGAAAAAAATGGTGTACCAAAAAAAAAGAGAGAGAGAGGAAAAAGTGATCATGTAGAATCCACCGTGGCTGGGTGCTGAAAGAAAAGAAAAAGCAGTAAATTCTCCTTTCCTTTTACAACTCTGTCTGTCTGTCTACCTATCTCTCATCTCATCTATCTATCTATCTATCTATCTATCTATCTATCTATCTATCATCTCTCTCTATCATTCTCTATCTCATCTATCTATATCAATAATCTCTCTCTTATTTTCTATATCTATCATATCTATCTCATCTACCATCTCTATCATCTATCATTATCATCTATCTATCATCTATCTATCTCTATCATCTCTATCATCTATCATTATCATCATCATCTACCATTCTCTATATCTTCTCTCATTTATATCTATCAATCATCTCTCTTATTCTCTATCATCTATCATATCTATCTTATCTATCATTCTCTATCATCATCTATCTTTCTCTATATCATTCTCTATCATCTATCATTCTTTATATCTCATCTATCATCTCTTATCTATCTCTATCAATCATCTCATCTACCATTTCTATCATCTCTCTCATCTCTCATCTCTCTCATCTCTCATCTCTCTCATCTCTATCTCATCTATCATCTCTATCATTCTATCATCTCATCTATCTATCTTACCTACCTACCTACCTACCTAATCTCTTTACACATCTATCTATCTATCTATCTATCTATCTATCTATCTATCTATCTATCTATCTATCTATCTTTTATCATTATCTATCATCTATCATCTCCATCCACACACACACACACACACACACACGAAGAAAGAAGGAAAAAGCAGTCAACAAGTTTAAGCTAAACTTCACACTAATCTTCAAATCCCTCTTATTTACTTAAACCTGAATTTAAAGTGATGCTTGAACCTAGCTGTGATGGGTAGAGAATTTCAGAAGATTGGACAGACAGGTGTGCTATTAAGCTCTTAAGTGCAGGGGTATCCAACCTTGGCAACTTTTAAGCCTTGTGGACTTCAACTCCCAGAATTCCCCCAGCCAGCTGTGGGGAATTCTGGGAGTTGAAGTCCACAAGGCTTAAAAGTTGCCAGGGTTCGACACGCTTGAACTAGTAATGTTTGATGCCCGCTTGGTGTGAAATGATTGAATGCAGTCCTTTCAGATTGTCAGCCGTAGTTTACGACTTAGCACATCTGCAAGTGAAGAGTTTAACGATGCGTTCAGCAAACCCTAATTAAACCGGTGCTTCAGGTGATGTGGGAACCTAATGGATATGTGGGGAAAGGTTTTAACTTTGCACCAGGGAGTTCCTGGGTTTGTAATGCAGTGTCTTAGCTGTTTGGGTTCATTACTTGCGTTTGTGTATCACTGTGGCCACAAAACTCTGGTCGCCTTAGTTGCTACACATCCGAAGTGCTTCCCGCCCCTACTAAGATCGCGCTGTTGCAACTCCGTGCCTATAGTACATGTCTTCCATTCAAAACTCATCAGAGATTGATCAATGGGGAGTCCTACGTTGCCACGACATCAGTGTTCCAATACTTGAGGGGCTGCAACAGAGAGGAGTGGGGGGTTCTATTTTCCAAAGCACCCGAAGGCCGGACAAGGAATTTATTTATTTATTTATTTACTTACTTATTTACTTATTTACTTATTTATTTACTTATTTACTTATTTATTTACTTATTGATTGATTGATTGATTGATTCGATTTATATGCCGCCCTTCTCCGGAGACTCAGGGCGGCTTACAATGCATTAAGCAATAGCCTTCATACTTTTGTATATACCTGCTTAGTAGGACTTTCGCCCCCCCCCCAAGCGGTGTTCTTTTTTATACAAAGTCAGCTTATTGCCCCCACAATCCGGGTCCTCATTTTACCTACCTCGGAAGAATGGAAGGCTGAGTCAACCTTGAGCCTAGTGAGATTTGAACTTGCAGTAATTGCAGGCAGCTGGTGCTACTTAACAGCATTTTAGTCTGCTGCGCCACCAAGGCTCTATATAATAATAATGAATGGAAACTGATCAAGGAGAGATTCAACCTGGAAATAAGGAGAAATTTTCTGACCGAGAGCAATCAACCCATGGAACAGAAGTTGCCTTTGGACGTTGTGGGAGCTTCATCCCTGGAAGCTTTCAAGAAGAGACTGGACTGCCATCTGTCAGAAGTGGTGTAGGGTCTCCTGCTTGGGCAGGGGGTTGGACTAGATGACCTACAAGGTCCCTTCTAACTATTCTGATTGATTAATTCAACCTAGAAATGAGAAATTTTCTGACAATGAGAGCAATCAACCCATGGAACAGAAGTTGCCTTCGGACGTTGTGGGAGCTTCATCACTGGAGGCTTTCAAGAAGAGACTGGACTGCCATCTGTCAGAAATTGTGTAGGGCAGGGGTATCAAACTCAAGGCCAGATCCGGCCTGCAGAGTGCTTAGATCTGGCTTGTGGGGCCGCCCTGGATGCAGCAAAGGACCAGCCCACTGTGTCTCTGCCAGCAAAAATGGAGCTCGGGAGGGCCACGTCCATGATGGCTTCCTGCAGCCCTCTGCCAGCAGGGAGCTCTGTTTTTGCTGGCAGAGGGCTGCAGGAGGCCGTCGCGGCTGAAAACGGAGCTCAGGTGGGCCGTGTGCGGCCTCCCCGAGCTCCGTTTTTGCTGGCAGAGGGCTGCAAGAAGCCATCGCGGCTGAAAACAGCTCAGGTGAGCCGCGTGCGGCCTCCCCGAGCTCCGTTTTTGCTGGCAGAGGGCTTCAGGAGGCCATCGCGGCTGAAAACTGAGCTCAGGTGAGCCGCGTGCGGCCTCCCCGAGCTCCGTTTTTGCTGGCAGAGGGCTGCAGGAGGCCATCGCGGTTGAAAACTGAGCTCAGGTGAGCCGCGTGCGGCCTCCCCAAGCTCCGTTTTTGCTGGCAGAGGGCTGCAGGAGGCCGTCGCGGCTGAAAACGGAGCTCAGGTGAGCTGCGTGCGGCCTCCCCGAGCTCCGTTTTTGCTGGCAGAGGGCTGCAGGAGGCTGTCACAACCTAAAATGGATCCTTGATGAGTGACGTCGAGCTGGCCATGCCCATCCTGGCCACACCCATCCCAGCCAAGCCGGTTCAAACACAACCCTGACGAGGCCCTCAATGAAATCGTGTTTAACACCCCTGGTGTAGGGTCTCCTGCTTGGGCGGGGTGGGTGGGTGTTGGACTAGATCAAAGGTCTCCAACCTTGGCAACTTTAAGCCTGGCGGACTTCAACTCCCAGAATTCCGCAGCCAGCTAAGCTGGCGGCGAAATTCTGGGAGTTGGAAGTCCGCCAGGCTTAAAGTTGCCAAGGTTGGAGACTCCTGGACTAAATGACCTACAAGGTCCCTTCCAGCTCTGTTTTATCTGTTCGTTTTATTTTAATCTTGTCTCTCTCTCCTCCTCTACGTTTCTTTTCTTCATTTGTTCCTCTGCTTTTTCCAGCAACAATATTTTGCTCTTCCCCTTTGGCTGCCTTCCTTTTGAGGTTCACACGCATCCCCGTTCTTGGATCTCCGTCTTGCCATTCCTCTCCACGTCTTTCTCGTGAGGGATCCAAGAACGGGGTGCCATCCAAGTTTCTCTTGCTGGAGAAGGGGGCCTTGGAACGCCCCCCCCTCCCCCTGTCCACGTTTCATTCCTGGACCTCTTTCTTGAAGCACATCCAGGAAAAAAGCACGTTGAGAGGCAAGGTTTTGGGTTTTTTTTGCAGTCATCGCTTAATACCTTACGACTTGAAAAAAAGGGACAATGATCACTTTTTTAAAAAAAAAAAGTTTTAAATCAAGTTTGGATTTTGCGTTCCTTATTTTCTTATTCCTTATTTTGCGTTTTTGTTTTTGTTTTTTTAATTTGATTTATATGCCGCCCTTCTCCGGAGACTCAGGGCGGCTTACAATGCGTTAAGCAATAGCCTTCATACTTTTGTACATTTATACAAAGTCAGCTTATTGCCCCCACAAACCGGGTCCTCAATTTACCCACCTTAGAAAGGATGGAAGGCTGAGTCGACCTTGAGCCTGGTGAGAATTGAACTCGCAGTAATTGCAGGCAACTGGATGTTAAATGCTGCCTTAGGAGGCATTAGCCTCCTACGCCACTCAAGCGTTCCAAGAGGTTGCAGAAAAAAATGCTTTTAGAAGCCTCTGACGATCAGGCAACTCAGCTGGGATCGCCAGAGGCTTTTAAAGGCATTTTTTTCCCTACAACCTCTTCGGCTGAAGAGGTTGTAGAAAAAATGCTTTTAGAAGCCTCTGACGATCCCAGCTGAGCCGCGTGATCATCAGAGGCCTTTTTTTTTACTTTTAAAAGCATTTTTTTTGGCCGAAGAGGTAGAAAAAAATGCTTTTAAAAGTTTTTTTTTTAAAAAGCCTCTGATGAGGTAGGCGGGGTAAGCGAGCGGTGACCAGGCCGGGGACCGGTTCGGGGGTATGGTCAGCCAATGTTATTACCGGTTCTCCGAACTACTATAAATTTTTACTACCAGTTCTTGCGAACCGGGAGCAACCCACCACTGGTTGTGACCCAGGCCCAAGTAGGTAGTAATCGACGCAAACAGTTCCAAAACAAACAGACTTTATTAGAACAGCTGAGAATTAACTCATTCTCAGCGTAGTCCAAACTAAATTACAACAAATTCTTCTTAACACAAATTCTTCAGTCTAATCACCAACCTTGGTATAATTAGGCAAACTGCCAAAGGCTTCTCTTGGCAAAAGTTCAGGAGCAGAAGACGCCGACAAGAGAGAAGTGCAACAAGACAAGAACAAGTCTATCAACGTTGTTTTCCGACAAAGAGCCCAAGAGCCGTTGCTGGTCTTTTAAGACTAATGGGAGGGGCCAATCATCTCTTGGCCTTACTCCTGAGTTGTCCTTTTTGCTTGAGCTGCTCTTGCCTTCTGGCAGCTCTTCTCATACGTGCACTAGGAACAGGCTCTTCCTGTTCCTCTGCCTCTCTACTGTCAGCCTCTGGAGGCTCTGGAGTCCGCGCATCACTCCCCGATGGCCCTGGCCCCAGCTCTGCCTCTGACGCAGAGCCCTCATCCGGGCCTTCCCCAGCCTCCAGGACTGGCCCATGTTGTTCCTCAGCCTCATCGCTGTCCGACTCCGCTGCCAGCTCCGCAGGCTGCTGGCGAACCACAACAGCAAAGTCTTATCCCAATGCTTGGGCTTTAATCAATCCAGGATGGTAGAGATGCCTTCATATTTTAGGATAGAATAGAAGAGCGCTGGAAGGGACCTTGGAGATCTTCTAGTCCAGCCCTCTGCTCAAGCAGGAGAACCTGTACCATTGCAGACAAATGACTGTCCAGTCTCTTCTTAAAAACCTCCAGTGATGGAGCGCCCACGATTTCTGGTGGCAAGCTGTTCCACTGGTTAATTGTCCTCACTGTTAGGAAGTTTCTCTTCAATTCCAGGTTGCTTCTCTTTTTTGGTTAGTTTCCATCCATTGTTCCTTGTTTTGCCTTCTGGTGCTTTGTAGAATAAGTTGACCCTCCCCTCAAATACTGGAAGGCTGCTATCATGTCTCCCCTAGTCCTTTTTTTCTCTAGACTAGCCCAACCCAAATCCTGCAGCTGTTCTTCATATGTTTTAATCTCCGGGCCTTTGATCATCTTCATTGCCTTTCTCTGAACTTTTTCCAAAATCTCAACATCTTTTGTTGTAGAGTGATGACCAAAATTGATTGCCGTGTTCCAGGTGTGCTCTTACTAGGGTTTTTATAAAGACGCTGAGCTTGTCGATCGGAAGGTCGGCAGTTCAACGGTTCGAATCCCGAGCGCCACGTAACGGGGGTGAGCTCCCGTGACTCGTCCCAGCTTCTGCCAACCTAGCAGTTCGAATGCACGTTAAAAATAAAAAATGCAAGTAGGAAAAATAGGGACCACCTTTGGTGGGAAGGGAACAGCGTTCCATGCGCCTTTGGTGTTGAGTCATGCCGGCCACATGACCCCGGAGACGTCTTCGGACAGCGTTGGTTCTTCGGCTTTGAAACGGAGATGAGCTCCGTCCTCGAGTTGGGAACGAGTAGCACATATGTGCGAGGGGAACCTTTACCTTTTTACTAATAATAAACTTAACCTAATTGTCAACCAGGAATATCCATCCTTACCTGGTCAACGTAAACCAACTTCCTGCTGATTTAGGAACAAGAACTTCCACCACAAGTCCAGAAGACCTGCAGATGATCAGTGGAGGTTGTTGACTTACAACTTCTTAGCTTATCGCAAGAATTATTGGGAGGAATGTGGATGCACGTGCGTTCCATAAATTCATTCTGGGAGCCCTAGCTTGGAAATCTTTTCTTCCCCGAAAATCCAAATGGACTTTTTTCATTCATCTCGCTAGCTTCCTTCCTTCTTTCTCTCGGATGTGGACTTGTTAACAGCTCTTCAATATGTGGGGGAGAAATGATATACAGGCCTCCTGCAAAGTTGTAGTTTTGGCTTGATGAGTCATAAAAGAAGTCCTGGCAGCTGGTTGACAGAATGCAAATTTGGGGTTGTTTTAATGAGGCAACTTTTAAGTCATCCAAAGGGAGGTTTCCTTGCCAGGCATGGCAAGAGAGGTCGTCCTTTTGCATTGGAGAAATTGCTCTTAAGAAATTGCGTGCTTGCTTAAAAATGGGGTGGGACTGTGGAAAAAAGAAAAACAAAAACAAAAAATTTGTGCCATCCTTTAACTCCTATCTATCTATCTATCTATCTATCTATCTATCTATCTCTATCTATCTATCTATCTATCTATCTATCTATCTATCATTATCTATCTGTCTATCTATCTATCTATCATTATCTATCTATCTATCTATCTATCTATTTATCTATTTATCTATCTATCATTATCTATCTATCTGTCTATCTATCATCTATATCTATCTATCTATCTATTTATCTATCTATCTATCATCTATCTATTTATCTATCATCTATCTATCATCTATCTATCTATCTATCTATCTAATCTATCATCTATCTATATCTTATCTATTATCTAACTATCTATCTTAGCTGGCTTGACCCCATCCTTGCGGTTTTAATTTGTAATTGGTTTTAACTGGGTTATTTTAAATTGATGGCCAAAATTATCTTTTAAATTGCTTTTAAATTTTATATGTTGTGTTTTACCATGGCTGTTCACCGCCCTGAGTCCTGTTGGAGAAGGGCAGTATACAAATAAAATAAAATAAAATAAAATTTAAATTTGTTTGTCTTTTTAAATTTTGGGCCAAATTGAGATATTTCTTTTTAATCTGTTCTTAATGTATTTATTATGTGTTTTTATTTGGCTGTACACCGCCCTGAGTCCCTAGGGAGAAGGGCGGTATATAAATTTGAAGTAAAAAATAAAATAAAAAAATAAATAAATTATCTATCTATCTATCTATCTATCTATCTATCTATCTAATCTATCATCTATCTAATCTATCATCTGTCTTATCTAATCTATCATCTGTCTATCTAATCTATCATGTCTATTTTATCTATATCATCTATCTGTCTATCTAATCTATCTATCTAATCTATCTATCTATCTTATCTATCATCTATCTAATCTATCATCTATCTATCTATATCATCTATATCTTATCTATGATCTATCTATGTTCTATCTTATCTATTTATCATCTATCTATCTATCTATCTATCTATCTTTTTTTTTCTCCGCTTGAGTTTTCGCTGCCGTGTTTTCATAATGCCGAAAATTAGGGAAAAATTGAGCTGTTCGTTCTTTGTAGTGTAGTGAGGACAGCCAAACCCTTCTCCAAAAAATGTTTCCAGAGTGTTTCTGCCACACTTTGAGTCATTCTTTATTTTTATTTTTTTCAGCTCAGCTATTTCTGATGTTATTATTCCTGGGGTGTGGCATTTGGAGGTAAAAGTTAAATTCAGAACGGATGATTTCTGTCGTCTCCTTTGCACTTCAAATCGGAGCCTTCGGATCTAATAAAAGGGGCACATTAAATTTGGCATTTTTTGAAATTGAAAGAATTTAAGAATAGGCTTTGACCCAGCTGAAGCATTAAGTCCTTTTTTTTTTTTTTGTGCAAAGTATTCTCTCTTTTTTTTCTCTCAATTTGGAGACAGGGCAGAATAAACCACCCTTGTATTTATTTTAAATGTGTTTGCTGGACAATATTGTGGATTAAAACGTAGGAATCTGGATTTTTAACTTTTTATCTCCCCATTGAACTCAAGTTTTCTATCCACCACCACTCCTCCTTAAAATAAGGGTGCTTCCTGGCCACTGCGTCCATTTTGACGGGGTTTTGTTTCCTGCCTTCCGTTTTCTTCGAAGTTTTTAAAAACGGGTTTCGACGGGATTTTGACGGGAATCACTTTAAAACACTTTGAAAAAGATACGTATCAACTCGTTTGTTAAACATTTCCCAGCTCCCAGCTTTCAAAGCATTGTGTCTCCTCCGCAGGGTTGTCGTCCGTGGTGCCAACAGCATCTCTGCAGGCTTTTTAAGTTCTGTAAATCTTGTTGTCATTCTGCGGCTGCACGTGTCTTTATATGCAACCGTTGCGTGGCTGCCGTAAATTATGCGGGAATAAGCATTTCCTGCTGCTGTCCGGTAAATTTATAGGTTGTTACAATCTGGCCAGATTGGCCAAACGGTGCTGTTTACTGCTCCTTTCCTCACTGTTTATTGGCAGCTGCAAATGAGGAGAGTTGAGTTTTTGCTCTGAGCAATTCCTGGCTGCCAAATGGAAAGATCACAGTTGGTTAATTATTGGCGCCGGATGTTACGGGTGTCAGGTGTGGAGGAATCCAGCGCTCTTTCGCCGTCAGTGATGTGCATTGGTGGTGAACAGTGGTTATCTCGGTCCATCCAGTTGGCATTTTTGGAGGGCCCAGGTGATTTTGATTTGGGGAGGGAGGAAGGAAGGAAGGAAAAGGAGGGAGGGAGGGAGGGAGGAAGGAAAAGGAGGGAGGGAGGAAGGAAGGAAAAGAAGGGAGGAAGGAAGAAGGAAGGAAGGAAAGAAGGAAAAGGAGGGAGAGGGAGGAAGGAAGGAAAAGGAGGGAGGAATGGAGGAAGGAAAAGGAGGGAGAGGGAGGGAGGTGAGGGAGGGAGGGAGGAAGGAAAGAAGGAAAAGGAGAGAGGAAGGAAGGAAAAGGAAGGAAGGAAGGGAAAAAGGGGTTGTGAGGGAAAGAAAAGGAGGGAGGGAGGAAGGAAGGAAAAAGAAAGGGAGGAAGGAAGGAAGAAGGAAGGAAAGAAGGAAAAGGAGGAAAAGAGGGAGGAAGGAAAAGGGGGAGGGAGGAAGGAAGGAAGAAGGAAGGAAAGGGAAAAGGAGGGAGAGAGGAAGGGAGGAAGGAAGGGGAAGGAAGGGAAAGAAGGAGGTTGGGAGGGAAAGAAGGAAGGAAGGAAAAGGAGGGAGGGAGGGAAAGGAGGGAGGGAGGGAAAGAAAAAGGTTGGGAGGGAAAGAAGAAAGGAAGGAAGGCGAAGACGGAGGGCTGGAGGGAAGGATGGAAGGTCAGAAGTCCTGGATTGCTCATTTCAGATTTAGAGAGGGTTAACAGACCATTTATGAATATATGAAGAACAGTTGAAGGAAGGAAAAGAAGGGAGGGAGGGAGGAAGGAAAAGGAGGGAGAAAGGAAGGAAGGAAAGAATGAAGGTGAAGGGAGGGAAGATAGGAAGGAAAAGAGAAAGGAAGGAAAGGAGGAAAGAAAAGAGGAAGGAAGGAGAAGAGAGGGAAGGGAGGAAGGAAGGAAAGAAAAAGAAGGAAGGAGAAGAGAGGGAGGGAAGGAAGGAAGGAAAAGAGGGAGGAAGGAAGGGAAAAGAGGTTGGGAGGGAAGGAAGGAAGGAAAAGGGAGGGAGGGAGGGAGGAAGGAAAAGGAGGTTGGGGGGGAAGGAAGGTAGATGAAGACGGAGAGTGGAAGGGAAGGATGGAAGATCGGAAGTCCTAGATTGCTCATTTCAAATTAAGAGAGGGTTAACAGTCTATTTGTGAACATAGGAAGAAGGAAGGAAGGAAGGAAGGAAGGAAGGAAATAAATTACCCATCTATGCCCAATGGCTGTGTGTTTCCCAGATCTCTTTTTCTTTTTATGCATTTGTTCAATTTCTAGAATCTATTTCTAATATTTCTGTGGGGATGGAATTTAAGAAAGCGGTGGAAGGCGGGTGGAGGGAGGATGAGGGCCAGGAAACAAATTTCATCCAGTTCCAGGCATCTTCAAACCTTTCCTGAAGATGTTTTCCAGATAGAGGAGATGGCCTTTTAACGCAATTGATCCCAAGGTTCAAATTTCACTTCCACTTACATTTTTGTCAGCTTTTCCCTGTTTCTTCCCGTCCTTGAAACGAGGCCACGAATCACACGTCGAAAAACCGAAAACTGAACTAAACCAGACCTCTTCTAGCTGTCAAATCTGCTCCGTGTTTATGAAACTCCATTTTAGAGAAATCCATTCTCAAGTCACTTTGCAAGTGATGCATGGCAATGGCGGGCGTTAGAGAGCTGTAGACTTTGTGTCCTCGTTGTGGTTGTCCTATTTCTGAAGGCCTCCCATCTGGTGAGAAGCGATCTATTCGGGGAAGAAGAGCAAACGCATTAGCACAACTGAACTTCAAGGAGATATGGCGTCTCTCTCTCTCCCCCAGACAGATCAAAAATAAACGTCCAAAGGTTTTTTGGGGGGGGGAAGAAGGCTCCAATTCTCCAAAACGGTTCGTTGCTATGGAACGCACAAAGTTTGGAGGGGAAATCGGGATTTCTTTTTCCGTCATAGAATGGTGTTCTCCAGCCGGTTCGGACGAACCGGTAGTAGCATGGGTCAGCAACCTGTGGCTCCGGAGCCACATGTGGCTCTTTGGGCTCTCTGCTGTGGCTCCCTGTCAGGTGATCTCACCACTGGCTGGCCCCGCCCTTCGCCCTCCTCTCCCAGTCACTCCTCGCCTGGCCTGAGAAAGTAAGGGCGACGGCGGGGGATGGAAAAGCGGCCAGGGCAGTGACAGAGAGATACAGAGAGAGGGGGAGAGGGGAGGGAGGGGGGAGAGAGAGATGTCAAAAGGATTTTGTGGTTCCCGGTGTTTTTTAACAACCAGTTCTCTGCCGTAATGACCGGCTGGGTAGGTGTGGCTAGGGAGGGATCATGTGACCGATGGAAGCGAGTGACATCGAGTTGGCCACGCCCAGACAGGTTTTGTGGCTCCCGGTGTTTTCTTTTCTGTGGGAAACGGGTCCAAATGGCTCTATGAGTATTTAAGGTTGGAGACCCCTGGGTAGTAGCGACCTGCACCGTCCTATTTAGCCATGTTTTCTAAGCTGCGTGCATGCATGCTAGCTGCGTGTGTCAGCAAAGCGTGTGCAGAAAAGGTGCACGAGTGAAGCGAGCGTGCACGTGAGCTCACATTGTTAGTGCTGGGCGAACCGGTAGATTATCTGAATCCCACTTCTAGTGTTCTCGCTCGTCTGAGAGTAACATTTCCCTTGGATTGATTGGCTGATGCCACCTTGGCATTTAGCAATGATCGCTTGGTTATCAGCGTTAAATCTTTGCTTCGCTTTCTTTTCCTCCCCATTAGCTCAGGATTACATTTCTGCTAACGTTGGGCCATGAATGCACGCTGTGTGGGGGCACGGAGAAAGGCATTTGCAAGTTAACAAAGAAGGCAATATACAAAAATAGATATATTTTCAGAGACCCGGATTGCTCATTTCAAATTAAGACAGTGTTCATGGTTTATGAACAGTTACAGGAATTGGGTATGGCTAATCTAGAGGATTAGTCTAATCTAGATTAATCTGGAGGATTAATCTAGGGGACGCAGTGGCTAAGACGCTGAGCTTGTCGATCGAGAGATCGGCAGTTCAACGGTTCGAATCCCTGGTGCCGCGTAACCGGGTGAGCTCCCGTGACTTGTCCCAGCTTCTGCCAACCTAGCAGTTCGAAAGCATGTAAAAAATGCAAGTAGAAAAATAGGGACCACCTTTGGTGGGAAGGGAACAGCATTCCGTGCGCCTTTGGCGTTGAGTCATGCCGGCCACATGACCACGGAGACGTCTTCGGACAGCGCTGGCTCTTCGGCTTTGGAACGGAGATGAGCACTGCCCCCTAGAGTCGGGAACGACTAGCACATATGTGCGAGGGGAACCCTTTACCTTTTAATCTAGAAAAAAGAAGGACTAGGGGTGACATGATGGGGTATATCCAGTATTTGAGGAGCAGCTACAAAGAAGGGAAGAGTTGAGTTGAGTTGTTGAGTTGAGTTGAGTTGGAAGGGGAGGGGGGGTCAACTTATTTTCCAAAGCACCAGAAGGCAGGACAAGAAACAATGGATGGAAACATCAAGGAGAGAAGCAACCTGGAATTAAGGAGAAGCTTCCTAACAGCGAGGACAATTAACCAGTGGAACACCTTGCCACCAGAAGTTGTGGATCTGGCCATCACTGGGTTTTTTTTAAAGAAAAGACTGGCAGCCACCTGTCTGAAATGTTATAGGGTCTCCTGCTTGACCATGGGGTTGGACTAGAAGACCTCCCAAGGTCCTTTAGGCTCTTAGTTTCTAGTTTCAACTGCCTGCCAGATATTCTTGACTACTGTGCCCATCATCCCCAGCCAGCACAAGTCATATAGTGCCTGGGATTTCCAGAGCTGGTACATTTGTGGGGTTGGGTAACGCTGTTTCCCCCAACTCAAATAACTTCAAATAATAAATAAATAAATTGGATGATGTCGGAATAGGAAGGACCCCTTAAATTTATTTCTGAGAGCTGTTTTTCTGCTGCTGTGAATCTCAGATGTCCGTTCCCGGAACGGCGTTGGGTGGGTGAGTGGATGGGAACGGGGCAAATGACTTCAAAATAGAACCGAGAAGATATTTAAGGGACGATATTTAGTGTACTGTTTGTCATCCGATATCTCTCATTTGCAACATAGGACACCAAGAGAGTCACTAACTGACTCCCTTAAGCATCTTCCTATTTTCTTTCGGTTTCTCTGGGTCCCTGGAAAAGAATATGACATTAATTGAAAAAAAAAAAACCAATGTTTTAATTTGAGGGAACAAGGAAATTTCGGGAGGTGTTGGATGACCGACTGGTCTCTGTCTTTCGTCTCCTTTGCTTTCCCCAAGTGTGTCTGATTTGCAACTAGCTGATGTTTGAATTACAGTTCCCATCGTTCCCGTCCGCTCATGTTATCGACCGATCGAGATTTGCAAAATGTCTGCCGTGAATAAACCACAATTGGGTTTCGGGGACTCTCACTTTAAGCCTGTGTGATCACAGCTAGGTTTAACACCCAAAAAGGAAACCGCAAGATTGTTTTTTTTTTTTTTTTAAGGAGAGTGAAAATGATGTCGGATCATCGGGGGTACAAGTTAGTCCTCACTTAGCAACCGTTTGCCATTACGACGGTGATGAAAACGTAATTTGACAATCCCGTCTGGTATTTTTTCAACCTTCGCAGTTCTCTACGTCAAAGTAAAGTTGAGGTAAAATCATAAGCATGACAAGTCACGGGAGCTCACCCCGTTACGCGGCACCAGGGATTCAAACTGCTGAACTGCCGACCTTTCGATCAACAAGCTCAGCATCTTAGCCACTGAGCCACCGTGTCACTCTCCCATCCTACCTCACCCAATATCTGGGAAATCTCTTTTCTGTCATTCCTTTCCCTTACCACCAGATGGGAGGATTGGTTCCCGAGGCCAGTGTCCCATTCAATAATTCCCTTTTATTCGCAGGACGGTCTCATCAGATTTAGCTGGTGCTTTCTTCCTTTGGAAATAGCTCCTCTGTCCAAGGTTCAGTCAGGCTCTTAACGCAGTTCTCTGCGCTTCTCCGGACAGGATGTTCATTCCAGCTCTCGGCTCTGCCTTGTTGGATGCTGTTTTTAAGTTGTTCTCGGTAATATTTTGTTTCTGGAAGTGTGAATTTCTAGCTTAAAATAGAACCGAGGAAACAGCCGCCACAGCAGGCGGTACTGTCAAAGGCTCACCCATTTCTTTGAATCTGGAGCGATTTCGGATTCTGTGAACATTTGCCGTTAGCCATTATCTTCCCAGGTTCATCCTTTGCCTTTGGCCAAAAAGTTACTTTATTTCGTTTTTCCTTCCCCGTATGTGACGTTCACAGATTACAGATTAACAGAGTTGGACAGGATGAGTCCAAACCCTCCCTCCCCCCGCTAAAACAGGAGATCTTACATCAGTGATGGCTAACCTTTTTGCAATCACGTGCCAAAAGCGAGGGGAGCACGGGGAGTCGCGTGCACACATGCTCACACCCATAATTCAATGCGCCCCCCCGTGCATGCGCACACGACCTCCCTGGGCTCCCCCTGCTTTTGGAACGGTGGGTCTGGTAGGCCCATTTTTTTGCCCTCCCCAGGCTCCAGAAGCTTTCTTTGAGCCTGGGGAGGGCAAAAACAGCCTTCCCCACCCCCCCCGGAGGCCCTCCAGAGGCTGGAACTGGCCCATTTGTCAACTTCCAGTGGGCCCGGAAGGCCCGTTTTTCTCTCTTCTGAGGCTCCAGAGCCTTTGTAGGAGCTGGGGAGGGCGAAAACAGCCTTCCCCACCCCCACGGAGGCCCTCCGGAGGCCGGAAACAGCCCACTTGCCAACTTCCGCTGGGCCCGGAAGGCCCAAAAATCAGCTGCCGGAGCTGCGCTTGCGTGCCCACTGATACGGCTCTGTGTGCCATAGGTTCGCCATCACGGCCCTACACCATTTCTGCTCGATGGCAGTCCAGTCTCTTCTTGAAAGCTTCCAGGGACGAAGCTCCCATAACTTACGAAGGCAACTTCTGCTCCATGGGTTGATTGTTCTCAATTGTCGTAAAATGTCTCCTTATTTCCAGGTTGAATCTGTCCTTGATTTATGGCCGTGGAAATAACGTCAAAGAAAGAATGACGGATAATATTGATCGCGTTGAGTTATCCCACATGGATTGTCTGACAGCAAGTTGTCCCGTGGTGAATTGGCCACTGCAAGACAGCCACACTGGGTTGGCCATGGCCACGACAAGTTAGCCACGGCGAATTGTCCCATTCTGGCTCGGTGGTTTCCTTGCAGATGTTTCATGCTGAGGATTTTACCTAGTTTGGTAATTGTTCTGTCCAATGGTTGTCCCCTCTCTTCTTAAAAACCTCCAGTGTTGGAGCACTCACAACTTCTGGTGGCAAGCAGTCCCACTGATTTATTGTCCTCACTGTTAGGAAATTTCTTCTTAATTCTAGATTGCTTCTCTTTTTGATTAGTTTCCATCCGTTGCTTCTTGTCCTGCCTTCTGGTGCTTTGGAGAATAGCTTGACCCCCCTCCTCTCTGTGGCAGCCCCTCAAATATTGGAAGGCTGCTATCTACTGCTGTTAGATATTTATTCTGGGATGGAGGCTTGTCCTTAAGGTTTTCCCCCAGGAGACCTTTGGAGGCCTGGCTAGAATTTGACCGTCTCTCTTGGTGCAAAGTTTCTCTTTTGAGTTTCCAGAGGGAACAAAAAGACATCCCGGATTGGACGCATCTCCCTGGTCCTCGGGTGTGCTGAGAAAAATCTGCCAACTATGTTGGGGCAGGAGATGGGCAAAGAAAGGTATCTGGTGTTCATTTCCACAAATAGATGTTCTCGTTTTTTTTTATTTTTTTAAATAAACATTTTCTGCAAGCAGCCACAGAAAACCCTCTCTCCCTTGTTATCTCCTCCCTTCATTTGGGGATGTTAAAAAAAAAAAGCAAAAAAAAAAACCCCCAAAAAACCAACCTTGAGCTCTCCCCCCCCCCCCCCCCCCGTTTCCAAAGGCGTTTTCTGCATCTCAAAAAGCTGCAAGCCTTTTGCAGATCTTTCGCCCCGCCAAAAAAGCTGGCAGATAAATTGGAGGAAAAGCATTGCAAATGGATATTTGCAATGCCCACCTGACCATACTTCCCCCCCTCCGCAACCCCTCGCTCCCCCCCAAAAAAACCTCCCTCAGCAAACCTAGTTTGGTTCCTCAAGAATGGTCCCACTGGAATTATTTCTGAGTATGCAAGCATCTTGCAGAAGGCAACTATTTTTAGCTCTGCAGTGCAGAGTTTTAACACAAACCGATTGTGTTGTAGTAGGCTTAACAGATGTGTTTTATTCGGCTTCTGGAAAGGGGCCACAGAATAGGCCAGAGGGGAGTCAGTAGCCATGACATCATTTGGCATAGAAGTATATTATTATAATATATTATATTATTATTATTGTTATTACAGTCGGCCCTGCAGTCGTCCAGATGTTCAGGCCGCGCGTTGCATTTTTGTCCCACCTATTTGATTCTGCAACAGACAGATGTTGCGGTCAGATGGCATTTAGAGATCTCGTCGCAGAATGTAAGCTGCTCCAAGTACGGGCAGCCCTCGGCTTACAACCGCAATCGAGCTCAAAATTTCTGTCGTTTGGATGGAGTTTTGCCTCATTTTTACAGCCTCTCTTGCAACATTTTGTGAAGTGAGCCGCTGCGGCTGTGAAATGAGTCACCCGGTTGTTAAGCGAATCTTGGCTTTCCCCCTTGACTTTGCTTGTCAGAAGGTCACAAAAGGGAATCATGTAGTCCAGTAGTGGGATTCAAATAATTTAACAACCGGTTCTCTGCCCTAATGACTGGCTTGGTGGGCGTGGCCATGGTGGGCGTGGCCAGGGGTGTGACAGGCAGCACTTGGCCTCCTGCACCCCCCTGGGAGCAAAAACGGGCCATGGGGGTGCGCCGTACCCTCGTGCCCCGTTTTGGGCCTAGTAGGCCTCCCTGCAGCCTCCTGGGAGCAAAAGCGAGTCTCAGGTGGACTCTGGGAAGGGGTATGGCCAGCCAGCAATTTAACCCGAACCGGCTGAATCCCACCACCGCATGTGACACTGTGACTGTCATAAATTTGAGTCACTTGCCAAGCATCATGTGATCATGGGATGCTGCAATGGTCGTTAAGGGTTGAAAAACGGTCATATAAAAGTCTGTTGCAACTTTGAATGGTCGCTAAACAAACTTTGTAAGACGAGGACTACCTATAAGCTGCCTCGTGCCACTGACCGATGGGGATTAATGCAGTGGTGAAATCCAATTTTTTTTATTACCGGTTCTATGGGCATGGCTTGGTGGGTGTGGTGTGGCTTGGGCGTGGCAGGGGAAAGATACTACAAAATCCCCATTCCCTCCCCACTCCTGGGGGAAGGATATTGCAAAGTCTCCATTCCCACCCCACTCTGGGGCCAATCAGAGGTGATATTTGGCGGTTTTCCGAACGACTCAAAATTTCCGCTACCAGTTCTCCGAACTACTCAAAATTTCCGCTACTGATGTACTGTCCCATGATCTATCCATATTTATAAAATATGCTCCTTTTCTTTCTATTTTAATTTGGTCTCTGACCGCAATAAAAGCTTACTTACTTACTTCCGCTACTGGTTCTCCAGAACCTGCTGGATTTCACCCCTGGATTAATCCCAGTGGTGTCCCCCAGATGTTTTTGGGGTTGCACCCAAGGTGCCAATGGCTATTGATGGTTATCTTTGTTTTCTTTTGCCGTAGTCATTTTACATTCCATCTGCAGCTCTTCATAATCTTTTGGGATTATTTTTAATCATAATGGCTCATCCTGCCGTTCATTATGAGCAACTGCCCTTCTCATCCTACGCATAGATGGAGAGGTGGAGACGGGAAAATGTTGGAAAACTGGATGTCAGTTTGGAATCCCTGTTTGGTGCGGTGGAGGGATGCCAGCTTCACACGGAAAGGGAAATTTTTTTTTCCATGACAAAACTCTTTTTAACATTGGCTTCTGGGCGGAGGGAAACTCCTAAAATGCGATGCATGGATTCAGCGTCTTGTCATCGTCCAACCTGTTTTGATAGAGGTTTTGGCACCTGCAGATTGTGGGGTGGAAATGAAATGCTTCGCAAGAAAGACCCCTAGCAGGTTTTTCCTCTTAGTTGTAAGTGAATCCTGAGATTTATTATTTATTTATTTATTTATTTATTTATTAATCAAATTTCTATACCGCCCTACTCCCGAAGGACTCAGGGCGGTGAACAGCCAAGATAAAATACAGATAATACAAATATTAAAAATCCCTTAACATTATTAAATATTTTGGCCGAAACACAGATTAAAACACCCAATTTATAAAATCACGAATTAAAAATTTAAAAGAGGAGAGTTAGGCCAGGCCAGCCTGCTGAAATAGAAAAGTTTTGAGAGCACGGCGAAACGTGCGCAGGTCCGGGATCCTCCGTATCTCTGGGGGGAGCTCGTTCCAGATGGTAGGTGCCCCCACAGAGAAGGCTCTCCCCCTGGGGGCCACCAGTCAACACTGTTTGGCCGACGGAGATTACAGAGGTGGAAGGTGGGGCTCTGATCTCCCCACCCGGCCGTCATTTATTCGCTTACTTTTATGAAGACCAGCAAGTCCCAATTTTTCCCGCTGGATTGCTCGTTTCAAATGAAGAAAGTGTTAATGGTTTATGAGCAGTTACAGGAATTGGGTATGGCTAATGTCTTGAGCTGAGACTGTTGAGACTCTAGAAAGAGTGCAGAGAAGAGCAACCAAGAGGATTAGGGGACTGGAGGCTCAAACATATGATGAACAGTTGCAGGAACTGGGTATGTCTAGTTTGATGAAAAGAAGGACCAGGGGAGGCATGATAGCAGTCTTCCAATATCTCAGGGGCTGCCCCAAAGAAGAGGGAGTCAAGCTATTCTCCAAAGCACCTGAAGGCAGGATAAGAAGCAATGGGTGGAAACTAATCGAGATCGCCTTCTGCCACCGATAGCCTCCCACCGGCCAATAAGCTCCCACAGAGAGGGACTCCTCACGGTGCCGTCGGTCAAACAATGTTGACTGGCGACCCCCAGGGGGGAGAGCCTTCTCTGTGGGGGCACCTACCCTCTGGAATGAATTGCCCCCGGAGATACGTATGATCTCCGTACGTACCTACGTACCTTTCGCCGTGCCCTTAAGACTTTACAGGCTGGGCTGGCTTAAATAATGAATTTTAATGGGTGTTTTAGTTTTTTAATATAGGGCCAAATTATTTTAATATGTTTTAAATTGTTTTTAAACTTTATGGATATACGTGTTTTATTGTGGCTGTGCACCACCCTGAGTCCCTCGGGAGAAGGGCGGTATAAAAATTTAATAAATAAATAAGTAAGTAAGTAAGTAAGTAAATAAATAAATAAATAATCAAGGAGAGAAGCAACCTGGAACTAAGGAGAAATTTCCTGACAGTGAGAACAATTAATCAGTGGAACACCTTGCCTCCAGAAGTTGCAAATGCTTCAACACTGGCTATCCCTGTGATGGCGAACACGTAGCCATATCAGTGGGCATGTGAACTCATCTCCGGAGCACATGCGCGCACCGGCCAGCTGATTTCCAGGCCTTCTGGGCCCACCAGAAGTAGGGAAACAGGCTGTTTCCCTACTTGGTTGGCAGAAGCTGGGGCAAATCACAGGAGCTCACCCCATTACGCGGCGCTAGGGATTCGAACCGCTGAACCGCCGACCTTTCCATCGACAAGCTCAGTGTCTTAGCCACGGAGCCACCGCGTCCCTCTTCATCAGACTAGACATACCCAGTTCCAGCGAGATGGTCCAGCTCCCTTAAAGAAGTCGGTGCCTTTCCCGTTTCTCTGCTTTTCCAAAAGAGTTCAGTGGCCTCTCCTTGGCTCCGATGGCTAGTTTAAAGATTAATGACACTCCACTTAAATAGCGGGCCGGTTTATTGTTTCTGTGCCCCTCTGGTTTTATATTACCATTTCAAGAAGGGATGCAAATGTTAAGAAGCCAAGCAAGTTCCTAATCGCAGCTGGCGTCAGATGCCAGGGCTTTAATAGAGGGCTCGGAAAATGCCCGTTTTGCTTGCCAACCGATTCCCCCCTGATACTTCCAAGGAAAAGCTGCTGGAACCTCCCTAAGGCAGGGTAACAAGTCAAAAAACGGCCCGCTGGATTTAATTTATCTTCCCCCGTGCTCTTTTGTTAAATATTTTAGTGCATCCGGCTAGCCAGAGATCGGTCTTTGCTTGAAAATGCACTTAAGAGAGCATCTTATGCAGAATATGTCCATGCCATCAGCAATAATTCCCCCTCCCCACTTCCCCCCCGCTTCATTTCCAGAACAAGTTTGTTTAGAGGCACGCGGTAGCCAAAATGATGTTTGTCGAAAGCAAACTCTTTCTATAACTACTTTGCGCTCATCGATTACCGTCTCTAATAGCGTGCTGGAGGTTGGATTTATTCTTTCAAGCATTTACGTATTGTCTCGTAACAAAGTCTTTTGGCATCGGGGGCAATTCCCCGTTTTTTTAAAAAAAAATGTGGTTTCATTAAAACTTTGCGCGTTGCAATAACCCGCCAATAAACCCATGTTTAGGGTTCACTGTGTTTTTTTCTGCGGCAAATCCACAAATGGGAGATTTAGATCAAGGATTTTTCGATCTTGGCAGCTTAGAATATAGAATAACAAGAGTTGGAAGGGACCTTGGAGGTCTTCTAGTCCAACCCCCTGCTTAAGCAGGAAACCCTACACCACTTCAGACAAATGGTTATCCAACCTCTTCTTAAAAACTGCCAGTGTTGGAGCATTCGCAACTTCTGGAGGCAAGTTGTTCCACGGATTAATTGTTCTAATTGTTAGGAAATTTCTCCTTACTTCTAAGTTGCTTCTCTCCTTGATTAGTTTCCACCCATTGCTTCTTGTCCTGCCTTCAGGTGCTTTGGAGAATAGTTTGACTCCCTCTTCTTTGTGGCAGCCCCTGAGATATTGGAACACTGCTATCCTGTCTCCCCTGGTCCTTTTTTTCATTAAATTAGACATACCCAGTTCCTGTATTCATTCTTCATATGTTTTAGCCTCCAGTCCCCTAATCCTCTTTGTGGCTCTTCTCTGCACTCTTTCTAGAGTCTCAACAGTCTCATCTTAGGACTTCAACTCCCAGAATTCCCCTGCCACAGGTTGACGTCCACCTGTCTTAAAGTGTCCAAGATTGAGAAAACACCGATTTAGATGCTCAAAACTCAGCTGTGGGAATATATTTCAGATAGCTTGTGTGTCCCAAATTCTCCTTTACCGGTTTGAAAAAATCTTCCGTTTCACCGTCATCCCTAATGCTTCTACTCCTTTCCCAGGTGAGCAGATATTGCTGGATTCTCCCAGTAATATTTTAAACATTTGGTGAAATATTGCTCAATTGGCTGCGGAGTCCATTTTTTCCTGAATTCAGGAATAAGGCAATCTTTGTTAATAGACCAGCTGAATTGTATTAACGTGGCCAGTTTGAGGATTAAATGTTGAGGTAGGGTTTGTTCTTCGGATTGTTCTCCTTCTATTTTGTGCGCAGCTTTTGTTCATTTCCCCCCGGGTTGATTCAGGCCTCGTCCCAAGAGCACCCAAAAATAATAAAATAAATTATCGCCAGCGTTCAGTGCCAGCATGCTCATTGGAGCGACAATGACCCAGATACGGTTTCCCCACTGTGACGGATGCTGCTGGAGAGAACTTTGAACGGAGGCCAGAAATTAAAATAACGGTGCAGAAGGAACCGGGGTGGGCTTCATTGTTTGTCATTGGTGTGCGCGGACCGTAAGAAACGCTCCCTGAAGACGGCAGAAAGAGAGCATCTGTTTAAACGAGGCAGGGAGGAAAACCAGCATCTTGGTTTGAAGGGGATGTGGGCGGAAGGAAGTGATCTTCAAATGTAGAGAGATCACATATTGGGCTCAGTAGGTTGCAAGGGTTGCAGTAGAAAAGCCATCTGTCCAGCAAGCCCAAATTTGGGAACATCTGGCAGAAGACCAGATCCATCTTAGTTCTTCTCCGTTGCGTCACTTCATGGAATTCAGCACCTGCATGGAAAGAGACAGTCGGGTTGCTTCAGATGTTGTACCCACCAGAACGTTAAGGTTGCCTGGAACGAGCTGCCTCGAGGCCCACCACGGGGTGAAATCTCCATTTCCTCCAAAAGAGATGTCCGCCTTCTTCCTCTTTGTCTCAGTTGGCTTCCTCCGTTGTGATCAGGGTCTCCAGCTTTGGAGAGCTGGTGGACATATTTGGAGGAGCTTCAAATATTCGGTTGATGTTCTTCACAAAAAAAGGCAGGGGTGGCCAACTGATCTGAAGGTGCCCTGTCTTCTCTTGTCATCTCAAACTTTCTCTTGGGGTTGTTCTTCTGCAAAGCAGGATAGCGGTCCTACAGGTGCCTTTCAAAAGGCACCAAGGAAGTCCAGTTGCCTTTTGAAAAGCACCTGTCAGGGTTCCGATGGATGCCCTAATTGATTCATGAGCCTTGAGCCAAGTTTCAAAAGAAATCCAGTTATTTATTAGGAGCAACATGTCGGCACATACCCAAGTGGAGTCAGCTCTGCCCCACATAATTTATGTCCCAACTATGGCCCTGTTTCCTCCCCTCCTCCCAGGGTGTGTCATAAATCACCTTCTCCAATGGAGCACTTTCGAGGGCTGTAGAGAACACACCTCTCCGGTTGGCTCTGGTAATTTAGGATTTGGCCTTGAGAAAGGTATGCGTGGAATGTGCTTCTGGTTGCTGCCGTGTTGCTCCATCAGTTTCCCCCCCTCCTGCCAATGGCAACTCAAGGCCAGGAATGCTTTACAAGTTGACAGCACCTTTGGGACAACCATGACTTGGATGATTGAGAAGCTCCATAAATGGACAGGGTAGATGTTTTTCCCCACCCATGATTCTTTGTTGTTTTTTGGAGAGGAAATATATAGAAGGACAGATCTACTTTTGGACGTAAGATTGAGGTTGGAACTGGCAGCTTGGAGTATTTCAGCATTCTGTTTATTTTTACTTAAGAAATTCATGTTTCAGGGAGTTGACAAGAGGCTAAAAGAAGTATCTGTGGACTCCATCTTTGAACGCAAGCCTTGCTTAGAAACAGAGAGTCAGAGAATGACTCAGAAGCCCAGGTTGGGCACACCTCAACCCCAAAGGTGTAGTCGGTGGATCCAAAATTGCTGAAAGGGAGACGGCGTGCTTCCTTGGAATTTCTAAAGCTACGCCCACAGTTGGTTTCCCAGTTGTTTATAACGATGTTTGGGTTTTATTGCGACACTGCTGTGGGTTGGCCAAGTTCCTTGATGGGCTACTCTGCAAAGGAAGGGATCGAATGATGCAACGGTGAGGAGCAGAGTTATTATGAAGTGAGGTCACTGGAAGACAAGGAGTTGCCCGAGTCTGTCTCAGCATAACTGGTGGAGACGTTTGGACGGATCGTCTTTTCCAAGGCAGACCGTGGATATATTTAACCCAGGAGTGTCAGGCTGAGCTTTCCTTGGGCGTCTGGTGCCCAGCCTTGAAGCAGGCTTTGAACCGGCTACTAAGAACGCCGTGTCAACCCTGAAGCTGGCCTGGCCGAAGCCATCTTGGAGCGTCGGTGTTGCCACACTGGAGCTGAGGGATAGGGAGGGAGGGATTAGAGATAGCTGCGGTTGTGTAGTCAAAACAAAATACTTCCTCTTGGGAATCAAGGACGTTGTTACACCTGGCTGGAGAAAGCTGGAGTGATGTCACCAGACCAGTGAACTCTGCCTTGATTGGGCCATGTGACTGATTGGGATTGAGAGAAAAAAAAAAACTTCCACTTTTAATGAGGTGAAAACTGAGGGACGTTTCAGAGTCGGTTTTCACCCGATCTGCGCCAATATGATATTTCCAATAAAGCTATTCTTCGAGGAATAATCCATCTGCCTCGGGAGTTTTTGCTCGCAATGGATGTATTACTTGGAACCCTGACACGCCGATCTGCAGGTATTGCAGCAATTAAAAAGAGAGCCAGGAATTACAACGAGGAGGAACTATGCACACCGAGTGGTTAATTGTTGCAAAGAGCAGGGACCAGACGCACGAGACGGGCCAAAGTCCAGCCAGAGGAAATAGGAGAGAAGCAAAACAACAATGCCAGGCCGGGAGGGAGAAAAGCAGAGTTCAAGACTGGCCCTGATGCGGTGAAAAACAGTGAAAGATGTCGGCCAGTTTTGAGACTGCTGTCTCTGGAGCTTCTCTTTAGCCGGAAGACTACTCTCAAGTGGCCTGACTTCATTGTGGACTAGACGAAGAATTTGTCGTGAGAATGGAAAAAAAAAAAACTTTCTTCGGGCAGCTCTGAATCAAAGGTGTTTTCTCAAATAGGTTCAGAAGCAGAGTCCTAAAACTCCTTCTGTACTTGCCTTCTTTTCCGTTGAAAAAAAAAATAGGCCGGTTGAGCAGGCTTGGAGTAGTCAGACAGGTCCACCTTGCTGGCAAAGCCAAGCCGCAGCTTAAAAGCTTTTGATCTCTGAAATAAATTGGAAGGACCTACCTGTCGTGAGGTAGAGGCTGCCCTGGGTGAAGAAGAGGCCGCTCGGTGCCTGGAGCATCCAGAACCTTCAACGGAGGTATGGGTTGAACTCGAGAAGGTCAACAGCTGGGGGCTTTCCTACTGTGAAATTGCGTAAAAAGGCCACCGTGCGTGGTTGCTACCCTTTGGTAGAAAGCTTCTAAGGCTGCTTTTTGTATGTATGTTTATTCTTTTAATTTGTCAGATGTTTATTTTATTTATTTTATTTTATTTTATTTCCAATTTATATACCGCCCTTCTCCCTGAGGACTCAGGGCGGTGTACAGCCAGAATTAAGAACATGAAATACAAATATTAAAAAACAATTAAAATATATATAAATTTGGCCCAAAAATTAAAAATCACAAACCAATTAAAACATTTAAAAATTTGTTCTTAAGCCAGCCCGGCTTGCTGAAAAAATGTTGGTTGGAGGGAGGGAGATAGATAGAGGAGGGATGGATGGATGGATAGATGATAGATATAGAGATGATGATGATAGATATGACAGAAAAATTCAATATAAATAAGGTTAGGGTTAGGGTGATAATTATATACTGTATACATATTAGCATATATAAGAGTAAAAAACTAGATATACATAGGTGCAGAGCTGCTGCAAAGCGAAAATTGTAAGGTAAAACGAAGAAAATTGTATAATAAAAATATTTTTAAAAAAGATAGATATAGAGATGATGATAGGTAGGTTAGTTAGGTAGGTGGTAGGTAGGTAGGTAAGTAGGTAGATAGATGATAGATAGATGGATGGATGAATAGATATAGAGATGATAGGTAGATACAGAGATGATAGGTAGGTAGGTACTGTAGATGTAGAGATGATAGGTAGAGGTAGATAGATAGATGGATGAATAGATATAGAGATGATAGGTAGGTAGGTACTGTAGATGTAGAGATGGTAGGTAGGTAAGTAGGTAGATAGATTGATAGATGATAGATGAATAGATATAGAGATGATAGGTAGATACAGAGATGATAGGTAGGTAGGTACTGTAGATGTAGAGATGGTAGGTAGGTAAGTAGGTAGATAGATTGATATATTGATAGATGATAGATGAATAGATATAGAGATGATAGGTAGATACAGAGATGATGGGTAGGTAGGTAGGTAGGTAGATACTGTAGATGTAGAGAGTATGATGATAGGTTGGTAGGTAGGTAAGTAGATAGATAGATAGATAGATAGATAGATAGATAGATAGATAGATAGATAGATAGATAGATAATAGACAGACAGACATAGAGATAAATAGCAATAGCACTCAAATTTATATGCTGCTTCACAGTGCTTTTACAGCCCTCTCTATGCGGTTTACAGAGTCAGCCTCTTGCCCTCCACAATCTGGGTCCTCGTTTTACCGACCTCAGAAGGATGGAAAGCTGAGTCAACCTTGAGCTGGTCAGGATCGAACTGCTGGCAGTGGGCAGAGTTACCTTGCAATACTGCATTTTAATCACTGTGCCACCATGGCTCTTAGATAGATATAGATGGGGGGGGGAGAGAGAGAGAGAGAGAGAGAGAGAGAAAGAATAGACAGACAGATATAGAGAGAAATAGCAATAGCACTTAAGACTTACATACCGCTTCACAGTGCTTTGTAGCCCTCTCTAAGCAGTTTACAAAATCAGCCTCTTGCCCCCAACCATCTGGGTCCTCATTTTACCCACCTCGGAAGGATGGAAGGCCGAGTCCATCCTTGAATGTTTACGTTTTGGAACTTTATATTGAAAAATGTGCCTTTCACTAAATAAAAGAGTAGGATCTAATTTAACACGTTCATTTAACTTTTCTGGATAGTTTAAAAAAAGAGAGAGAGAGAGAGGAATCCACACAGGTGTACGTGGACAGGAGTTAGCACATCATGTTCAAACATGAGCCAACCCCTTGTACAAGATGTCTCCATTGGAACAGATTGTGAAGGGATTGCGATGTTTATGGCTTCCTTCCAGTCTCTCTCTTTTTAAAAATTTTTTTTATTGAAAATTATTAAAAAATACAAAAGAAAAAAATATAGCGATATAGATAGGATTGCAGAGAGTAACTCTGTATATACATAATATACATATATATATATATACATATAATATACGTATTATATATATATATGTATATATAATACATAAATAGTTTAGAACATCAGCTTTCACCTGATAATAGCACAAACCTCCATTGAGGCAAAATCATCAAAATTGAAGGTGTGTCCAGAAAAAAGAATTCCCAACTACCACACAATATTCCTATAAATATTTACCCACAATCATATTGAGATTCTTATTTATTTATTTATTTATTTAATTTTGATTTATATGCCGCCCTTCTTCAGAGACTCAGGGCGGCTTACAATGTGTTAAGCAATAGCCTTCATACTTTCGTATATTTTATACAAAGTCAGTTTATTGCCCCCATAATCTGGGTCCTCATTTTACCTACTTTAGAAAGGATGGAAGGCTGAGTCAGGCAGGAAAGGATGGGAAACCAGTGAAAAAGCACAGCAGCCAAAGTCAGATGCACGTTCCATGCTTATCTCTCTCAAGGCTGTATCCCAGAGTTACCTACAGCAGCCAGAGGGGAGTGACACACCCTGGGGGGGGGGGGGAAACAGGGTCATAATTGAGATGTAAATTATGTAGGGTCAGAGCTGGCTTCACTTGGGAACGTGCCGACATGAAGCTCCTAATAAATAACTGGATTTCTTTTGAAGCTTGGCTCGAGGCTCATGATTTAATCGAGGCTCATGATTTAATTAGGGCATCCGTGGGAACTCTGACACACACGTTGTAATGGATTTATAGATATGCAATGACGCGATTGCCAGGAGAGTAACTCCGTGCACGCAAGTTTTCCATAAACATTAGAGAAATGCTTCAGGCATTGAATGAAAGGTCTTCCAATCTCCCACCCTTCGACATAAATGCATAGGAGATGAAGACTACGATTAAGAAAGGACATAAGGTATCACTTATAAGGTATCACTATACCATCCAAATTGCTGGGCGGCGCGGCAATAACCGAACTCCAAAATCAGCATCAGAATTAACAGGATTTCTCAGGGAGAACGTTATTTTTTATTTTCATTTTATTATTTTGCTCTTTTTATGGGTTGTTTTTTTTTTTTTTTTTGTCTTCTGCAAACTGGCCAGAGTCTTTACAACTGTTAGAAATGAATGTTACACCGACAGTACTTCAAGGTCAGACAAAATCGGTAGAATATCCTTCTCCCCCTTTCTGAAAAGTTTAAATAATGCAATAGGACCCTAAAACTCTGTAGTCCTCCAGTTCATGATTGTCCCAAAGGTGCTTTTTCAGAAGGCAACTGGACTTCCTTGTTTTTTTCCTTTTGAAGACGTTTCGCTTCTCATCCAGGAAGCTTCTTCAGCTCTGACAGGATAGTGGGGAATGGAAGGATTTATATTCCTTGCAGATAGCTGGTTCTTAGTATCCTTCTAGAGCAGGGGTCTGCAACCTTAAACACTCAAAGAGCCATTTGGACCCGTTTCCCACAGAAAAGAAAACACCGGGAGCCACAAAAGCCTTCCCGTGCCTGACTATTTCTTGAGCGGCCACAAAACTAGCATCTGTAGTTGAATTAAATGTTCTATTTTCTTCTGAAACTTTTCTTTTCTTGGATTTATCCATGGTTGGCATTTATCCATGATTGGTTGAAAAGCTCCATAAATTGCATACTGGCGGGTGTCGCACATTGGTGGTTGTGACGCATATTTTTAGTGACGGAGCCGCAGCAGAGGGGTGAAAGAGCCACATGCGGCTCCAGAGCCACAGGTTGCTGACCCCTGTTCTAGAGGGTCGTTGAGGCCATTTGGAGATCCATCTGTGTCCTCAGGGTCACCTGAGTAGTGCAAATGGTTCCTGTAGTCTGCAAATTTTCCTCAGGAAATCCATTCCTACAGACTTTTAGCTACACAATATGGGGTGAACACCCTTTGAATGTGATGGGAGTAGGAATGGATTTCTAGAGGAGCCTAGTTGTTGGGTTTTTGTCACATTTGCAAGTTTTTGCTTAGAAATAACTTCCAAGTAATCCAAGAGTGGGAGCTCATTTTCTGTCAGTTTTAGAATTGTCTTATCTCTCTTTTTTGGAGGGTTGAGACATTTTGCAGGACTTTTGGGGAAGTTTAAGGAGGGCCTGAGGTACCTAAAAAGCTTTAGGTTCCCATCCGGGCTTTTAACCTTCCCTGCCACCCCCAAATGTTGGCGGGTGCATGCGGCCATGGAACAATTCAGTCTTCACCTTGGAAATCAAATCCGAAATGAGGTTGGATGTAAGAGCTTGCAAAGTTTATCTTGTGGGTTTCCTCGTGCAAAATTAATGTGTTCCTGGTGGTTGACCCTCAAAATTGGCCAAGTGTCTTAAGATGGACCTTAAATATTTTTATATTTATACCTAGATGGAACAGCCAAGAAGCAGATGCAGACAGAAATAAAGATCCAAGAGAGGAATTTGGGAGGCAAGTCAAAAAAAAAAGCATAGCAGTTAAAGTATTGAAGCGGGCAAGAGACGACGGATAGATGATTTCTCTTTTTTGTTGTTGTTCTGATTTGCTTTTCTTTTTCTCTCTCCTTTTCTTTTTTTTTTTTTAGGAAGGTGACATGACTAGAAGTTAGGTAGGATAGAAAGAAAAAGTCCTTTTAATAAAGGGTGACATTATTAAAAGTTAGAATAAGAGATAGAAATAAGAGAATGAGGCATTTTAGTGTATACACTTTTATATAATAAAATAAAAGTAATAATAAGAGAAAACATGGAATAATTGAACAATGACAGATTGCAACTTGACATAAATGTGTATTGGCTTAGGACCTGGATATCTACGAGACCGTCTTCTGCCGCCGAGAGCCTCCCACCGGCCAGTACGCTCCCACAGAGAGGGGCTCCTCGGGGTGCCGTCAGTCAAACAATGTCGACTGGCGGCCCCCAGGGGGAGAGCTTTCTCTGTGGGAGCACCTGCCCTCTGGAACGAGCTCCTCCCGGAGATACGGACGATCCCGGACTTACAAACTCTTCGCCGAGCCCTAAAGACTTTTCTTATTTCATCAAGCCGGGCTGGCCTAATTTTTAAATTTTTTAAATTGTTTAATTTTAATCTGAATTTTAATGGGGTATTTAAACTGTTGGGCCAAATTATTTAATTTATTTTAAATTGCTTTTAAATTTTGTATTTTGTATTTTTACCTTTGGCTGTTCACCGCCCTGCGTCCTTCAGGAGAAGGGCAGTATATTAATTAATTAATTAATTAATTAATTAATTAATTAATTAATTAAATTTAGAAATAAATAAATTTAGAAATAAATAAATTTAGAAATATATAAGTTGATTGAATGTAATAACTATAACTAATTCTACTAGGTTTTTTATTTTGTATTAGAATGTATGACACCCAGGTGCCACACAGTTCACGCATCGATTTGATATGTTTATAAAAAATAAAAAAAAACTTTTTTAAAAAAGATGGACCTTAAATGTTTCTTCTTTATGCAATGTGGGGAGTCTCCTGATTTTAGGTGGTGAGGTAGAAGAGGAACCCGATGAAAGTTTCAAAGGAGCTGGAGGGAAGGCAGTTGGGGCCGAAGAGCTACTGAAGGTCAGCCCTTTGGGGCAGCGGTCACCAACTGGTGGTCCGTGGACCACTGGCGGTCCGCGAGAAAATTTTGGTGGTCCGCAGAAAAATTATTTGCATTTTTCCTATTGCACTAAATCAGGGGTCCTCAAACTACGGCCCCTGGGACAGATACATGCAATGAACGTTTGTGTTGCTGCAGAGAGTCTCCCCCTTTGGGGGTCTTTTTGTGTGGGTCGGAGGGGGACAGAAATTCCGACTCGGGGTCTGCTTCGGCCTCCTGGTGTGGGGCTTTGGGCGAAGGCTGGAGGGAAGAGCCGCTGGTGGCAAAGAGTCGGAGGGCCTCGTTCCAGTGGGACTGCATCATGGCCTGGAACTGGCTGACCATCTCAGCCTGCTGAGCCTCCAGGCGCCAGTACCTGGCCTTGCACTCTCATAGGTCTTCCCTCTGCTTGGAAAGCCTATGCTCCTAGTCCTCAGTGAGGTGCTTCTGCTGAGCCTCCTTCTCAGCCAGATCCAATTTGAACTGAGCTTTTTTTGCCAACTCTTTCTCGTGGTGGCTGCTTAGCTCCAGCAACTGCTTCCTGTTGGGGCCTTAAAGAGCCCTGGAGGGGAGGCGAGGAGTAGCTGGGAGGGGAGGGGCAAGTAGAGTCTGGCAAGGTGCCCCTCAACCTGAGTGACATTGAGTTGGCCACGCCCACCCAGTCACATGACCACCTGGCCACGACCACCCAGCCGGTTGTTAGGCAGCTTATATTAGCGGTCCGCGGGATTTAAAATTACGGATTTAGTGGTCCCTGAGGCCCGAAAGGTTGGTGACCCCTGCTTTTGGGGGACATTTCTGCCTTCCGCAGAAAATGCGCGTCTCCCTTCTCCTGGAAGAACCGCAGCCATCTCCCATGGAAACTGGTTTCTGATTTCTTCCGCTTCTGAATTATCTCCCTTGTTCTCTCTGGGCTTTGCAGGTGCCTGGTGGAACCTGACTCCAGGAACGCCACACCTGAGCTTGGGGGAAAGACTCGGAGGCTTATGTGGAGCTGCTGGCCGAAGTCTCAGTGCCTAGCCAAGATACCCAGGAGGAGGGAAAAGGAGAAAGGCGAAGAGCACCAGAGGTGAAACCTGCTGTAGCCATGGTAGGTCCTGCTGGCTGGTAAAACATTGGCCTGGAGGCACGGAGGAACTTCTTCCCGGCCTAGTAAACCAGCTTGATAAACCAGCCAGCCAATTGCGTTAAAGGCTTGTCCGGCTCTTAAACTGTGGGGGGAAAAAGAATAAAAAACCAAACAGACCTTGATTTATAGCAGGGACACTGTAGGAAAAAATCCCACAGTGTGGAGGCTGCCGTGGCATGAATTATTAAGGGGCCAGAGCAGAAGGATGGGCATAAATAACCTTTCCTAATAAAAGTGACATTTGCGAGTGGTAACCTTGAACTCGGAAGGTCCGCGGGGAGGGGTTATCCTCTTCCCTGGGGGTTCGCCACGGCTGTGGTTTGAAGAGATTTTTTGGGGTTTTTTTTCCTTTCCCCTGCCAGATGGCAGCGATATGGCATTTTAAAAAAGCACCCTTCCCAGGGCAGTGGGGGGTGGAGAGAGCTCATAGATAGATAGATAGATAGATAGATAGATAGATAGATAGATAGATAGATAGATAGATAGATATTATCTAGAGAGAGAGAGAGAGAGAGATATCTAGATAGAGAGAGAGAAAGAGAGAGATATTATCTAGAGAGAGAGAAAGAGATAGACAGACAGACATCTTGATAGAGAGAGAGAAAGAGATATTATCTGGAGAGAGAGAGAGAGAGAGAAAGATCTAGATAGAGAAAGATAGATATCTAGAGAGAGAAAGATAGATAGATATTATCTAGAGAGAAAGATAGACAGACAGACATCTAGATAGAGATATCTAGAGAGAGAAAGATATTATCTAGATAAAGAGATATTATCTAGAGAGAGAAAGATAGATATTATCTAGAGAGAGAGAAAGATAGATATTATCTAGAGAGAGAGAGAGATATTATCTAGAGAGAGAGAGAAAGATAGATATTATCTAGAGAGAGAAAGATAGATATTATCTAAGAGAGAGAAAGATAGATATTATCTAGAGAGATATATATTTAGATAGAGAAAGATAGATATTATCTAGATAGAGAAAGATAGATAGATATTATCTAGAGAGAGAGAGAGATCTATTATCTAGAGAGAGAAAGAAAGAGATATTATCTAGAGAGAGAGATTAGATAAAGATAGATATCTAGATAGAGATAGATAGATGATAGATAGATAGATAGATAGATAGATAGATAGATAGATAGATAGATAGATATTATCTAGATAGATAGAGAAAAATAGATAGATAGACAAACAGACGTGTGTGTGTGTGTGTGTGTATCAGAGGTGGGTTTCAGCAGGTTCTGACCAATTCTGGAGAACCGGTAGCGGAAATTTTGAGTAGTTCGGAGAACCGGTAGTAAAAATTCTGACTGGCCCCATCTATTCTCTGCCTCCCAAGTCCCAGCTGATGGGGACGAAATGGGGATTTTGAAGTGTCCTTCCCCTGCCACACCCACCAAGCCACGCCCACAGAACCAGTAGTAAAAAAATTTGAATCTCACCACTCACTCTCTCTCTCTCTCTCTGTATGTATGTATGTATATGTATAGCTTTGAAGACACCATTGATTCAGTCCTTGATTTGGTCAAACTGGTTTTTCCAGATGTTATCCCTTGGGGTGGATGAAAGAGACTTGCCCACCAGTTCTAGTAATCCAAACCCTAGTTTGGGACAGAGATGGCCCTCGTCTTACAACAGTTCACTTAATGACTCTTTCAAATTACAACAGCCCTGAAAAAAGTGACTTATGACCGGAATAGAGTAGGGTAGGGTAGGGTAGGGTAGGGTAGAGTTGAGTTGAGTTGAGTTGAGTTGTTGAGTTGAATTGAGTTGAATTAAATTCTTTATTGGCCAAGTGTGATTGGACACACAAGGAATTTGTCTTTGGTGCATAAGCTCTCAGTGTACATAAAAAGAGAAGATACATTCGTCAAGAATCATAAGGTATGACTCTTAATGATAGTCATTAAGGTCATAGGATGTCTTGATCTATTCCTTCTGTAGTCCACTATAAGCTTCTTGGTCTTATTGGTGTTAAGGACCAAGTTATTGCCTCCACACCACGAAAGCAACCGGTCCACCTCATCTCGATAGGCAGAGTCATGCCCCCCCCTCCCCCAGAGATGAGTCCCGCCACTGTTGTATCAATGCAAATTACTGGCGTGAGTGGGAATGCAGTCGTGCATATAAAGAGTATAGAGTAAGGGACTCAACAAGCAACCCTGTGATGTACCACTGTTAAGAATAAGGGCTGAAAAGATATGATTACCTAATCTGACCCTCTGAGAGCGGCCAGACAGGAAATCCATAATCCAAAGGCAGATTGAATAAGAAAACCCAAGATCCATAAATTTAGACCAGGGATCAGCAACCTGCAGCTCTGGAGCCGCATGTGGCTCTTTCCCCCACTCTGCTGCGGCTCCCTGGCACTCAAAATATGCGTCACAACCACCAATGTGCGGCACGCTATTTATTGAGCTTTTCAACCCCCGGTAGGCCAACCATGGATAAATCCAAGAAAAGAAAAGTTTCAAAAGAAAACAGAACATTTAATTCGACTACATTTGCTAGTTTTGTGGCTGCTTAAGAAATAGTCAGGCACGGGAAGATTTTTGTGGCTCCCGGTGTTTTCTTTTCTGTGGGAAAAACGGGTCCAAATGGCTCTTTTAATGTTTAAGGTGGCAGACCCCTGCAGAGCTAAAACCTACAAAAAGCATCCACACACACACACACACACACACACACACACACACACACACACACACGTTGTCATCTTGCTTCCTTGGTTTCTCTCTTATCATCTTGGGGAACCTCTCACCTTGACCTGGGTTCCTTCCTGCTTTCTTCCCCGCAGAGATCAATCCGATCGTTTGCTAACGATGACCGGCACGTAATGATGAAACATTCAACGATTTATCCGTCTCCGGAGGAACTCGAAGCCGTCCAGAACATGGTTTCCACCGTCGAATGTGCCCTTAAGCAGGTCTCCGACTGGATGGACGAGACCAGCAAGTCTTCTCGGGTGGAAGGCAGCTTGGAGGAGAAAGAGGAAACGGCGGATGGCCGGAGTAGCAAGTGAGTGACCGAAACATGGGCTGACCCATTTTATATTTTAGCTAGAATCCTTGAGGTGCACCATCTAAGTGCTGGGTGGAAATTTTTACTCCATGCACACTTCAGCGTGATCGACTTGGGCTTTGAAGGTTCATTGATATGGAGAATATTAGGGAAGAACGTTACATCATCTTCCTGGTGTCAGGGTCCCGACGGATGCCCTAATTCAATCATGAGCCTCGAGCCAAGGTTCAAAAGAAATCCAGTTATTTATTAGGCGCTTCATGTCGGCACGTTCCCAAGTGAAAGCCAGCTCTGACCCTACGTAATTTACGCCCCAATTATGACCCTGTTTTCCCCCCTCCCCCCAGGGTGTGTCATCAATCACATTTGGTGACAGAGCAATTTCGCGGGTTGTAGAGGTCACTCCCCTCCGGCTGCTGTAGGTAACTCTGGAATACAGCCTTGAGAGAGATAAGCATGGAATGTGCATCTGTCTTTGGCTGCCATTTCCCCGGTTTCCCATCCCCACTGGTCTATGGCTACTTGAGAGCAGGCCAGGGATGCTTGCCAGTTGACACCTGGCAGAAGACAGGGTCTCCCCTCTTCTTCCTTGCGGCCAAGAAAGAACCAGGATTGGGCTTGAGTAACCAGCTCATCTTGTAGCTCCTTCTGCAATTTTTTTTTCTCTCTCTCCCTCCAAATTTTGTTGGGTTTTTTTATTGATTACATTTATTAGTGCTTAATAAACATCGTGTTGTCTGGGTATTTAATTTGCTTAACCATTCTGATTACATTCTTAATCTCCACCCCTTTTTTTCCAACCACTGGTAAAATAGATTCCATCTTTGATAGTATTCTGTGTCTTTTTTTTCTGCTTAATTTTCAATGTCAATCTATCCATTTATGCACAGTCTAGTATCTTCTTAATCAGGGTGGATTTGATTTAAATCCAGTCGACTTAAATCACTAGTCAAAAGGCTTGATTTAAATCAACTCGATTTAAATCAAGCCTTTTTACTAGTGATTTAAATCATGATTTAAATCAGCTGGATTTAAATCAAATCTAGTGATTTCAATCGTGATTTAAATCAGCTCGATTTAAATCATAATTTTGAAAGAGGAACTGTCGTCTCTTATCCCGCAGTAGTCCCAATATTGCAGAATATACAGCCTCCTCATGCTACATAACTAAGCTCCGTTTCATGCTGAATAAACTAAATTATTAATGTTTCTTAAATAGAAAACTATATTTAGATAGATTTTTTACTCCAAAAGCAGTTTATTAAAATAAATTTGATAAAACTAAAAAAAAAAATCTGATTTAAATAAAAAAATCCAATTTAAATTTAAAAAATCTGATTTAAAAAAAAAATCCAATTTTTTTTAAAATAGAATAGAATAGAATAGAATAGAATAGAATAGAATAGAATAGAATAGAATAGAATAGAATAGAATAGAATAGAATAGAATAGAATAACGGAGTTGGAAGGGACCTTGGAGGTCTTCTAGTCCAACCTCCTGCCTAGGCAGGAAACCCTACACCATTTCAGACAAATGGTTGTCCAACATCTTCTTAAAAACTTCCAGTGTTGGAACATTCACAACTTCTGGAGGCAAGTTGTTCCACTGATTACTTGTTCTAACAGTCAGGAAATTTCTCCTGAGTTCTAAGTTCCTTCTCTCCTTGATGAATAGAATACAATAGAATAGGATTCTTTATTGGCCAAGTGTGATTGGACACAAAAGGAATTGGTCTTGGTGCATACGCTCTTGGAGTACATAAAAGAAAAGATAACATTCATCAAGAATCAAAAGGTACAACACTTAATGATAGTCATAGGGAACAAATAAGCAATCAAATCATATTAGGAAACAGTCTATATAAATCATAAGGATACCAGCAACAAGGTTACAGTCATACAGTCATAAGTGGGAGGAGATGGGTGGTGGGAACGATGAGAAGATGAATAGTAGTGCAGACTTAGTGAATAGTTTGACAGTGTTGAGGGAATTATTTGTTTAGCAGAGTGCTGGCGTTTGGGGAAAAACTGTCCTTGTGTCTAGTTGTTCTGGTGTGCAGTGCTCTATAGCGTCGTTTTGAGGATCCAGGATGCGAGGGGTCTGTAAATATTTTCACAGCCCTCTTTTTGACTTGGGCAGTATACAGATCCTCCATGGAAGCAGGTTGGTAGCTATTGTTTTGAGTTTCCACCCATTGCTTCTTGTCCTGCCCTCAGGTGCTTTGGAGAATAGTTTGACTCCCTCTTCTTCGTGGCAGCCCCTGAGATATTGGAAGACTGCTCTCATGTCTCCCCTATCGTGTCATCGATTTTTATCCACCCTGTTCTTAATTATCTCTTCATCGCGCAGTGATCTACTTGGGCTTGGAAGGTTCATTGGTATGGAGAATATTAGGGACATCACCTTCCTGGCAGAAGACAGGGTCTTCTTCTCTGTGGCCAGGAAAGAACCAGGGTTAGGCTTGAGTAACCAGCTCCTCTTGTATCTCCTTCTGCAATCTTGAGGTCTCCTCGGCCGGAGTTTATGGAGAAAGAGAGGAGCTGTGCTATCTGTCTTCCAGAGTCAGTAAGCAAAGAGGGCTGGCAGTGAGGGGCATTTGCCCCATGCTCTCCAAGGACATGCAGCATTTGTCCACTGCGCTTTGTGCAGCTGTCAGTTGAGGAGTCTCCGGGTTAAATAAGGCAAGACCGGCCTGGCCGAAGGAGACAATTTAAGGGAGGGCTGCTGAGTAGCATTTGGTGCTCAGTTCCAAGTCGGTGGAGTTCAAACATGTAACCTGACATGGTGGAGTTCAAACATGTAACCTGACATGGCTGTGGGGGGGCCTCTGCTAGATGAGCGGTTGTAGGAGAGCTTAAAATCTCTGCCTGGATTAGCTAGGACGAGGCGTCCTACCAGGAAGGAAGCTACCCATGGACCTATCGTGTTTCCCCGAAAATAAGACCAGGTCTTATATTAATTTTTGCTCCAAAAAATGCATTAGGGCTTATTTTCCAATTAGGTCTTATTTTGGGGAAAATACGGTACTAAATGCTTCCATCGGTCTGACAATCTTAACTAGGGCTTATTTTTGAGGTAGGGCTTACTTTTACTTTTACTTTTACTTTACTTTTATTTGATTTATATACCGCCCTACTCCCGAAGGACTCAGGGCGGTGAACAGCCAACAATAAAATACATACATACAAAATTTAAAAAGCAGAAATAAAATCGAATTAAATAGTTTGGCCCAGACAGATTAAAAAACCCCAATCAATTTAAAACAAATTAAACTCTGAATATTAAAAATATTAAAAATTATTTAAAAAGAGGGAGAAAGTTAGGCCAGGCCCGCCTAGTGGAATAAAAAGGTCTTAAGAGCGCAGCGGAAGGTGCGCAGATCCGGGATCCTCCGTATCTCCGGGGGGAGCTCATTCCAGATAGTAGGTGCCCCCACAGAGAAGGCTTTCCGCCTGGGGGCTGCCAGTCGACATTGTTTGGCCGACGGCACCCGGAGGATCCCCTCTCTATGAAAGCGTACCGCTGGTGGGAGGCTATTGGTGGTAGTAGGCGGTCCCGCAAGTATCCAGGTCCTAAGCCATGGAGCACTTTAAAGGTGATGACCAAAACCTTGAAGCGCACCTGGAAGACCACCGGGAGCCAGTGCAGCTCGCGCAGGAGGGTGTTACATGGGAACACCATGTCGCTCCCATTACCACCCGCGCGGCTGCACTCTGCGCCAGTTGGAGCCTCCGAGTGCACCTCAAGGGGAGCCCCATGTAGAGAGTGTTACAATAGTCCAGGCGGGAGGTGACGAAGGCATGAGTGACCGTGCGTAAGGAGACCGATCCAGAAAGGGACGCAACTGGCGGATCAGGCGAACCTGATGAAAAATCCTCCCGGTCACAGCCATCAAGTGCTCTTCTAAAGACAGCCGTGAATCCAGGAGGACGGCCAAGTTGCACGCCCTCTCCGTGGGGGCCAATGATTCGCCCCCAATAGTCAATGATGGCACCAACTGACTATATCGGGACGTCGGAAATCACAGCCACTCGGTCTTGGATGGGTTGAGCCTGAGCCTATTCCTCCCCATCCAGATCCGCACGGCCTCCAGGCACCGGGACATCACTTCAAGGGCATCATTGGGGTGGTCTGGGGTGGAGATGTACAGCTGGGTGTCATCAGCGTACTGGTGGTACTTCACCCCGAAACCACGGATGATCTCGCCCAGTGGCTTCACATAAACGTTGAACAGGAGGAGTGAGTGGACGGACCCTTGCGGCACCCCGCATACGAGGGGCCTCGGGGTCGACCTCTGCCCCCTGGCTTAATGTCAGCGTTCCAGAAAAAAACCCAACTCCAAGTAAAGACTCTGAAGCAAGCATTTTTCAAAGTTCTATTTACCAGAATAGGTAAACTGGCACATCTGGGAAAACCCGAATTTGAGCGGTCCGGGTTTTCCCTCAGTAAATCATAACCCCAAAAACCATCCCCTCAGTCCTCAGTCGATCACATGCTCCAATCCACCGCCGTCTCATCTCGAGACATCACTCCAACCACTCCTTCTCCAGATGCCGGATCGGCCTGACCTTGACCGACAGGAAGAATGCTATTATGTCTAAAGACAAAACCCTCTACTAAATCCCACCTCCTACTTTCCCACACATGAGAAGATGGCAGCATGGAAGCTTCCGGCCTAATACGGCTTCCAAACCTGAAATTTATATTACGAGCATCCTGAAAAATTATGCTAGGGCTTATTTTCCGGTTGGGTCTTATTTTATGGGGAAATACGGTACTAAATGCATCCATCTGGCTGACAATCTTAACTGGGTCTTATTTTGGGGGCAGGGCTTATATTACGAGCATCCTGAAAAATTATGCTAGGGCTTATTTTCCAGTTGGGTCCTATTTTCGGGGAAACAGGGTAGAAAGTCTACCTCTCCTCTCTCCAAGTGGAAAGCTTGGTATTCCCAGCCTGGTCAGTTTTTGCTCCAAAAGAGCCAGAGCAGCTGGTCCACTTCATTGAGTTTTTGGTTGTTTTTTGGGGGGTTTTTTAACTTGCTTTTTTTTAAAGCCCACAGACCACACATTTGGGCTTCGAGGCTGGACGCGCTGTGAAGCCATCGATGCGTGCACGAAACAAATTGTCGGGGAGATAGAAAGTCAATGGCGCAAAACAAATAATCTATGCTTAGGATAAGATGGATTTGCTGATGGCTATCCGAAGGAGTCCCAGAGCACCAATTTGCTTGACTTCTCTCCACTCCTGACCTCCCGCTTCCTGGTTTGAGTTGTAATTAATGGCGCTGATGTCACACCGTCCAAAGGAGGCTGGGGGTGGAAAATACCCTCCCCCCCCGCTTTGCCCCTCTGAAGCGTCCGCATGGCATTTGCCCAGGGAAATCCTGCAGAACCTGCAGTCGTATCGATAATCTGCAGTTGCAGCAATGCCATTCTGCATCTCTCTCTGCACATGTGCAGCCTTCTAATCCTGGGAACATCTTCTTACATTCTAACTCTGGGGTAACTTACTTTGGAAGTTAATGCGATGGGAGGCACCCTTGATGCCAAGGAAAAAATGAAGAGACCGGTTATGTTTTCAAATCACTTTCCAAAGTACCATTATCGTGAAGGAACATACAGAATTTCCTTGTCCGGTAAAAAGGTAAAGGTTCCCCTCGCACATATGTGCTAGTCGTTCCCGATTCTATCTCCGTTTCAAAGCCGAAGAGCCAGCACTGTCCAAAGACGTCTCCGTGGTCACGTGGCCGGCATGACTCAACGCCAAAGGCGCATGGAACGCTGTTACCTTCCCTATTTTTCTACTTGCATTTTTTACGTGCTTTCGAACTGCTAGGTTGGCAGAAGCTGGGACAAGTCATGGGAGCTCACCCCGTTTACACGGGACTCGGGATTCTAACCGCTGAACTGCCGACCTTTCGATCGACAAGCTCAGTGTCTTAGCCACTGAGCCACCGTGTCTCTAATCGTAATTATTACATTCAACCAAATTATATATTTCTAATATATAATAATACACATTTATATTAAGTTATAATCTATCGTTATTTGATTATTCAAGTATACACTAACTAATCAAGAGATCTTCCTGGCATTTGGGGAGAGTTGATCCTGCTTGATTAAGAGAAATCTGGGCCTAGTTAAAGCACGAGATATCCAGGAGGCATCACCAGGAAGTTGGGAAGGAAGACCAGAAAATGAAAATATGAAGGGCAGAAGTTGTTCATTGAACGTGCGACATCTTCCCCTTTGCTCTCTCTTTTTGTGTGAGGTTATGATTACATTTTTAACAGCTGCCGATGGTGCAAACTCCAGGAGCTTCTTTTCCTCTGGTTCTCTATGCTGGATTTTTTTTTTTTTTTTTATAACATGAGCTCGTGCTAAATTTGGGGTGCTGTTTTCTTCGTCAGGTGGATTAATGCTTTTGGCCAGATGTCCCCTAAAAGGAGCAGGTTGACTGTAGGGAAGCATGCATGGGAATTCAATGGTATTGGGTTGATGTTCTACCTCTTGGCCCTAATTTACTTTTCATGATGCCAGCCTTCTGGTAGCTCTTTCTATCCATTCTCCACATTTTTTTAGAGAGAGAGAAAGAAAGAGAGAAAGAAAGGGGGCGAGAGAAAGAGAGAAAGAAAGAGAAAGAGAGAGAAAGAAAGGGGAGAGAAAAAAGAGAGAAAGAATGAGTGAGAGAGAGAAAGAAAGAAATAAAAAGAAAGAATGAGAAAGAGAGAGAATGAGAAAGAGAAAGGGGAGAGAAAAAAAGAAAGAATAGTGAAAGAGGGAGAAATAAAGAGAGAAAGAGAGAGAAAGAATGAGAAAGAGATAATGAGAGAAAGAATGAGAGAGAGAAAGAAAGAATGAGAAAGAGAGAGGAAGAGAGAAAGAGATAATGAGAGAAAGAAAGAGACAGAAAGAAAGAATGAGAAAGATGAGAGAGGAAGAGAGAAAGAGAGAGAATGAGAAAGAGATAATGAGAGAAAGAATGAGAGACAAAGAAAGAAAGAATGAGAAAGATGAGAGAGGAAGAGAAAGAAAGAGAATGAGAGGAAAGAGAAAGAAAGAAAAAGCAAGAGAAAGAGAATGAGAGAGAAAGAGAGAAAGATGGAGAAAGAGAATGATAGAGAAAGAAAGAGAGAGAGAGAGAGAGAAAGGGGGAGGGAGAGAGAGAGAGAGTGCGTACTTAAAAGCTCCTGCAATGAGTCAAAGCCCTTTCCCTTCCCTCCTTGCCACAAGGAAGACGAGGGGGGAAAAACCCCCCAACATATCCCAGATTTTCTGGAGCAGAAAAGGGACAGTGGCTGTGAAGGAGGATGGTGTGGAGCCTTAAATGCAAAATTTATTAGTGGTTAAAAAACGGTGACGTGGCAGATTATGTGGCCCAGCTGTGCCGTGTCCTTACATCAACGGTGGGATTTTCAGAAGCAGCAGCTGCCTCGTTGAAGAGGCTACTCTGCGTAAGAGCCTCTGTCGGCTTCCATTTGCCCTTCAGCTGCTCGGTGTATGTGTGTTTGAGAGAGAGAAAGTGGGGGGGAGAGGGAGAGAGAGAGCTGAGCTGAGCTGCCGGTCTAGCATTTTCTGAAATCCCAGCCACCCGTCACTGAGCTATTGACACAATGGTTTTGGTGTGAGTTGCGTTACACTCTGGAAGCCAAAGCAGCTGCTCTAATGAGTTAACAGTCTGGCGTTCACATTTCTCCATGCTCTGAAGCCTTGCACATCTCTTGTCAAACATTCTGGGTTTAAGAGAGCCAAGCAGGTGGGTGCAAAATACAATAATAATAATAATAACAACAACAAACAACAACAACAACAACTGCAAGCCGAAGTAGAAAGACTGTGGCAAAAAAAGAAAGCAGAGGTGGCATCCATAGTCATGAGAGTCTTCGGTGCGATCCCCAAAACAACTTGAGTACCGTTACGAGCACCGTCGGCATTGACAAAAATCCCCGTTGGTCAATTGCGGAAGGCAGCTTTACTAGGAACAGCTTACATCCTGCCAGGAGACATTGAAAACCTCCAAGCATCAACATCAGCCTTTCTCAGGTCCTTGGGAAGGTCTCAGTAGGTGGACAAAAATGCCAGACCCAGTCTAAATAATCTGCTGACAGTGCAGTGAACCATAATACAGGTAGTCCTTGATTTACAATGGTCCATTTAGTGACTGTTCGAAGTTACAACGACACTGAAAAACATGTCTTACGACCGTTTCTCACACAACCTTTGCAGCATCTCCATGCTCATGTGACCAAAATTCAGATGCTTGGCGACTGGTTCATATTTATGACCGTCGCTGTGTCCTGAGGTCATGTGACCACCTTTTGCAACCTTCTGACCAGCAAAATCAATGAGAAAGCCAGATTCACTTAACAACCGGGTTACTAACTTATCAACTGCAGTGATTCACCTAACAACTATGGCACAAAAGGTCATAAAACGGGGCAAAACTCACTTAACAAGTGTCTCGCTTAACCACAGAAATGTTGGGCTCAATTGTGGCCCTAAGTCGAGGACTATCTGTAATTTATTATTTGAATTACCACCGGCATTGACAAAATCCCCATCGGTCAATTGCAGCAGGCAGCTTTGCTTAGAACAGCTTACATCCTGTGAAGAAGCTTTCAGCACCATTAAAACGTCCACATCTGCCTATCTCAGGTCTTTGGGAAGGTCTCCATAAAGGTAAAGGCAAAGGTTCCCCTCGCACATATGTGCTAGTCGTGCCTGACTCTAGGGGGAGGTGCTCATCTCCGTTTCAAAGCCGAAGACGTCTCCATGGTCATGTCGCTGGCAGGACTAAACGCCAAAGGTGCACAGAACGCTGTTACCCTCCCACCAAAGGTGGTCCCTATTTTTCTACTTGCATTTTTTCCGTGCTTTCGAACTGCTAGGTAGGCAGAAGCTGGGACAAGTCACGGGAGCTCACCCCATTAGGCAGTGCTAGGGATTCGAACCACTGAGCCACTGACCTTTCGATCGGCAAACTCGGCGTCCAAGCCATTGAGCCACCGCGTCCTTAAGGTCTCCATAGGAGGGATCAAAACCTGCCAAATCCAATCTAAACATCTGGCTGACTGTGCAACCAATCATAATGACATGACATTTCCTCCTCCACAGGGAGCAAGGTGGCCGGATCTTGTGCGGCGTGATGAGGATTGGTTTGGTGGCCAAAGGCTTGTTGATAAAGGACGACATGGACCTGGAACTGGTCCTGATGTGCAAAGAAAAGCCCACAGAGACCCTCTTATCCCTCGTCAAAGACAATCTACCTGTCCAAATCCAGGTGAGCTAAACTCGAGAAGCCCGCATTTATAATTAATCCCCGGGTGTTGCTGCTCCATGTTTTATATTATCTGGGCCAGTAGTGGGTTCTGTTTACCTTTGCTACCAGTTCGGAACTGTGAGCGCGCACACAGGGCGCTTCTGCGTATGCATAGAACCTTCTGTGATGACATCCAGGCAGGTGGGCGGATCCTCCTACCGCATCCGTGATGACGTACAGGCAGGTGGGAGGAGCCTCCAGCCACTCCCGCCGCTGCCTAACCGGGGCGAACCCACTACTGATCTGGGTATAGAAGAAATGTTTGTCAGCAGCAGTGGGTTTCACATATTCTTGCCACCGGTTCGCTCGTGCTCCTTCCGCGCATGCGCCCAGTCTTCTGCATGCTCACTAGGTGCATATGCGCCTTTCACACATGTGCCCGGCCTTCCATGCATAGGCTTTGCTCGCACATGCGCCTGGCCTCGAAAACAAGGCTCAATAGGACGTCATTACGTCCCACCGTCGCCGCTACCGATTTGCCTGAATTGCTCCGAACCGGCTGAATCCCACCTCTGTTTCCCAGTGTATTTTTTTTTCCTTAACCAAAGAAAAACTGGGGCAGTTTTAAAAATCTGCATCCATTTTTCTCGGTAACACAGGTTGGTCTCCAGAGAAGGTGAGAAAAAAACAGTGCAGGTTTCTTTGTTTTTTTTCCCTTCCCCCTTTTGCTGCCGGTTGCTGGAAGCAGCGTTTGGAAGGCCATTTTTCTTGGCGAGGTGTCTTTTCTGAGCTGAGCAAGGGCAGCCCCCCCCCCCTGCTGTCCGCTGCTCAAAAGTCTGCCCTCTAAACAAATCCTGCACCAGATAGGAAATACAGTCGTCCTTGTGACTTTCAGCTCGTATGCAGAAAGCATCTCTCCGCAAACAAACAAGTTAAGTTGCCTCCAAGATGGGAGTGTCGGGTATCCCTTAACTCAGCAGCCCCAGGCTGCCACCCAAAATATCTTGGCCAAGGCGGTGTTATTTCTGTGGGGAGGGTGGCAGTAAACCAGCTCTCCCATGTAAATGCACCATTAATGTCCTGGCTTCAGTTTCCAGTTGTAAAAAAAAAAAATCACTTCCACTGTGTTTCCCATGTTTTCCCTTCTTAAGAAAGAAACACAACAGAATCCTAGGGCTGGAAGAGACCTCGGAGGTCTTCTAGTCCGCCTCTTTGCTTAAACAATTGGAAGGGACCTTGGAGGTCTTCTAGTCCAACCCCCTGCTCACTATACCATTCCAGACAAATGGCTGTCCAATCTCTTCTTCAAAACCTTCAGTGATGAAGCACCCACAATTTCTTGTGGCAAGCCGTTCCACTGGTTAATTGTTCTCACTGTCGGGAAGATTCTCCTTTCTACCCTGTTTCTCCACCCCCCAAAATGAGACCTCCCCTGATAATAAGCCCAATCGGGCTTTTGAGCGCATGGCAATAAGGCCAAGCGCTTATTTCAGGGTTCAAAAAAATACAAGACAGGGTCTTATTTTCGGGGAAACATGGTAGATAGATAGATAGATAGATAGATAGATAGATAGATAGATAGATAGATAGATAGATAGATAGAAGATAGATCGATCGATAGCAGAGAGAAAGAGATAGCAGATAGATAGATAGAAAGATAGATAGATATAGATAACTGATAAATAGATTATATAAATAGATACCCTGTTTTCCCCAAAATAAGACCTCCCCTGATAATAAGCCCAATCGGGCTTTTGAGCGCATGGCAATAAGGCCAAGCGCTTATTTCAGGGTTCAAAAAAATATAAGACAGGGTCTTATTTTCGGGGAAACATGGTAGGTAGGTAGGTAAGTAGATAGATAGATAGATAGATAGATAGATAGATAGATAGATAGATAGATAGATAGATAGATAGATAGCAGAGAGAGAGAGATAGCAGATAGATAGATAGAAAGATAGATAGATATAGATAACTGATAGATAGATTATATAAATAGATACCCTGTTTTCCCCAAAATAAGACATCCCCTGATAATCAGCCCAATCGGGCTTTTGAGCGCATGGCAATAAGGCCAAGTGCTTATTTCAGGGTTCAAAAAAATATAAGACAGGGTCTGCGGCTTGACGGAGCCCGTTTTTCTGTATCGTTTCAGAAACTCACCGAAGAGAAGTACCACATAGAACACCATCCCAGCGAAGCGTCCATCGTCATCCGTAGCACAACAGGGCTCCCGCTAACCCTCAAGGTGACCCTCACCTCTCCGCTAATCCGTGATGAAGCCGAGAAGAAGGACGGAGGTAAAGAGAGACGTTGGAAGGAAGGGGCTGATCTTGGGTGCAACGGGGTTCACTTGGCCACAAGGGAAGGGTGCATAGCTGCTGACCTCAGTGGTAGACCCAGAGTAGAGCCAGTCTTCCTGTGGGACACTAAGCTTAGAGGAGTCTCTGGTCACCAAATAGCAATAGCACTTAGACTTACCTGTGTTATCCCCAAAATAAGCCTGGGTCTTATATTAATTTTTGCTCCAAAAGACGCCTTATGGCTTATTTTCTAGTTAGGTCTTACTTTGGGGAAAATACAGTACTAAACCCCTCCGTCTGCTGACGATCTTAACTGGGGCTTAATTTTGGGGTAGGGCTTCTATTACGAGCATCCTGAAAAATCATGCTAGGGCTTATTTTCTACTTGGGTCTTATTTTCGGGGAAACTGGGTATATACCCCTTCACAGTGCTTTACAGCTCCCTCTAAACAGTTTACAGCATCAGCCTCTTGCCCCCCAACAATCTGGGTCCTCATTTTGCCGACCTCGGAAGGACGGAAGTCTTGAGTCAACCTTGAAGCCGGTCAGGATCGAACTGCCAAATCGCTGGCAATCGGCAGAATTAGTCTGCAATACTGTATTGCACAGCCCAGCCATCGAAGATACTACTTGAATTTCTAGAGGGATAGAAACTTATAATTTCCTATAATGCCCCCTGAATCAGAAACTGGCAGGATTTGACTTGGCCTGGATTTGCAGCCACCGACTATGTTTCCCCGAAAATAAGACCAGGTCTTATATTAATTATTGCCCCAAAATCCATTAGGACTTATTTTCTGGTTAGGGCTTATTTTGGGGGGAAATATAGTACTAAATGCATCCGTTTGGCTGACAATCTTAACTGATGTTTATTTTGGGGGTAGGGCTTATATTATGAGTATCCTGAAAAATCATGCTAGGACTTATTTTTGGTTGGGTCTTATTTTGGGGGAAATAGGATATTTTGGTGCGAAACAAGCCAGTTTCTGGAGTGAGCTAGACTTTCAAGACTGTAGAAAGTTTTATTTCTACCGTCTGGAAACGGATAATCTGGTGGCCGAAGGCCCAAGGGATTGGGATTAGATGGGTTTTGGTGTCTCTCCCATCTCTGAATGCATTCAGATGTCTGGATTTGGGGCTAAGCATGAGGAGAAAATTTGTAACCTGACATTAAAAGCCTCTGGAGGTTGTGACCTCTTTTTCACTGGATGCTGTTTTGGAGGTAGAAGAAGCAGATTCTTTTGGTTCCTTTCTAAATAAATGGTCCTAGGAGTAGTTCTAGTCATATTTCAGTTAGTGCCAAAGGAAGAGAAAGGTTTCTAAAAGTCATTCCCTATTTTCATAATTTTATAATCTTACAAGGAGATCCTTTGAGTAGGATTATGTCCCACCAAGTAACCTTCACTGACATTTCTTCTACTTCGCTATCGGTTGTCAATCAATATCAAGTCAGTTTGCTTTATAAATGCTGGCCCGGGAGGGGGGGGGGAAACAATTACGTGAGACAAGGGTTCCCTCGAAACCACAAAAATGTGTGTCTCTGCTTTTCCCGCAAACGTGCCGGCACGTCAGTCTAGAACGAAAGCGTCACACGGTCCAATTGTGACAAGAGGGATTGCAACGGGTTGCAGCCAGGGGTGGGCTTCAAAACTTTTAGCAAGGAGTCCTCTGCCTGGTTGCTGGGTGAGCGTGGCCATGGTGGGCGTGGCCTAGTCGCCTCCTGCACCAAGGTGGGGGGGGCATTTTTGCCCTCCCTGGGCTCCGGAGGCTTTTTTTGAGCCTCCGGGAGGGCGAAAATGGCCTACCCAGTTCTGGAGGCCGGGAACAGGCCCGTTTCCGGCCTTCCCGAACTTCCAGTAGGCCCGTTTTTCGCCTTCCCCGAGCCTCCGCATGTGCCCTGCCCTTGCCTGCATCTAAAACGGGCCGTGTGGGGACTCCTGGGAGGGGCAGGGTGGGGTGGGCGGGACCAGCCAGGATTTGGGGGTTCTCTGAACTGCACAGAATCTTAGCTAGAGATTCTCCCGAACCCCTAGCAGCCCACCGCTGCATCTTCCCTCTTTTGAGTTTACCTCATGGGCATCTGCTTGCCATTCCTCCATGCAGTATCAAGCCGACATCGCTGTTCTTGATATTGGATCTTCTGCTTTTTTGGAGCAGACCAGCCAAGAACTTCTGACAGTTTTGGTTGGATGGGTCAACTGATCCGAAAAGGAGCCCAGAGCAGATTTGAGAGTTCTTCCATGCCCTAGCCTCAACTCCATTTTATTTTTGTGGTTGGTGCTGTCATTCCGGACCAGTGATGGTGAACCTTTTCAGCACCGAGTGCCCAAACTGGAACGCATGTACGCTGGAGCACCTGAAACCCAAAAACCAGCTGGCCGGTGACCTCATGCCTGTTTTTTGGCCATTTTCAGGCAATTTTCGGCTGTTTTCAGGCCATTTTTGGGCCCAAAACAGCCTGAAAATGGCCCCAAAACAGCCCCCAAAACGCCCTGAAAATGGCCTGAAATGGCTGTTTTTCAGGCTGTTTTCAGGCCGTTTTCCAGCACTCCGGCGCCCGCAAACACCAGCTGGAACACATGCCCACAGAGAGGGCTTTGCGTGCCACCTCGGGCACGTGTGTGCCCTAGGTTCGCCATCACGTTTCTAGACCCAAATCTTAGGCATTGCACCAATTCTATTGCGGAAGACACGAATTGGATTTTCCCACCTCCCGATGCCACCCACTGAATCACTTCAGCAGCAAAACTTGGACACCCGGTGTTCGGTTGTCACTCTTCCCAAAACTGTGCCATGCAGACAAAACGCTCTTTTTACTATTGTTTTTTTTTTTAATTAGAAAAACAAAACAAAAGCGTTTTCTATTGCGAGTCCATTTATTAATTTTTGTCCATTTGCTGGCAGTTTTTCGATGTAGTAAAAAAAAAAAAAATCTGTGTTTTTCTTGATGGGCTGTTATCTGGATGAATGGCTCCTTTGTCCATTTTTTTTCTCCCCTGTCCTTGGGTGGTGGGAGGAATCTCCCTTTTCCCTGCCCTGTACCAGCTGCTGGGAGCAATGAACGACAGCCCTCCCCCCACCCAACTCAACTCCCTCCCCCCCATCACATTTGCTTACTGTGATTTCATGGACCTCCACTTGGCCTGACCCAACCTTCAGATATTTCTTCAATTCCACTTCCAGAATAACCAAGGCTGTTGAAGATGTTGATTTGCTATCATTATGGGTTCTCCTACAGTAGTGGCCAAAATTGTGGGAACCTTTTGGGGGAAAGTGTATTTTCTAAAACTAGCTAATAACACCAATTTTTATTTTTTTTTTGGACTAGTACCATAAAATTATATACCAATGGAAAGATACCGTGTTTCCCCGAAAATATGACCCTGTCATATTTTTTTGAACCCTGAAATAAGCTCTTGGCCTTATTGCCATGCGCTCAAAAGTCAGTTTGGGCTTATTATCAGGGGATGTCTTATTTTGGGGGAAACAGGGTATCTATCTAATCTATCTATTTCTATCTCTATCTATCTATCTATCTATCTATCTGCTATCTATCTGCTATCTCTCTCTGCTATCTATGTATATCTATCAGCTGTCAGTTATCTATATCTATTCTATCAGTTATCTATCTATCTGCTATCTCTGCTATCTATCTGTCTATCTATCTATTTCTATCTATCTATATCTATCTATTTGCTATCTCTCTGCTATCTATCTATTTATCTATATCAGCTATCAGTTATCTATATCTATTCTATCAGTTATCTATCTATCTGCTATCTCTCTCTGCTATCTATCTATATCTATCAGCTATCTATCAGTTATCTATATCTATTCTATCAGTTATCTATCTATCTGCTATCTGCTATCTCTCTCTGCTATCTATCTATATCTATCAGCTATCTATCAGTTATCTATATCTATTCTATCAGTTATCTATCTATCTGCTATCTCTGCTATCTATCTGTCTATCTATCTATTTCTATCTATCTATATCTATCTATCTATTTGCTATCTCTCTCTGCTATCTATCTATTTATCTATATCAGCTATCAGTTATCTATATCTATTCTATCAGTTATCTATCTATCTGCTATCTCTCTCTGCTATCTATCTATATCTATCAGCTATCTATCAGTTATCTATATCTATTCTATCAGTTATCTATCTATCTGCTATCTCTCTCTGCTATCTATTTATATCTATCAGCTATCTATCAGTTATCTATATCTATTCTATCAGTTATCTATCTATCTGCTATCTCTCTGCTATCTATCTATATCAGCTATCTATCAGTTATCTATATCTATTCTATCAGTTATCTATCTATCTGCTATCTCTCTCTGCTATCTATTTATATCTATCAGCTATCTATCAGTTATCTATATCTATTCTATCAGTTATCTATCTATCTATCTATCTATCTATCTATCTATCTATCTATCTATCTATCTATCTGCTATCTCTCTGCTATCTATCTATCTACCTACCTACCTACCTACTTACCTACTGTGTTTCCCCGAAAATATGACCCTGTCTTATATTTTTTTGAACCCTGAAATAAGCTCTCGGCCTTATTGCCGGGCGCTCAAAAGCCCAATTGGGCTTATTATCAGGGGATGTCTTATTTTGGGGGAAACAGGGTAATTGTATCAAGAATGTAATGCTGTAACTTTTATGAAGGATTTGCTATTAGAATAGCTGTTACAGTATAAAGAAGAAAAGTGAAATACATAGAAAAAAACCTAGATCTACAAAAATGATCACCCTAGAAAAAACGAGATATGTAAAAATTATCACCATGTCAGTTAATACTTCATTGGGTAATCTTTAGCATGAATTACAACCTTACAACGCCTTTCCATGGAGTGAACCAAGTCTTTTAGTTCTGCAGCTGTTATCATGTGAAACCAAGACTGAATGATGGCTTCTATTAACTGGGTTTTATTACTGAGTCGCTTCTGACTAACAAGTTTCTTTCGTTGGCTGCTCCATCGATTTTCACTTGGGTGAAGGTCTGGGCTCTTCCCAGGCCATTCCAGCAGTGGAATAGGATTATCTTGAAACTCTTCCCAAAAAAAGTGGTGTTGTTAGCCATCAAACTTCAAAAATACACTTTTTCCACAATTTTGGCCACTACTGTAGATACGTGTCTCTTTCCTCCTCACTCTGCCCTCAGTCCAGCCCCGGTTGTTTAATGGACTCCATGGCTTGAAGTCTGGAGAAAAAGAGATGGATTCTTCTGAAGAAAACCTGGGTTTCTTCTGGATAAAAGTGAGCTGGCGTAAGTTGACGTGGCCCATTGGTCTGGCCAAGAAAGAAACCCAAGTGAGAAGAAGAAGAAGTCAATTAACCTTTAGAGGAAGGACTCATGTTGACACAGATTCCACCTTACATCCTTTTGCAATGCTAATGCCTCTTCTTTCTTCACCCCCTGGTCTCCTTTGTGGAGTAAATCATGACCTTTTGTATCTCCTCAACCTTACCTAGAACTTCCCTTACTAACCTTTCACCACCATTGATGGACCAGGCATGAAACCGATGACCGTTTTCTACCCATGGTTTTTCCCGACTGGTCCTCTCCTTCTCTTCCTCCACCCCAGCTCCTCTTTCCATTCTTCTCTTTCCCCCCCCACCAACTACCCCCTTTCCCCTCCTCCCAAGAGTTTCACTCTCTCACAATCGCTGTCTCCAATCTAAGAGGCACAACCTTTTCAGAAACACCACAACATAACTTCTCCCCACCCCTGTTGTTTTCCAAGGTCTTCCCTCAAACCTCTTTCAGCATGGCTCCTTCAAGTAAGCATTAACCAGCAACTTTGAGGGGAAGGTCTTATCTTCCTCCGGGTGAACCATTAAGACAGAAGAAAAGCTACCGTGTGGGTCTCAAAAAAACTTCATCTGCCATTTTGCCTTTCCTTCGCTCTGTGTTAATGGTTACCCAACTGCACGATTCAGTGAAGGAAGCTGCTTAGGACCATTCGTGGTTGGTGAGATGGCCTTGGAGACGGACAATCTGTAGTTGTTGTTTTTTGACCTCCCCTCAAATGCCTTTCAAGCAAAGTCTTCAATTTACTCGCCAGTTGCTGTACAATTTGAGCAGATCGTTCTGCCGCGTCTGGGCCGCGATTTGTGAAAAGGCCACTCTTACAAATTCGATCAATTAATCAATAAGCACCATTCGCTTTCCCTGAAGTACAAACGTTTTATCGGATCCAAATGACCCCCCCAAGTTATCCATGGAAGGTGACCAGTGTGGTCCTTCCCCTCATAGGAGAAGGAACCGTTGCAGACTAAAAGTTGAGGAGAGAAAAGAAAAAACAAAAAACAACAACTACAGCTTTAACTTCGTTTTTTTTTTCCCCCTGGAAAACCAACCGACCGCCAAATCCCCCAAAACTAGAGTTGTGTCCTTGTTGTTGCTTGTGAGCCTCTTGAGGGCTTAATCTTGTGGATGACTTTGCAGCTTTTATTGGGCCGTCTTACAAAACCGGTCACGCCAGTAACTCTCCCTCCCTCCGCCGAATCGAAAAAACAAAAACAAAAAACAACGCTGCAAAGTTCATAAGAGGGTCGACGGTAACTGTGTGAGGCTTTGTGGTATCTCAACAAGGCAAGAACAGCGAACGCAAGACAGATTTATTTATTTATTTTTGAGGTTTATTCTCTTTTTTCAGCTTCCTTATGCCCCGGCGGGCCCACTGTTGAGTAAAGCAGAGGTCTTCCATCTTGGCGACTTTACGGCTTGTCGACTTCCAACTCCCAGAATCCTAGGCGTTGAAGTTCACAAGTGGTAGTAAAGTTCCCAAGGTTGGAAACCCCCTGGAGTAAAGGTATGGCTGAAAACACAAGAAAATACAAAACTATAAAATTGCCCCTTCCGACCACAATTTGCACTGTAGCACAAAGGGGACCCAGTGACTCGGCGGCTAAGACGCTGAGCTTGTCGATCGGAAGGTCGGCAGTTCAGCGGTTCAAATCCCTAGTGCCACGTAATGGGGTGAGCTCCCGTTCCTTGTCCCAGCTTCTGCCCACCTAGCAGTTCGAAAGCACGTAAAAAAATGCAAGTAGAAAAATAGGCACCACCTTTGGTGGGAAGGGAACAGCGTTCCGTGCGCCTTTAGCATTGAGTCATGCTGGCCACATGACCACGGAGACGTCTTTGGACAGTGCTGGCTCTTCGGCTTTGAAACAGAGATGAGCACCGCCCCCTAGAGTCGGGAATGACCAGCACGTATGTGCGAGGGGAACCTTTACCTTTTATACTTTTCCCAGCCAGCAATATCTGTTTGTGTGTGTTGATTCACACCCATCCATTGCTTCCTTTCCCCAAAAAAACGGCAGTTGTTCTGGGGAACTTTTTCAGGAGAATCACACAAACACACCCTTAAAACTTCCGCCCCAGTTTCCTCTTTCTCGAGAGCTTTGTGGAAGCTCTTGGTTCAACTTTGAAAAAGTTGTCATTCTTATTGCAAAGTTCAAAACACAACATTGGCTTGTCGTCTTAAAAAAATAAAAAATAAAAATTGGGTGTGGTTGGTCGCCATCCGAAGCTGAAGGTTGAATTTGTCCGGGGTCCCGAATGGATTCGTTGCCCGTTTTAGCACCCGCAAAATTTCTTAAAAGTTGTGGATGCAGAATCTTACCCAGAAAACCTATGATCTGATGACAAGGGACGAGGCCCAAGAATTTGTTCACAGATCTCTCTCAGCAAATGTCTTCCCCACCCCCCAAAAAAATACTTCTACCTAACGAACCGGCAAAGTATTTTGATGTTTGCTGCAGCCAATCCAGGTCTTATCTAAGAAAAAAGAGAAAATTGGAGGAAACCGACAGATTTTCCCGCCTTCCAAAGTTTGTGGGCCACGCCACAAGGCTTCCAAAGGAAAAAAGAGTGTAAATTTCAACGATTTGTTGCTTCTTCATCCAAATTTGTGAAAAGAACGTTTAAAATAACAAAAGTTCTCCGCAGATTCCTGGTTTTCCAGGCGTCTTGGCTCTGAAGGTTGCCGATCATTGCTTTTTCTGAAAAAGTAGATGAGTACATAAGCAAACCCTCAAGCCTTTTGCAAGGAGCAGAGAAGCCGCTGAAAATCTCTCTCTCTCTTTCTCTCTCTCTCCCACCCTCCCTCTCTTTTCCTCCCCCTCTCTTTTCCTCTCTCTTTCCCTTTCTCTCTCTTTCCCTCTTTCTTTTTCCCCCCTCTTCTTTCTCTTTCCCTCTTTCTCTCCTCTCTCTTTCTCTCTCTCTCCCTCCTCTTTTTCTCTTTTTCCCTCCCTTCCTCCCTCTTTCCCTCTCTCTGCCTCCCTCCCCCCTGTCTCTTTCCCTTTCTCTTTCCCTCTATCTCTTTCCCTCTCCCTCTCTTTTCCTCTCTCCCTTTCCTTCCCACCCTCCCTCTCTCTTTTCCTCTCTCTCTCTTTCCCTCTTTCTTTCCCCCCCTCTTCTTTCTCTTTTCCCTTTCTCCTCTCTTTCTCTCTTTCTCCCACTCCTGTTTTTCTCTTTCCCTCCCTTCCCCTCTTTCTTTCCTTCCCCCTCTCTCTCTTTCCCTTTCTCTTTCCCTCTCTCTCTCTTTCCCTTTCTCCCTCTCGCTCCCTCTCTTCCCCTCTTTTCTCTCTCTCTTTCCCCACCTCTCTTTCCCTCTCTCTCTCTCTGCTTCCAAATTTTCTTTTTTGCCTTGAGAAATCACGAGAATGATGCAAAGCAGCACACTTTGTATCGTCTGCCCCGAGTTCTTTTTAACCAATTAATAAGATCCCAGATTGTCTGCAAACACTGGAAGAAAACAAAAACAAAAACACGGCCTATATTTTGCTCCTTGTACAACACGCCTAATTACTATACTATTTTAAAGAGAAAAAAAAAAAAAGAAGGACCTGGCACATGTGTTATGTGGTTTTGTTTTTTTAAAAAAAAATACGCGATGCCTCCTTGACAGGACAAAAATTACGGAGTTAAAATGGAAAAGCCAGTGCAATTCTGGGCGTCTTATTAAAAAAAAAACCTCTTCTGTCTTGCTGGCATTTGTTCTGTGTTTGGGGCATCAGAATTGTCCGCTTGTTCCAACTCTGCATGTCTCTTTTTGTTTTCTCTTCATATTCCCATTTTCCCAGTAGACAATGTCCCGGTGAAAGATTCTTCGGATTTACTCAGCAGGCAAAAGTGCCTCGAAGCTTTGGCGTCTCTGCGACACGCCAAATGGTTCCAGGTTCGGCATTTTGTTCTTACCTATCGTAGCCTTTTCAAAAGTTTCTTTTTTAAAAAATAATAATCATAACAAAAAAAATATAAAACCGTAGTCGTTTAGGTTGGACCACCCTTGCAGACAAGAACGGGACAATTCTGGTTTTTTTTAGGCCAGAGCAAACGGGCTAAAATCGTGCGTGATTGTGCTGCGAATCCTGAGAGATTTATGCAACCGAGTTCCTTCCTGGGCGCCGTTGAAAGGTTGGGTGAGTGTCGCTTCGTCCACGTTTGCAAAAATTTGCAATGCGGTCCGTAATTACATCTTTTTGCCTCTTCTAATTTCTCCTCCTCAGCACTTCAGTTCAACCCCGGTCAATTTCCTTTTGGTAAAAATAATCCTTGCAGGTTTTAGTACTTTCTGTGGAATGGGGTTAGGTTACCTGTCCGTAAGACAGAATCTTCAGGGCAAGCACCCAGTTGAACAAACATCTCAAGAACTTCTCCTCGACCATCTGTGGTCCCAGGATTGTCTCCTAAGTTAGGCCTGTTGAAAACAAAAGAGCAACCCCTTTTGGTGAGCAAGGAGGACCAAAGTTTTCACAACTACCACATGGTAATTCCCAAGTTTGTCCTGCAAGGACACTTCTGTCCAAAAAGTGATGGATCCAAAACAGAAGTCCTAGAGAGACAGTAGAAGAGCAGATGTGTACCTCAGGGTTGAACAGTGGAGGTCTTGGTGCCTTCTGATCTTGATTGTTGGCTGGCAGATGTATCATTACCCAGCTGACTAAGATAGGATAGGATAGGATAGGATAGGATAGGATAAGGGATAGAATTAGAATTAGAATAGAATAGAACAGAATAGCATAGCATAGCATAGCATAGCATAGAAAAGAAATCGGAATAGAATAGAAAAGAAATTGCAATAGAATAGAATAGAATAGAATAGAAGAATGAAATAATGAATAGGATAGATAGGATAGGATAGGATAGAAGAAGGGATAGAAGAAGAATTAGAATAGAATAGAATAGAAGTTGGAATAGAATAGAAAAGAAATTGGAATAGAAAAGAAATCGGAATAGAATAGAACAGAACAGAACAGAAGTTGGAATAGAAAAGAAACTGGAATAGAATAGAAGTTGGAATAGAATAGAAAAGAAATTGGAATAGAAGAATGAAATAATGAATAGAATAGGAATAGAATAAGAATTAGAATAGAATAGAATAGAATAGAATAGAATAGAATAAGGGATAGAATAGAATAAGGAATAGAATAGAATAGGGGATAAAATAGAATAGAATAGAATAAGGGGTAGAATAGAATAGAATAGCATAGCATAGCATAGAAAAGAAATCGGAATAGAATAGAAAAGAAATTGCAATAGAATAGAATAGAATAGAATAGAAGAATGAAATAATGAATAGGATAGATAGGATAGGATAGAAGGGATAGAAGAAGAATTAGAATAGAATAGAATAGAAGTTGGAATACAATAGAAAAGAAATTGGAATAGAAAAGAAATCGGAATAGAATAGAATAGAATAAGGGATAGAATAGGAATAGAATAGCATAGCATAGCATAGCATAGCATAGAAAAGAAATCGGAATAGAATAGAAAAGAAATTGCAATAGAATAGAATAGAATAGAATAGAATAGAATAGAATAGAATAGAATAGAATAGAAGAATGAAATAATGAATAGGATAGATAGGATAGGATAGGATAGAATAAGGGATAGAAGAAGAATTAGAATAGAATAGAATAGAAGTTGGAATAGAAAAGAAACGAATAGAATAGAAGTTGGAATAGAATAGAAAAGAAATTGGAATAGAAGAATGAAATAATGAATAGAATAGGAATAGAATAAGAATTAGAATAGAATAAAATAGAATAGAATAGAATAAGGGATAGAATAGAATAAGGAATAGAATAGAATAGAATAGAATAGAATAGAATAGAATAGAATAGAATAGAATAGAATAGAATAGAATAGAATAGTTTATTGGCCAAGTGTGATTGGACACACAAGGAATTTGTCTTTGGTGCATATGCTCTCAAGTGTACATAAAGAAAAAATAAAATATATTCGTCAAGAATCATAAGATACAACACTTAGTGATAGTCATAGGTTACTAAATAAGCTATCAAATCTTACTAGGAAACAAATAAAGCCAATATAAATTGAAAGATACAAGCAACATGGTTATAGTCATAAGTGGGAAGAGATAGATACTAGTAAGAAAGAGAAGAATAATAGTAGTCCAGCCTTAGTAAATAGTTTGACAGTGTTGAGGGAATTATTTGTTTAGCAGAGTGATGGCATTCGGGAAAAAAACTGTCCTTGTGTCTAGTTGTTCTGGTGTGCAGGGCTCTATAGCGTCGTTTTGAGGGTAGGAGTTGAAACACTTTATATCCAGGATGCGAGGGGTCTGTAGATATTTTCCCAGCCCTCTTTAACATCAATAATGAGGGGCATCCTTGTTGGCACCTATCTCTGCTACAGAGCAATTCCTTTTCCCCCATCCTGGAATATTATTAGATATATATGTATGTATGTATGTATGTATGTATGTATGTATGTATGTATATTTTACATATTCCATATGAGGGATTTTTCTCCTTGGTCCCGATTGATGTGCTGGTTGATAAAAGAGTCCCTACAGAAATTGTGTTCTGTTATTCTGATGTAAACGTTGAATTTGGATCACACATACTGCTGCTTCTGCCCATGGTACACTCAATGGTGAGTGAATCTCAAAACACCAATCGCCAGAACAGGAAATGATTCTCCTTTGGTGGGTCCAAAAGTTCAGATACCTCAAAAGAAAGAGGGCCGAATTTCGAACCATGGCAACGACGGATGGAAATTTATTCCGTGCCTTTCTGACCTCCTGCTTTTGGGCTTGCCTTGTCTGTCCATCAGTCTTTCTTTCTGTGATATTTTCATACCATTAGTACTGACACCGTCCAGTTGTCTTCCAGCCCCTGGAGCTGCTGTGCGAGAAAGCCATTGGCACCTGTAACAGGCCGTTGGGTGCAGGAGAAGCTCTCCGGCGAGTGTTGGAGTGTTTGGCCTCCGGCATCCTGTTGCCAGGTAAGATCCGCCAAGCTTTTTCTCCAAGGTTGACCGGTCGTGCATTGATGGACCGCGCTAGCATGTCCTATCTGGATGGCCGTCTTCTGGTTTGCCGATCCTGTTGAGTTTAGAAGACAACTCCTGTTCTGACCTAGGCTTCCTTAGAAAGTATACGGCACAAACTTAGTCCCGGCAAACCTCTTCAATTCATACGGCTATAAATTACTTTCATTTACAGTCTGCAAGGATTGATAAACAGTCTTTCAGAGGAGTGTTTACAAACACCCACCTTATCTCCCTTGGAACGCTGCCAGAAAACTAATTGCCACACGCAGGGCAAGGCCAAACTTGGCACAGAGTCACAAACAGAACTTTTCCAGAGCTTTTAGCGACCAGATGAACTAATTGTTTCCTGCAAAAGCTCATGTCCCGTTCGCTCCTCTTTTATGTCTTATGGGAGGGGCCAATCATCTCCAAGCCTTACTCCCAAGTCGACCCTGTTTCCTTAATTGTTCCTGTCTCCTGGCAGCTCTGCGCATGCGCACTCTGGGAACAGGCTCATACTGTTCTTCTGCCTCACTGATGTCAGACTCCGGAGGCAGCAAAGAACTTGGCCCCCTCTCTGTCTCCGACTCAGAGCCCTCATCCGAGCCTTCCCCAGACTCCAGGACTGGCCCACGTTCCTCCCCAACCTCCTCACTGTCCGAATCTGCTGCCAGCTCTGCTGGCTGCTGGCGGGCCACAACAACTCCCCAATGTGTGGTCTTCTCTAAGTAGGAGAATGGAACAGGTTGTCCATCCTTCTTGAGAGCGGGCAAAGGTCTTCTTCTCAGATCTGTTATCGTGGGGTGATGACACCAACGTAAAACACAGTGCAGTTTTTCATAGCTGTTCACCTTTCTGAAAACACAATCTCATTTTTGAGGTTGGCTTGAGGAACCTTGGCTGATACAAGTCAAGGATGGTTGGGGGGGAGCCATTTTTTTTTCCATCCCCAGCTGCCTCCACAGCTTTTCTCTTTAGACCTTTCTTTGAAATCCATATGCAGAACTGATAACAAAGTCAACTGATAACATTGTGTAAGAGACGCCCAGGAGTGAAATTCAGCAGGTTCTGACAGGTTCTGGAGAACCGGTAGCGGAAATTTTGAGTAGTTCGGAGAACCGGCAAATACCACCTCCGGCTGGCCCCAGAGTTGGGTGGGAATGGAGATTTTGCAGTATCCTTCCCCTGCCATGCCCACCAAGCCAAACCATGCCCACCAAGCCATGCCCACAGAACCGGTAGTAAAAAAAATTTGAATTCCACCACTGGCAGACGTTCATCTCTTAACTAGCCATTTCCCTCCCAGGTAGCTCTTTTTTTGTTGTTGTTTCTGTGGCATCAGGATTATGGTTTTGAGGGTCCATTGGAGAGGGCTGAGGGTTGAACTCCTTCCTTGTACCTAGGTGGGCCCGGCGTGCATGACCCCTGCGAACGAGAGCCAACGGATGCCTTGTCTAGCGTGACTGTTCCACAAAGGGAAGCCATAACCCATAGTGCCCAGGTAAAAACATGCCAGCCACCTAGGTTGGTCTCTTTTCCCTCCAGCAATGGAGAACGAGGGTCTTCGTGGATTAAAGGCACCCAACACCGCTGCTTAGGGTGATGGGTTGAAAGCAGGGGTGGGCTGCTGGGGGTTCGCACGGGTTTGGGCGATCCTCTAGCTAAGATTCTGCTCACAAATCCCACCCCTGGCTGGCCCCTCCCACCCCACCCCTCCCCTCCCAAGAGTCTCCACGCGGCCCGTTTTGGATGCCAGGTAAGTATAGGGATTGCGTGGAGGCTCAGGGAGGGTAAAAAACGGGCCTCTGGGAAGTTCCAGAAGGCCAAAATTTGACTGTTTCCGGCCTCTGGAGGCTGGGGGAGGCTGTTTTCACCCTCCCGGAGGCTCCAGGAAAGGCTCTGGAGCCTGGGGAGGGCGAAAAACGGGCCTACCAGAAATTCAGAAACAGGTCCGTTTCTGGCCTCCAGAGGGCCTCCAGAGCCCAAGGGAGGCCGTTTTTGCCCTCCTGGAGGCTCCAGGAAAGCCTCTAGAGCCTGGGGAGAGCAAATAATGCCACACACACACCCCAGCCGTGGTGTAGGAGGCCAACTAGGCCACGTCCACCACGCCCACCCAGCAACCAGGCAGAGACCCCGTTGCTTGAGATTTTTTGAAGCCCACCCCTGGTGGAAAGCTGCCCAATCTGTGGAGCAGAGTTCTCTTTGGTATCGGAGTTGGGGCCGACTCACCAAATAATGTCCTTTCACCGCCTTATGTTTGACCCATTTTCATGGTTTCCACAGCATGCCCTGAGACTCTCGGCTTTCGGCCAAATCTACAAGGTGCTGGAGATGGATCCTCTCCCTTCCAATAAGTCGTTCCAGAAATACTCGTGGTCGGGGGTCGACAAAGAAGGTAGGTGCACCCGAAGGCAGGACAAGAAGCAACGGATGGAAACCAATCAAGGAGGGAACTAGCTAATAAAACCATTTTTTTTTTTTTTGGAGTAGTGCCTAAAATTATAGACATTATAGCATTGATTCCACTAATCAATGGAAAGAGAATTTAATCAAGAATGTAATGCAATAACTTTGGAAGGATTTGCTATTAGAATAGCAGTTACAGTACAAAGAAGAAAAGCGAAACACGTAGAAGAAACGAGATATAAAAAATGATCACCATATCAGTTAATACTTAGTTGGGTAACCTTCAGCATGAATGATGGTCTTAAAACGTCTTCCCATGGAGTGAACCAAGTCTTTTGAGTTCTGCGGCTGTTATCATGTGAAACCAAGATTGAATGATGGCTTCTGTTAACTGGGTTTTATTGCTGTGTCACTTCTGACTAACCAGTTTCTTTCATCGGAAAATCCATAGATTTTCCATTGGGTGAAGGTCTGGGCTATTCTCAGGCCATTCCAGCAGTGGAATAAGATTATCTTGAAACTCCAGTGAATATTCCTAATAAAAATGTCTCTGGTTTCCTATCAATAGGTTATTTTTTCTAGCCATTTCTTGATTTTAACCCAAAACTAGAAAATATACTAAAGAAATAAAATACTTGATTTTACATATTATAACGGCCGCGCGAATATCATTTGCACAAAATTGGAAAAATAAAAATACACCAACAGAGGAAGAATTGATTAAAAAAAATCTTAAAAGTGTGCGGAGATGGGCAAATTAACAAAAGAACTTAAAAGAAAAGGAAGATACGGAATGCTATGTAATATGGAACAAATGGTACAACTGGCTGGAGATTAGAAATCGGGGGTGGATAAAAATCAATGATTTTTTAAAAAAAAAATAAAAAAAATGGATTTTTTTTATTTAAATCGGATTTTTTTTATTTTTATCGAATTTATTTTAGTAAAAAACTTTTGGGGTAAAAATCTATCGTAAGATAGTTTTCTATTTAAGATCCATAAATAATTTAGTTTATTCAGCATGAAACGGAGCTTAGTTATGTAGCAGGAGGCTGTATATTCTGCAACACTGGGACTATCGGTGAGTCAACAGTGGGTCAAAGGAGTAACAGAGATGACAGTTGCTCTTTAAAAATTATGATTTAAATCGAGTTGATTTAAATCAAGCCTTTTTACTAGTGATTTAAATCATGATTTAAATTGTGATTTAAATCAACTCGATTTAAATTAACTCGATTTAAATCAAATCCACCCTGTTAGAAATAGTGAACAATAATGAAAGGGGAGAAATCATAAATGTAAAAAAGTTTATAGGACAATGTATAAAATGTACAAAATTAATATCATGATTGTTAGGAATTATAATGTAAATAAGAGAAAAAGGGACAAGAAGGAAAAGTACAATATAAGGGGAAATGATGTAAATATGAGAAGGACTGTTATGAAACAGTTGTAAAAAAGGACTTTATATTTTGTGTTTTGTGTTTGTTATATTGTGTTGTGTTATAAATAAATTTTTTTTAAAAAGGTTATCTTGAAACTCAAAAAAAAAAAAAGTATTGTTATTAGCCATCAAACCTCAGGTTTTTAAGAAGGGACTGGACAGCCACTTGTCTGAAATGGAATAGAGTTTCCTGCCTAAGCAGAGGGTTGGACTAGAAGACCTCCAAGGTCCCTTCCAACTCTCTTATTCTGTTCATTCTCCCTTTCCTGGACAGCTGATCGTTCCAGTGATACAATCACGGTCTAATTAATTGCAACTAATTGACTTGTGTACTGGAAAATTAGAGGGATGCGGTGTCTCAGTGGCTTAAGATGCTGAGCTTATCGATCAGAAAGTTGGCAGTTCAGTGGTTCGAATCCTGAGCACCGCGTAACGGGGTGAGCTCCCATGACTTGTCCCAGCTTCTGCCAACCTAGCAGTTCGAAAGCAGGTAAAAAATGCGAGTAGAAAAATAGGGACCAACTTTGGTGGGAAGGTAACAGTGTTCTGTGCGCCTTTGGCGTTGAGTCATGCCGGCCACAAGACCACGGAGACGTCTTCGGACAGCGCTGGCTCTTCGGCTTTGAAATGGAGATGAGCACTGCCCCCTAGAGTCAGGAACGAGTAGCATGTATGTGCGAGGGGAACCTTTATTGGAAAATTATAATCTCCGTGATGTTTTTAACTCCCTCCTTGATTCGGTTGTGTTTTACTTTTTATTCCTCCGCCTTGGAGTCGTTTAACGTTCTTTTAAATATATATATTTTAATAGAGATTCCTACCCACCCCCTCCCCAAAGAATCCTTTCTCTAACTATCCTAGAAAACTGGCATCCAAAGTGCAGGGCCCACAGCCAATCTTCCTTCATGCAAAAGGGGTTTTTTTCTCAATGCTTTTACACGGCTCAGCTGCATCGTATCCATCAGCGATGCTCGCCTTTTCCTTTTATGCAATTGAACACAAAAATATATATATATTTTTTTTTTTCTTTCCAGGCGCAGGTTCGTCTGCCCTAAAGAGGCCTTTTGAAGACGGGTTGGGGGACGAGAAAGACCCCAGTAAGAAAATGAAGAGGAATTTGAGGAAAAGTAAGGAGGTTTCTTTCTTCTCCTTCGCTTTTATTACCGACACATTCTTTTGTTTTAATTTTTTTTTTTTAATTTGATTTATATGCCGCCCTTCTCCGGAGACTCAGGGCGGCTTACAATGCGTTAAGCAATAGCCTTCATACTTTTGTATATTTATACAAAGTCAGCTTATTGCCCCCACAATCTGGGTCCTCAATTTACCTACCTTAGAAAGGATGGAAGGCTGAGTCAACCTTGAGCCTTGGCGAGATTCGAACCTGCAGTAATTGCAGGCAGCTGGTCTTAATAACCAGCTTAATAACAGAGTGCCTTAGACCACTGTACTACCAAGACTCTTCTAAGCTGCCCTTTGTTCATTTCTGCTCCACTTGTCAGCTCACTCTTGCAGCGGGGAATTAGTGGCCCTCGTTTATTGACTGCCCCGTTTGCAGTTAACGACGGCGATGAAAATGTGCGCTTGCATTTACGAGCAGTTTACAACACAAAGGAAAGTGGAAGTAAGACGGTGAACCCGGTCATGGTTTCACTGAGCAATCGCTCCGCTTAACGACCGAGTTCCCGGCCCCAATTATGGTCACTAAACGAGCCCTTTAAATACTTGCAGTGCTTAGCAGCAGATGCTAATTCTGCGTTTTGAATCTGCCACAAACGGCTCTGATTTCACATCTTTGGCTTCTCTCTAGTAAAGAAATGAAATTAGAACATCCCTATTTTCTCTGTGTAAAGCAGGGGTCGGCAACCTTAAACAGGGTCAGATCCTTATACGGAGGATCCCGGACCTACGCGCTTTCCGCCGTGCCATCAAAACATTTCTATTTCAGCAGGCCGGCCTGGCCTAACCTCTCTTTTAAATTGTTTTTAAAAAAAATTTTAAATTTTTAAATTTTAACTTGTCTTATGAACTTGGGGTGTTTTAAATTTCATTTTCCGGGCCAATTATCTAATTGTATTTTAATGGTTTTTTAAACATTTATATTATATGTATTTTATTCGGCTGTTCACCGCCCTGAGTCCTTCGGGAGTAGGGCGGTATACAAATTCAATTAATAATAATAATAATAATAATAATAATAATAATAATAATAATAATAATAATAATAATAATAATAATAATAATATTGCAATACCTGGTGATGCACGGACTGAAGTTAAGCAGCAAGAAAAAATCACAAAGTACCGGGACTTACAAATTGAAGTTGAGCGACTGTGGAAAAAGAAATCGTGTGTTGTCCCGATTGTAATTGGAGCCCTCGGAGCAATACCCAAAGGGCTACCCCGCTATTTAGAAATTCTAAATTTGCCGGACTTGAACATTTTGATTCTACAAAAAACCACCTTACTCGGAACAGCTTACATCCTCCGACGATACCTTAACAGTTCCTAGGTCCTTGGTTAGGACTCGAGCTGCTGAGCTATTAACCAGCCTCAAAGGCTGTGAATCTCACCAAAGATTAACTAATAATAATAATAATAATTGTAATTGTAATTGTAATTGTAATTGTAATTGGAGCCCTTGGAGCAATACCCAAAGGGCAACCCCGCTATTTAGAAATTCTAAATTTGCCGGACTTGAACATTTTGACTCTCCAAAAAACCACCTTACTCGGAACAGCTTACATCCTCCGACGATACCTTAACAGTTCCTAGGTCCTTGGTTAGGACTCAAGCTGCTGAGCTATTAACCAGCCTCAAAGGCTGTGAATCTCTCTAAAGATTAACCAATAAATAATAATAATAATAATAATAATAATAATAATAATAATAATAATAATAATAATAATAATAATAATAATAAACACTCGAAGAGCTGTTTGGACCCGTTTCCCACAGAAAAGAAAACACCGGGAGCCACAAAACCCTTTTGACATCTAAAATGAAGATAACACTGCATATATCGTTCTTTACCTTTATGCTCTGTATAAAAAAACTATAGTGTGTTGCATTTATGAAATCAATGATCTCCTACAGAGAAAACAAATTTGTATTTCTCTGTGCAACAAAACTCCGGAAAAAAAAAAAAGATGGGTCGAAAAGCTCAATAAATCACGTGCCAGGCGGGTGTCGCACATTGGCGGTTATGACTCATATTTTGAGCGACAGGGAGCCGCAGCGGAGGGATGAAAGAGCCACATGCGGCTCCAGAGCCCCAGGTTGCCGACCCCTGATATAAAGATTACTGGACTTATTTTTTTTCCAAATATCAGCATAGTCACTTTGGATTGGGATAAAAACTCTGCTTAACAACTAATTCCCACAACACTGACAGTGTTGTGGGAATTAGTTGTTAAGCAGAGTTTTTATCCCAATAATTTACTGTATTACTATTATTCTTCTCTTCCTTACTAGTATCTATCTCTTCCCACTTATGACTATAACCATGTTGCTTGTATCTTTAAATTTATATTGTTTTTATTTGTTTCCTAGTATGATTTGATAGCTTATTAGTAACCTTGATTATCGCTAAGTGTTGTATCTTTTTATTCTTGATGAATGTATTTTATTCTCCTTATGTACACTGAGAGCATATGCACCAAAGACAAATTCCTTGTGTGTCCAATCACACTTGGCCAATAAAGAATAAAGAAAAAGAATAAAGAAAACATCAGCCTCTTCAGTTCTTCCATTCAGACAATAATATAAAAGGAGTGTCTCCTTTTTTCTGGAATTCCCAGTTTTCCTGACAAAAAATCTTCAGCTCTAGGATCGCCCAGTGGCCTCCTGACCCTGCTTAGTTTCTCAGAGACAAAGGAGGGAATCTTCAAGACTCTCAAAGAGCTTAAGAAAAGCAGATCTTTACTGTTTTCCCTACAGAAGGCTTAAGGGATGTGGTGACTCAGTGGCTAAGACGCTGAGCTTGTCGATCGAAAGGTCGGCAGTTCAGCGGTTCGAATCCCTAGTGCCATGGAATGGGGTGAGCTCCCGTGACTTGTCCCAGCTTCTGCCAACCTAGCAGTTCGAAAGCACCTAAAAAATGCAAGTAGAAAAATAGGGACCACCTTTGGTGGGAAAGGAACGGCATTCCGTGCGCCTTTGGCGTTGAGTCATGCCGGCCACATGGCCACGGAGACGTCTTTGGACAGCGCTGGCTCTTCGGCTTTGAAACGGAGATGAGCACCGCCCCCTAGAGTCGGGAACGACCAGCACATATGTCCGAGGGGTACCTTTACCTTTACAGCCTTGGGATGCCCCGTTAGCCATCCCATCTTCTCCCCTTTCTTAGCTCTTGTCTCTTTCTTGGCTTCCTTCTCCGCAGTCCTTGATAGCAAAGCAATAGATCTTATGAATGCCTTGATGCGGCTGAATCAGATCCGGCCCGGCTTGCAATATAAGCTGCTCTCTCAATCGGGGCCCGTCCATGCCCCGGTCTTCACCATGTCGGTCGACGTGGACGGGACGACCTACGAAGCCTCAGGACCTTCTAAGAAGACGGCCAAGCTTCACGTCGCCGTAAAGGTGAGCCAAGCATCTCTCGGCTAGCTCTCTCGGACGTCTGTCGTGTAAGGAAGGGTTGGGGTTCGGGAATGGGTGGGCTTCCTGGGCCGAATGAAAACTTGTCTCCTGATAATGCCAATCTATACAGGTGTTACAAGCGATGGGTTACCCCACCGGCTTCGATGCGGACATGGAATGCACGAGCTCCGATGAGAAGTCGGACACAGAAGGCAAAAACGAGACGGTCTCTTCAACCACGAGCAATAATAATGGAAATGCCACAGTTGATACCTCTGCAACCTTAGAGGTGCGTCTTCTTTCTCCTTCCTCTCCTTCTCTCCTTCCTCTCATTCTCCTTCCTTCCTTCCTTCCTTCCTCTCATTCTCATCTCCTTCCTTCCTCCTCTCATTCTCACCTTCCTTCCTTCCTCTTTCTCATCTCCTTCCTTCCTCCTCTCATTCTCTCCTTCCTTCCTTCCTTCCTCTCATTTTCATCTCCTTCCTTCCTCCTCTCATTCTCTCCTTCCTTCCTTCCTTCCTCTCATTTTCATCTCCGTTTTTCCTCCTCTCATTCCTTCCTTCCTTCCTTCCTCTCATTTTCATCTCCTTCCTTCCTCCTCTCATTCTCTCCTTCCTTCCTTCCTCTCATTCTCATCTCCTTCCTTCCTTCCTTCCTCTCATTCTCATCTCCTTCCTTCCTCCTCTCATTCTTCCTTCCTTCCTTCCTCTCATTTTCATCTCCTTCCTTCCTCCTCTCATTCTTCCTTCCTTCCTTCTTCTCATTTTCATCTCCTTCCTTCCTCCTCTCATTCTCTCCTTCCTTCCTTCCTCTCATTTTCATCTCCGTTTTTCCTCCTCTCATTCTCTCCTTCCTTCCTTCCTTCCTCTCATTCTCATCTCCTTCCTTCCTCCTCTCATTCTCTCCTTCCTTCCTTCCTCTCATCCTCATCTCCTTCCTTCCTCTCATTCTCTCCTTCCTTCCTTCCTCTCATCCTCATCTCCTTCCTTCCTTCCTCTCATTTTATCTCCTTTTTTCCTCCTCTCATTCTCACCTTCCTTCCTTCCTCTTTCTCATCTCCTTCCTTCCTCCTCTTATTCTCTCCTTCCTTCCTTCCTCTCATCCTCATCTCCTTCCTTCCTCTCATTCCCTTCCTTCCTTCCTTCCTTCCTTCCTTCCTTCCTCTCATTCTCATCTCCTTCCTTCCCTCCTTCCTTCCTCTCATTTTCATCTCCTTCCTTCCTCCTCTCATTCTCTCCTTCCTTCCTTCCTCTCATTTTATCTCCTTTTTTCCTCCTCTCATTCTCTCCTTCCTTCCTTCCTTCCTCTCATTCTCATCTCCTTCCTTCCTCCTCTTATTCTCTCCTTCCTTCCTTCCTCTCATCCTCATCTCCTTCCTTCCTCTCATTCTCTCCTTCCTTCCTTCCTCTCATTCTCATCTCCTTCCTTCCCTCCTTCCTTCGTCTCATTTTATCTCCTTTTTTCCTCCTCTCATTCTCTCCTTCCTTCCTTCCTTCCTCTCATCTCCCTCCCTCCCTGCCTCCCTCTTTGCATTTCTTGCGAGATCGAAAAGTTTTTCCTTTTTTTTTTTTTTCTTCTTCAAAAACACGGAGTCAGGAGAGAAAGCACAGAAAGACCATGAGGCCTCTTTAGGCACCAACGATCGAAACTCTCAAAACGGTGTGTTTCGTTTCTCCACGGCCTTCACGGCCTTCACCCAAGGCTGTTAACGGTAGGCAGAGGGTCGTTATTGCTCCCGCCTCTTTCTGCCATTCTCTTTTTCTTCTCCCTTTTCAACAAAAAAAAAAGAAGAAGAAGAAGAAGAAATAAGATGAAGCCGGGGCTAGGTAGGACCAAAATGATTTCATCCACCTTAAGAGTTTGCCTGCGGCGGTTTCGGTGGCTCCAGGCCGGCCAGTTACATGATCTTCCCCTTGCTCAGCATCAGAGCAGGCGCCTTGGAGTAACTGGAAACTTTGGCCTCGAGTATTTCTGGCCCAGGAGGGGGGAAGATGCCAAATTATGCAGGCATGGGGACAGCAGCCGTGAAGGAGCAGCAGGCACACAGTTCCCCCAACCGGGAGGAAGTCTCCTGTGCCTCCGGTTGCCATTTCCTGAAAATACGTGGGAGTGGGGGGAGGGCAGGGGGAATCAGGTATGAAAACACGCGGGAGCGAAAGATTCGTAGGGATGAAGCCACCGGCAGAACCATCTGCCTCCCCTTCTTGTAATGAATTTGTGCCAGAGCGGTTTCTGTTCTGCTGATAAGAGGGATCTGGAGCTGCTCCTTCCTTCCTTCCTTTCTCTTCTCCACTTGTCTATCCGTCCATCTCTTGATCGTCTCTATTCGCCTGTCTTCCTTCATTCTGTTTATATATCTTCCCTTTCTGTTTATCTATCCAGATCTCTCTTCCCCCCCTCTCTTTCTCTCTCTGCTTCTCTGTCTCTTCCCTCTATCCATATTCCATTCCATTCCTTCCTTTCTTCCATCCATCCAATTATTGCTGTATCTCTCCTTCCCTCTCTCTCTCTCTCCCGCTCTATCTGTCTGTGTCTGTCTGTCTGTCTACCTACCTACCCTCCCTTTCATCCATCCATCCATCCATTTATCTACCAACCACATACCTATTTATCTATCTATCCTGTCATCTATCCATCCAACCATCCATCTATCTACCAACATACCTACCTACCTATATATATATATATATATATCTACCAGCATACGTACCTACCTATCTACCTACCTACCCTTTCACCTATCTATCCATCCATCCATCTATCTACCAACATACCTACCTATCTACCTATCTATCCTTTCATCCATCCATCCATCCATTTATCTACCAACATATCTACCTATCTACCTATCTATCCTTTCACCCATCCATCCATCTACCAACATACCTACCTACCTACCTATATATATATATATATATACCAACAAGATATAAGAGCCTGCAAGAGCCTGGTGGCGCAGCAGACTAATAGCCTGTTATTAACATTCAGCTGCCTGCAATTACTGTAAGTTTGAACCTCACCAGGCTCAAGGTTGACTCAGCCTTCCATACTTTCTAAGGTAGGTAAATTGAGGACCCAGTTTGTGGGGGAAATAAGCTGACCTTGTATAAAATATACGAAAGTATGAAGGCTATTGCTTAACGCACTGTAAGCCGCCCTGAGTCTCCGGAGAAGGGCGGCATATAAATAATAAAAAAAATGTACCTACCTTTCTACCTACCTACCCTTTCACCTATCTATCTATCCATCCATCTACCTACCTATCTGCCTACCCATCTACCCTTTCATCCATCCATCCATCTATCTACCAACATACCTACCTACCCACCTACCTATCCTTTCATCCATTCATCTACCTACCGAAGAACCTACCTACCTACCTACCTACCCACCCTTTCATCCATCCATCCATCCATCCATCCATCCATCCATCTATCTATCTGTCTACCTATCTATCAACATACCTACCTATCTACCTCCCTCCCTTCTGATTCACACCAATTGGTGGGAGAAGAGAGCCGTCCTTCTCCCCAAACGTTGCACGGGATGAAACTGAGGGCCCTGGTGGCCCCTGGCCCTCCCCTCAAGCCCTCTCTGCTTCTCCTAGGTCCGAACTCAGGGTCCCATCCTCACAGCCAGCGGCAAGAATCCGGTAATGGAGCTCAACGAGAAGCGGCGAGGCCTGAAATACGAGCTTATCTCCGAGACGGGTGGAAGCCACGACAAGCGATTTGTGATGGAGGTGAGGAGGGTCTCCACCCACCCACCCACCCATGGCTTGGGACTTCCTCGGGGGGGGGGCGCTCACACCCAGCCAGGGTGCCAATTACCAATTTCGCTTCCAGGTAGAAGTCGACGGGCAGAGGTTCCGAGGGGCTGGCCCCAACAAAAAAGTAGCCAAGGCCAGTGCTGCCTTGGCGGCTCTCGAGAAGCTCTTTTCAGGCCCCAACGCGGCTGCCAATAAGAAGAAAAAGATTCTCCCACAGGTGAGCGGGAAGGGACTGCATCAGATGGACCTGTGTTCCTGTGCAAGCTTCTGAAGTCAGCAGAAACCCAGAAGAATTGGGGGGTGGGGGCGGGAAGAATTTTGGGGTGGAGAAGAAGGGAGGGAAGTTGAGTGGTGCGGTGGCCTAGAGGTAGAGCTCTCACCTCACTTTCAGGAGGCTGTGAGTTCGATCCTAGGTAGAGGCAGATATTTCTCTCTCTGGGACACATTGAGACTATATCTGCTGAATAGAACTCCGCATTGGCGACCTGGAAGGGCATCCGGCCAGTAAAACACTCGGCTCCATTCAGTTGCCCAGACTTCACCCTGCAAGGGATTATGGGGTTGTTATAAGGGGATGATGAAGAAGGGAGGGAAGTAGATCCAGCTGAGGGGGATTGAGGAAGGGGTTTGAGCAGAGCCAGAGAGGACAAATTGTGCCCCTTCATGACAGCTTCTTGGGGAAGAGAAAGCCATCTTCAGATGTCATGCAGAAGGAACCTAGAACATGGTCCTTAGTTCACTTATCCTTGGCCACCAAATAAGACCGAGCTGGTCTCCTCTGCTCTTGAAGAATCTCGTTCTTCTGATCTGCAGCCCGATCAGTCCCTCCTTCAATCGGTCCTGACCCCTCCCCCCCTGCCCCCAGGACCAGAATCCCCCTTTGAAGATTTACAAAACGAAAGGAAGGGAGTCAACAGCAGCTGTGACCTTTCTTGGTTGGGGTTCATCCTTCTCCGCCTCTCTCCACAGACCAAAGGAGGGATCGTAAACACAGCCATGTCTGCGGCAGCGCGAGGAAGAGGACGAGGGTCTCCCATGCGGGGGGCGTTTGTCGGGGCAGCAGCGGCCACCAGTTACCTGGCACCAGGTAGAACCCGCTCGGGTTGTCCTGTGGTTGTAAGAGGGGAATGATAAGCCCTACCATGAGGTTGACCTTCCAGGGGCGAATCATCATGGATGGTCCATATCTTCTGCTTAGATCTTTTAGAGAGCTGAAGTCCCATTTTTAATTAAATTGAGGTGCTCAAATTACTCTGATCACCACCCCCAGGTCTTTCCAGCATGTGGACTTCTGTGCAATAGTCACAACCCTCAGGTCTCTTCTTACATGAGGGAGTCCACACCACTGGTGAAATTCAAAAATTTTCCCTACCGGTTCTGTAGGTGTGGCTTGGGGGTGGTGTCAGGTGACTGTGTGGGCGTGGCCAATTTTTTTTTTATATACTTTTTTTAATAGCATTTTTTCACTAAAAAAAGTTTTTAAAAAGTTCCGACAATCAGCTGTGACAATCAGCTGTGCCCGCGATTGTCGGAACTTTTTTTGTACTTTTTTAAAGTATTTTTTTACTACCGGTTTGGGCAAATAGGTAGTAAAAAATGCTTAAGAAAAGTAAAAAAAAAAAAAAAAAAAAAAGTTCTGACCATCAGCTGTGACAATCAGCTGATCACGGATCATCGGAACATTTTTTTTTTTTACTTTTTTAAAGCATTTTTTACTACCGGTTCTGGCGAACCGGTCCGAATCGATAACATTTCACCCCTGATCCACCCCTGTTCTTGGAAAACAATGCAATTTTGAGGAGCTGACGGCCTCCTTCATACTTTATTCCATCCAATGTGTTGGATGGATGGTGTTGGGAACTGCTGAATGCTTTATGCCAGAGGTGTCAAACTCGATTTCATTGAGGGCCGCGTCAGGGCTGTGTTTGACCTTGGAGGGCCCGTGGGGGGGGGGAGGCATGGCGAGCTCGACGTCACTCATGTCGGGAGCGCCTGTGGTGACCCAAGCGCTCTGCCAGTGAAAACGGGCTCCCGAGCTCCGCTTTTGACTGCAACGGCCTCCTGCAACCCTCTGCCAGTGTGGTCATTCAGCAAATCTTTACATGACCGGACTTGATTTTTCAACATATTTACAGTGTTCATTCAATGAATCATACATATTTAAGTGAATCTGGTTTCTCCCTTGAACTTTGCTGGTTGAAAGCTTGGCTAAGATGCTGCTAGCGTTGTAAAATATCACCGGCGGGCATCTCTGCTACGCTCGTTTTGTCCTCCGTGCCCACCCGGGAGGACCTGTCACCGTGTCTTGTCTGCTTCCCTTGCAGGGTACGCGGCACCGTACGGATACAACGCGGCAGCTGCCGCTGCACCGGCTTACGGTACGTCCTTCCCTTTCCCTTGTCTACGTGTATCTTCCCCATTCTCAGGCCAGCTTTTTTGGGGGGGGTGGATCGGTGAGGCAAAGTAGGGTTCTCTCTGGATGGCCATCAGCCAAGCTGCTCTTCTCGCTGTGGCTTGTTCCTCCTGGTTTGCTTCTGCCTGACCGCAAAAGAGCTGCTTGCCCTTAACTGCCTGCTCCCTCGTCCGCCGTGCCAGAACCCATAGAACCGTCCCCCTCCTGCCTTCTGAACGGCCATTTTGTGCTCCATTCAAAGCTGCTCAAAGGGCCAAATCTTCCTCCTATCTCAGAGTTCACTCAAAAGATTCCTTTATTAGGAGTGTCGGCAGCTCCGGCGAAAAGTTTCTCTCTCACCGCAGGCTAACAAGGCCGCCTGGCCGGGAGATGAATAGTTGTCTGCCACACCTATTCATCTCTGCCCCCTGCCTTTTATCCCCAGAGCTAGGGTGGGGATTCATTAACAGCGGTGGCTCTTCTGTCCCAAGAACCGGCCCATAGATTTCCACTGCTCTGCTCTCCTCTGCCTTCTGCTCATCCGTGCATCAGGCACTGGACCCAGCTGTTCCTCCTCCTCCTCATCAGCCACCTCCAGACCTGGGAACTGTTGACTCTCCATCTGAGGGCTGACGGACGGCCCAGGCTCCGTCTCTCTCTCTCTCTCTCTCTCTGCTAGCTCCATTCCCTCTTCCCCCTCAGAGCTCTCATTTGCCTTGATGCTGATCCTGACTCCCACACCTCCTCCTCCTCCTCCTCTGATACGGCTGATGGAGGGGCTGGCGGCTGATAGGCCACAACAGTTGGCTTCTCTTCCGCCTCCCCTCCGTGGTCCTCTCTTCTGGCTTGCCAAGGGCTGGGTCACCTCTTGGGGTCAGGTTCTGAGATATTGTAGGCCCGTGATGGCGAACCTATGGCACGCATGCCAGAGGGGGCACACAGAGCCCTCTCTGTGGGCACGTGTGCCGTTGCCAGCTGCTCTTCTGATTTCTGGCCAGCTGGTCTTCGCGGGTGCCAGAGCACCGGAAAACGGCCTGTAAACGGATGATAAACAGGCCATTTTCTGGGTCATTTTCAGGCCGTTTTTCGGGCTGTTTTCAGGCCGAAATTAAACGAATTGTTGTAAGTCGAGGACTACCTGTCCTGACTCCGCCACTCTTGGAAAATCCACCCGTAGTCATGACCAAGAGCTCCCCCCTCCCCCCACATCACTTTTCCCTCCCCAAGCCAGGGGAGCCAACAGGCGCTGCTAAGATCTACGCTTCCCTCCACAACCTCAACAGATCTTTGACGGCGACCTTCCTGTCAGCCCTCGATTTTTTTTTAAAAAAAAAAGTCCTGACTTTGAATCATTGGGAGGGGGGAAAAAACGAAACAAACAAAAACAAAAAGAAAAAAAAAAGAATTGGCTCGTTGAGGACTTTGAATGTAGTTTTATGCAGCAAAGAGGGGAAACGCCTTTGGAGTCAGCAATGGCCGTGCTCTTGCCTTCCTTTGAGTAGCCGGACGCTTTGGTGGATCCATGGGAGAACTGGGAGCTGCCCGTTGCGTCCGTGCATGATTTCCTGGCCCACTTCCCGTCTGCCTTTTGCAGGGGATTGGGCCATGTTTGTTCACGGAAGCACACCGACAGCGTTGCCGAATTCTTCTGGCGGAGAAGCTCTTGAATCTCTCTCTTCTTGGAAGGGAGGTCCTTAGCCCGCGGAGGTTGGGGGGGGCTGCTTTGCACCCCGCAAACCTTAACTCCCAATTTCTATAGCACTCTAGGTCGCCTTGCCAGTTGTCCTGGGCTGGATATGGCGCTTAATCTTGCCAACTTCCCTCAGGAAGAAATAAAACACGCTCTGCAGAAAAAGCGTTCGGATGGGAAGGATGGACTTTTAGGGGGCAGGCGGCTGAGTCGAGATCGACTCGTCCTTCCGAGGTGGGTTAAAAATGAGGAGCCAGATTCTTGGGGGCAAGAGGCTGACTCTGTAAACCGCTCAGAGAGAGGGCTGTAAAAGCACTGTGAAGCAGTATACAAGTCTTAAGTGCTATTGCTACTTTTTAAATTTTAGCAACGGGTTCTCTGCCCGGTTGCTGGATGGGCGTGGCCATGGTGGGTGTGGCCTAGTCAGCATCCTGCACCATGGCGGGACGTTTTTGCCCTCCCCAGGCTCTGGAGGCTGGAAATGGGCACGAACTTCCGATAGGCCCATTTTTCTCCCTCCCCGAGCCTCCACGTGCGCCCTGCACTTACCTACATCCAAAATGGGCCGAGTGGGGACTCCTGGGAGAGGCAGGGCAGGGCGGGTGGTGCCAGCCAGGAGTGGGATTTGGGGGTTCTCCGAGCTGCACAGAATCTTAGCTAGAGGTTCTCCCGAACCCTTACGAACCCAACCCTGAATAAGACCCATTTAGTGTCCACGTTGCAAAAGATGATGCTGATTTAGAACTTCCAAACTACCCCATAGCCGTCCTCCAGCCCTCAGGAGTTTGCGGTGTCCCCAACTCGTGCAACATTGGAGGTGGGTGGGGGTACACCTCAAAACGGCCAGAAGTCCAACTTTGGGAGGTGGGGGGGGTTGGGGAGGGCTGACAGGCAACTGTTTTCCTCTCCTGCTTACTCGAGCGGTCCATGGCTGACTCCCAACAGGCTTACGCAGAGAATAGCTGCCCTCCTTTTCGGCATAAACATTTCTCACGGGCTCCCTTCGTTGGCTTTGTTTCTGTCCTTTGGAAATGTCTGGTTGGTTGGTTGGTTTGTCGCTTGGTTGTGGTGCTGAGTTTTTGGGGGGCCGCGGCACTGCCTCTGATTTTGCGAAACCCTCCCTTCCTTTTTTCTCTCTCTCTCTCTCTTCTCTTCTCTGCCTGCGTGAAGCTGTTTGCATGCTGGAAACAAAAAATATATATAATTTCACTCGGACCATTGTCGCTCCTCTTGGAAAACCTGCTGTTGCTGCTTTCTGATTTCAAAAAAAAAAACCCGGACACGATAGTTACGGGGGGTGGGTGGGGGGTGAAACGATTCAGAGAGATTGTCCGACAGGGAAAACCTTCTCGTTTTGGTACTTCAAACCAAACCCGAGCATCTCCCAAAGATACTCGCGAGGCCACAAGAATTTAAAAAAAAAAAAAACTAGGCCAAGAAATACCTTCAAAACAACTTGCCCACCCTCCCTCCCTTCTCTTCCTGCACGTGATCGTCCAAGGAAAGAATCGGCCAATCCGGGTTGGAAGCCAGGGTGTGCCATATGGACAGGGGTGGGCTTCAAAAATTTTAGCAAGGGGTTCTCTGCCTAGTTGCTGGATGGGCGTGGCCTAGTCGGCCTCCTGCACGACGGTGGGATGTGTTGCCCTCCCCGGGCTCCGGAGGCTTTTCTCCAGCCTCCGGGAGGGTGAAAACGGCCTCCTCAGGCTCCGGAGGCCAGAAAAACAGGCCTGTTTCCGGCCTTCCCAAACTTCCGGTAGGCCCGTTTTTTGCTCTCCCCAAGCCTCCACGCGCGCCCTGCATTTACCCGCATATCAAAATGGGCCGCGTGGGGACTCCTGGGGTGGGCGGGGCCAGCCAGGAGTGGGATTTTGGGATTCTCCAAACTGCACAGAATCTTAGCTAGAGGTTCTCCCGAACCCCTGCGAATCCCTCAGCAGCAATAGTGAGTTTGCTTGTCCGCAGCGCTGGATCAAGACTTGGTGGGACCTGCCGAGCTCTTGAAATTGGTAGCTCTTGTAGGATCCCTTTCCCGGCGAGAAGTCCGTTGGGAAGGGATGGACCTCTCTGGTTTTTGGGATTGGTGGTGGAGGGTGACTTACTTTGACCCCCAGACCCATCTGTCTGTCTGATGTCGGGATGAATTAGGAGACCAAATCCGTTTGCTTTCTTCCTCCTCCTCCTTCTAGCTTACCTTTTTTCGGATACTTAGATTTATCCAAGTGCTTTCGGTTTCTTCCTTCCATAGGTCTGCCCAAGAGAATGCTCCTGTTGCCAGTTATGAAATTCCCAACTTTTCCAATGCCCCATTATTCGTTCTTTTAGCCTTCGGCTGAGACCGACTCACTCTCTTGACCGGCTTCCATAAACCCAAGACAGGATGTTAGAAGGAAATGAGAAACAGAACACTCAGCTAGCCAAACAACCTACCTTTTAATCCTGGTTTTCCTTGGAAACGCGACACACTTGAGCAAAAACCATTTGTAAAAAAAAAGATCCATCTTTTTTTCCACCTTTTTTTTAATTTTAATTTTATTTTAAACAAAACGCAAACTTAATTCTCTCTTAAAAACTTGAAGAAAAGGGAAAAAAAACCCCAACGTACATGAAACTATGGTCTGTGAAAATGGTTACCTCATTTTTTTTTTCCTCCCCTTCACCTCCAAAATAACTTATATTATATCAACCTTCTGTGATAGGGAAGAAACTTAGATGCTTTGTTTTTAATCCGAATTATGTAAAACCTTAAAACTTGTGAAGGATGTATAGACTATAAAAAAAAAAAAGCTGATCACAAAATAAAAACAGTTTTTGTTGTAATAGAGAGTTTTTTAACATATTTTTTTTTTGCCTGTTTCCTAATACCAAGCCCTGAGCCCAAATTTTATAATTTTAGGATTACGTTGATGCAGTGTGTTTTTTGTTTTGGGATTCTTTTTGTGGTGTGTGTGTTTTTTTTAAAGAAACTGACGTGCCAATAAATTACCGTATTTTTCAGAGTATAAGATGTACTTTTCCCCCCCTAAAAGAGGGTGAAAATTTGGGTGTGTCTTATACACCGAATGTAATGCCCTCCGGCTCCCACCCTTTGGCCTCTGCCTCCCAGCAATTTGCCTCCTAACAGCAAACAGCCCATTTCAGTTTCAGCTTCAGCACAGCCTGATTAGCACAAGCAGCTGATTGTTGGTTGGATCGACCATCAGCTGTTTCAGGCTGCAGGGATTGCCTATTGCTGCCTCCACGTCAGGAGGCCGATCAATCAGCTGTTTGTGCTGTAACTGAAACGGGCTATTTGCTGCAAGGAGGCAAATTGCTGGGAGGCAGGTTTTTTTTTTTCTTGTGCTAATCAAGCTGTGCTGAAAACGAAACTGAAACTGAAACAGGCTGTTTGCTGCAAGGAGGCAAATTGCTGGGAGGCAGAGGCAAATTTTTTTCTTCTTGTTTTCCTCCCCCAAAAAGGTAGGTGCGTCTTATACTCAGGAGTGTCTTATACTTTGAAAAATACGGTACTATTTAAGAAACAAAAGGAAGCTAAGGGTTAGTTTTATAATCAAGGAAGTTTGCCTTAAGGTTAGCAGTGCATAAGGCCTGGGGGGGAGGGTCTTTCCTACGACATCTGCCTCCAAATCAAGAATACGTCCCATGGCTTTCTCGGCACATATCTGGGATATGAGCCATGGTGGCGCAGTGGTTAGAGTGCAGTACTGCAGGCTACTTCTGCTGCCTACTGGCTGCCTGCAATTTGGCAGCTCAGATCTCACCAGGCTTAAGGTTGACTCAGCCTTCCATCCTTCCGAGGTGGGTAAATTGAGGACTCAGATTGTTGGGGGCAAGAAGCTGACTTTGTAAACTGCTTAGAGAGGGCTGTAAAAGCACTGTGAAGCGGTATATACCCTGTTTCCCCCAAAATAAGACATCCCCCAATAATAAGCCCAATCGGGCTTTTGTGCGCATGGCAATAAGGCCAAGCGCTTATTTCAGGGTTCCAAAAAATATAAGACAGGGTCTTATTTTCGGGAAAACACGGTAAGTCTACGTGCTATTGCGATAAATAGGCACCTGTCCATCCATCCGTACCTGTGGCTTTTTTTTTTTTTTTAAATTTTGATTTATATGCTGCCCTTCTCCGAAGACTCAGGGCGGCTTACAATGTGCTCAGCAATAGCCTTCATCCTTTTGTATATTTATACAAAGTCAGCTTATTGCCCCCACAACTGGGTCCTCAATTTACCTACCTTAGAAAGGATGGAAGGCTGAGTCAACCTTGAGCCTTGGAGAGATTCGAACCAGCAGTAATTGCAGGCAGCTGGTGTTAATAACCAGCTTAATAACAATCCTTGGGAATCGTAGTTTTTATGTTGGGATTCTCCCAAGCAGCAGGCTTTTTCCACCCCCCACCCACCCCCTCTCAGTTCTGATTTCTTTTTGATTTGAAACCAAAAAAAAGTGCTTGAACCTTGTCGAGAGTTTCTGTTCATTAGTTGCCAAATTTTTACGAAAGCTGCTTTGCGCTAAGCCGGCCAGACTATTCGGGGAAACCCGTTACGGAGATCAAAGACGACCATTAGCTTGTTTGGTGTAAACGCAGGGATTCCAATTTTTAAAAAAAGGAAATTAGACTTTTTCGTTCCAAAGCTGTTAAAAGAAACCCACCTCGAGTAGATCAAAACGGTTCTTGTGGCCTCTTTTTTAATAGCCCGTCGATGCGTTTTCTCCCCATCCCGCTGGGGCTTAAAATAAAAACTACGATGGTTCCTTTTCTTGGCAGCCCTTGCTCAATTCTAAGAATCTGAAGCAGCAACAGCCCCCACCCCCACCCCCCATGAAAACTCGCTATTTTAATTGTCTGGTCTCGTCCAGCACTGCTGTGAAATAGTTCAGTGTTTCAGCCATAGGCCGGTATCGTGCCTCGAATTTCTGTACCCCCAAAAAAGCTCATCGTTCATGCGGCTGGGCACCCCTGCACATATCTTTACTTTCTTCCCAGGAATCTCCTGCTCTCCTTGGGGGGAGCCCTCCCGAAATTAGGGACCCGTGAACGAGGAAAGGATGGTTGGGTTATTAAGGCATCACCTCCCCACCCGAACGCAAAGCGACCCCGTTGGCTCTTTTCAAAATTCGCCCATCTGTGGTCCTCTCCCCTTTTCAAAGCATGTTGACCTTCCAAAGATGCGATGGACAGACCTTCTGGGCGGGGAGGAAGGGAGGGTGGAAAAATGGGAGGGAGGAGAGATGGAGATGAGAGGACCGGTCCTTGCGGTCGGAGAACCTCAGAGCCGAAAGAAAAGAAACGACAGCTGATTTTGGAAAGGAGAAAGGAAGACCGCAGCCCAGGCTGCCCAGTGATGGCTGTGCTTCTCGGAATGTGCTCCTTCCGTTTTATTGTCCCCGTCCTTCTTGGTGGTGTAACACTCCTTTTCCCTTGTTGTTCGGGGTGGTGATGCTTTAATCCATCCTGGGAATCCTTTGCCGGTCAGCGCAGCGACCACCCCTTTTGTGGGTGTTATGCCTTCCTACCCTCTACCAGGGAGGGTAGAGATCCTAATCCTCCTTGGGGTGGTTGTCTTTCCCACGAGGGGGGGACGGGACGGGACGGACACAGCATTGGTGAAAACACAGACTGCCTGCTGGCCTATGGATGAAAAAGGCGCCATCACAGAGCTTGGAAAAGCACGGCGATCGATCGGAGGATCGACCGGATCTGTTTCGTTCCCTGCAAATTGGCGGACGGATCGATTCCTTGGAGGGGGGTGGCCCGTTCTGTGAGAAGGCCACCAAATTCTTCCCCGCCCACCTTTATAATGGATCCCTTCCCCAGTCCCAAAGTTCTGGAGAAGTTTGTCTTCCTGGGTGTGGGCCTCTCACGGTTAGCCGGTTGGGCTCTCTCGAGCGCTCTGCTTTTTTTCCAACGCAATGGCCGTCATATCCAACAATCGATATGAAGTCATATTTTTTTTCTTCCCCCATCCCCCTCTCCATTTATTTATTTTGATTGATTGACTGATTGATTTCTCATGTTGGGAGCTTACTAACAACATTGTAAGTTGCTGCATATTTTACACTACTCTGCTTTACTGTTGGGGGGTGAGAAACTAACCCATTCCTAAGTTACCTTAGTTGTGGGATTTTTTGTGTTTGTGTGTGTTTGAGATCCAGAACAATCTTTGCCTAGAAAAATAAAAGAGGGGGGCGAGGGCATTTGGGAAGTGGCTAAGAACTACATTTCCCACGCACCCTGTTGTTGCAATGGAAACTCCACCCACAGCTGGAAAGAGCAGAGAAATTGAAGGGGTGCTGTCCCGTGTTTTTTTTTAATAAAATTAACCTTCCTTTTTTCCCCTTCTTCTTTCCCCCCCCTTGTCTTGCCTCTCTGCTCTTCCCTGTGCTGTAGGTGGCTGTTTCATTGACAGTCCTTACTGCCAACCATTTGACGTGACGCCTTTTATAATTCACTTGGGGCCTCAGGAATTCTTCTCTGACTTCTAGAGCAAAGAGGAGCTCCAAAGGGTGCTTTTTCCCACCCGAGAAATTTTCAAAAAGCAAGAGCTAACCGAGACTCCGGACGGGAAGGAGGGAGGGAGGGAGGGAGGGAAGGGCGGTTTGTATAGAATATTTTAAAATCCTCGGACTTCCTCCAGCATCCCAAAAGCAATAGGCCCCCTTCACCCCTCCCCCACCCCCCACCCCTTTGCTCTTGAAAAACCACAGCAATAGTTGTACGATAGACGGGCCTCTTTTTATGCTTTGCACTATGGATCAGGTCTTGGGGTTCAGCCGTAAGCCTCCCATCCACTTTGAATCTAGCTACCTTCGAACGCCCCTTATGAGCTCAGGAGGACCCGAGTGGATGTTTCTGGAGGCAGGCGGGGTGTTTTGGGGGGGACCGAAACAACCGCGAACGTTCCCGGCTGGTGGAAATCGCTTGAACGGCGGGCGTCCTGCGACTCGGAATTGCCCGAAGGATGCCCTCGAGTTGAGATGGTCATCTTGAGCGATGACGTCCAACCAGGAGATGGACTTAGGAAGCCCAACTTCCCCAAGAAAAAGCGAGATGAGGACATGGCCAGAAAGAAGGGGACCACTCAGAGCTCGCACCGACTTTGCAAAGGGGGGCGGTGGGCTCGGGAAAACCAGGAGAGTTCGTAGCAAGAAGATAGGGCAAATCTAGAAGGTGAAGTCCTCGTTGTGATGGGTTCCTTCGTTGACTCTGTGGGAGAAGTTGCCCCTGGATTGTGCCTTCACTACCAAAAGAGGGTAGACTTTCTACCCATGATTGTTTTCGAAGCAATTATGTTTTCCATTCCAACCCGGAGACATTTTAGGTGTAAAAATAAAACCGAAAGGTAGAAACCGTAAACTGAAGTCACGGAGATTGTAAAGGGTAAAGCAGCTAAGCACTATAGAGATTTATTTCTGTTCCTGCGTTTTGCTATCTCGCAACAACCTCTTCGTACTTCACGCCAGTTTTTTTTCTTCTCCATGTCCTCAATGAAATGTGATGTAAATATTTATGGGGACATGCTGGATTCTGAAAAAGGCTTCCTCAGATTTTTGGGGTGGGGGGGTGGGGAGGGCCAGGGTGGTGTGTGTGGGGAGAATATATTTATTTATTGGGATAAAGACCAAAGGGAGTTGTAATCTTGACTCTCCAACTGTTTATTAACGGGATAATCTGGGCAGGAATGTGTTTTACGTGGTGTAAAATGCAGAAGGTGGTGTGTTGCTCCCCAGGAATGTCTTGTTGAGTTAGGGGTGAAATACTACCGGTTCGCACCGGTTTGGGCAAACTGGTAGTAATAAAAATTACCGGTTCGAGGCGAACTGGTAGTTTAAAAAAAGCTACCAGTTCGTCTGAACTGGTATTTCCGATGATCAGCTGTTCTGCGCGGTTTATATTCTAAATCGCGCCACACAGCTGTTCCCTCTCCCCTCGCTCTTCTTAAGCCTCCTTTTTCTGTACGCAGTGTGCATTCGGGGCGCATTACACATGCAAGCACAGCGTGCGTTTGGCACGTGGCGCGCAATGCGCGGGCAACAAATCAGTGGCAAACCACAGAACATTTCACCACTGCGTAGGACTAAGTTGTCTGAGTAGCATCCAGAACTGATTTTTCCAGACTTGGGTGCTTCTGCAGGCGGGCTGCCTGAATTCTCAGGTTTTGGAGATTTGGACCAGGAACAGGGAGTCAAGTTTGCATCAGTGGGTCCAGGATCTACTTCTTGTTCTTGGTTCACGTTGGGGTGCCTTCTTCAACTAATGGAAGTGACGGTGGGAGGGAGAAAAGGTTGGTGGTGCCATCCGCGGTCCCTGCTGTCCAGCTGAACACCACAACGCGTTGTTAGCTTGAAGAACCGAAGAGGACAACCCATTTTATCTATGCTTCCAACTTAAGACGTTCATGTTTTCACTATCAATAATTAAAAATGGATCTCCCAAACTGTGATAGGCTGATCTTTTTCTTTCTTTCGAAGATCTACCTTCAAGTTTAAAAAAAAAAAAAATGGATGGACATCCGGCTGGTAAATAGAACCGATTAATTCTTGGGGTTGATTTGAAACTAATTAATTCTCGGGGCTGATTCTTTGAATGAGTCTTTTTAACGCCGCGTTGACAAGTGGCGGTTGAGAAAGAACTCTGGGGAAAGAGTAATAACACAGAAGGAGAGAGAGAGAGAGACCGGAGTGTCGGATTGGGGTTCAGGATTAAAATTTGGGAAGAATTTTACATCCAGGACAATACAGGTGAGTTTCTACTCATTCATTCTATTCTATTCTATTCTATTCCTATTTCCATTCCATTCTGCATTCTCTTCTCTTCTATTTCTATTCTACTCTATTCTATTTTCTGTTTTCTTCTATTCCATTCCATTCCATTCTTTCTTATTCTATTCTATTCCTATTCTATTCTATTCTATTCTACTCTATTCTATTTTTTATTCTATTCTACTCTGTTCTATTTTCTATTCTATTCCATTCCATTCCATTCCATTCCTTCTTATTCTATTCTATTCTATTCCTATTTCCATTCCATTCCATTCTGCATTCTCTTCTATTTCTATTCTACTCTATTCTATTTTCTATTTTCTTCTATTCCTATTCTATTCCATTCCATTCTTATTCTATTCTATTCTATTCCTATTCCCATTCTATTCTACTCTATTCTATTTTTTATTCTATTCTATTCTACTCTATTCTATCTTTTATTCTATTCTACTCTCTTCTATTTTCTATTCTACTCTATTCCTATTCCATTCCATTCTGCATTCTCTTCTATTTCTATTCCTATTTCCATTCCATTCTGCATTATCTTCTCTATTTCTCTTCTACTCTATTCTATTTTCTTCTATTCCTATTCTATTCCATTCCATTCTTATTCTATTCTATTCTATTCTATTTTCATTCCATTCCATTCTGCATTCTCTTCTATTTCTATTCTATTCTATTCTATTCTATTCCTATTTCCATTCCATTCTGCATTCTCTTCTCTTCTATTTCTCTTCTACTCTATTCTATTTTCTTCTATTCCTATTCTATTCCATTCCATTCCATTCTTATTCTATTCTATTCTATTCCTATTCCATTCTATTCTATTCTACTCTATTCTATTTTTATTCTACTCTATTCTACTCTATTCTATTTTTTATTTTATTCTACTCTGTAGAATTCTATTCTATTTTCTATTCTATTCTATTCCTATTCTATTCCATTCCATTCCATTCTTTCTTATTCTATTCTATTCTCTTCTATTCTGTTTCCATTCCATTCCATTCTGCATTCTCTTCTCTTCTATTTCTATTCTACTCTACTCTATTTTCTTCTATTCCTATTCTATTCTATTCTATTCTATTTTTTATTGTATTCTATTTCTATTCCATTCTATTCTATTCTATTCTTTCTTATTCCATTCTATTCTATTCCTATTCCTATTTCCATTCCATTCTTTCTTATTCTATTCTACTCTGTTCTATTTTCTATTCTATTCCATTCCGTTCCGTTCCATTCTTTCTTATTCCATTCTATTCTATTCTGTTCCGTTCTGTTCCATTCTTTCTTATTCCATTCTATTCTATTCTACTCTACTCTACTCTACTCTACTCTATTCTATTCCTATTTCCATTCCATTCCATTCCATTCTGCATTCTGCATTCTCTTCTATTTCTATTTCTATTCTACTCTCTTCTATTTTTTATTCTATTCTATTCTATTCCATTCCATTCTATTCTTTCTTATTCTATTCTATTCTATTCTATTCCTATTTCCATTCCATTCCATTCCATTCTGCATTCTCTTCTATTTCTATTCTACTCTATTCTATTTTCTATTTTCTTCCATTCCTATTCTATTCCATTCCATTCTTATTCTATTCTATTCCTATTCCCATTCTATTCTACTCTATTCTATTTTTTATTCTATTCTATTCTACTCTATTCTATTTTTTATTCTATTCTACTCTTCTATTTTCTATTCTATTCTATTCCTATTCCATTCCATTCTGCATTATCTTCTCTTCTATTTCTCTTCTACTCTATTCTATTTTCTTCTATTCCATTCCATTCTTATTCTATTCTATTCCTATTCCATTCTATTCTATTCTACTCTATTCTATTTTTTATTTATTCTATTCTACTCTATTCTATTTTTTATTTCATTCTACTCTGTAGAATTCTATTCTATTTTCTATTCTATTCTATTCCTATTCTATTCCATTCCATTCCATTCCATTCTTTCTTATTCTATTCTATTCTATTCTGTTTCCATTCCATTCCATTCTGCATTCTCTTCTATTTCTATTCTACTCTACTCTACTCTATTTTCTATTTTCTTCTATTCCTATTCTATTCTATTCTATTTTTTATTCTATTTCTATTCCATTCTATTCTACTCTATTCTATTTTTTATTCTATTCTATTCTACTCTGTTCTATTTTCTATTCTATTCCATTCCATTCTATTCTTTCTTATTCCATTCTATTCTATTCTATTCCTATTCCTATTTCCATTCCATTCTGCATTCTTCTATTTCTCTTCTACTCTATTCTATTTTCTATTTTCTTCTATTCCTATTCTATTCCATTCCATTCTTATTCTATTCTATTCCTATTCCTATTCTATTCTATTCTACTCTATTCTATTTTTTATTCTATTCCATTCCATTCTTTCTTACTCTATTCTATTCTATTCTACTCTGTTCTATTTTCTATTCTATTCTATTCCATTCCATTCTATTCTTTCTTATTCTATTCTACTCTATTCTATTCTATTCCTATTTCCATTCCATTCCATTCTGCATTCTCTTCTCTTCTATTTCTATTCTACTCTCTTCTATTTTTTATTCTATTCTACTCTGTTCTACTCTGTTCTATTTTCTATTCTATTCCACTCTATTCCATTCTATTCCATTCCATTCCATTCCATTCCTTCTTATTCTATTCTATTCTCTTGAACAAAACAGATGCAAGGCGGAGAATTTGGATGCCAGGCTTTGGAGGGTTTTCAACCATTTCTTGGCTCAAGATGAGAGGAATGATTAAGCTGGCACGGAGGGGGACTTAGGCATTGTGGGGACATCCGATGCCATTACGATCATCCATACCATCTATTTTCCCCCAAACCTGGCAGAAAGTCAACACTGGGCAAAACCAGGAAGGCAAGCGGTAGGGAGATGGCGTGCACTTTGGGGGAGGGGAGGGAATAACGACATCACCGCAATGTAGCATTACGTCGCCCCGGTTTTTTCTCAACTCCGAGGAGGGCAAAAAAGCCAAGCTTTCCCAAGGAAGAAGGGGGGATAGGGGCCACTTTAGAGGCGAAGGGATTGGAATGCATTATGACGTCACCCTAAGATTTTTCTAATCTCAAATGGGGGCAAAAAAAAAAAAAACCAAAATCTCAGGGTTTTCCTAACTGGCAAAAGATTCAGGCTTTTCTCCCAAAAAGAAAAGACGATGTAATGCACTTTCTGCCTGGCACAGTGCCAGCTAGAACGACGTAATGCTGCATTCCAATGATGTCGCCCCCAAAGTGCATTATGTCATTTTTTCTTTTATGGGGAAAAAGCCTGAATTTTCTGCCTGGCACAGTGCCAGCTGGGGGCTGAGAAAAGACTAGGGCAGGGGATCTGCAACCTTTAACACTCAAAAGAGCCACAGAACCCTTTTCCCACAGAAAAGAAAACACCGGGAGCCACAAAAACCCTTCCCGTGCCTGACGATTTCTTGAGCTGCCACAAAACTAGCATATGTGGTTGAATTAAACCTTCTGTTTTCTTCTGAAATTTTTCTTGGATTTATCCATGGTTGGCCTACCGGGGGTTGAAAAGCGCCATAAATCGTGTGCTGTGGGTGTCGCACATTGGCGGCTGTGATGCATATTTTGAGTGACGGAGCCGCAGCAGAGGGGTGAAAGAGCCACATGCGGCTCCAGAGCCACAGGGTGGCTGATCCCTGGACTAGAGCCAATGTCGCCTCCCCAAAGTGCATTACATCATCTTTTCTTTTAGGGGGAAAACCTGGATTTTCTTGCCTTTCTGCCTGGCACAGTGCCAGCAGATGACGTAATGCACTTTGAGGGGGTGGGCAACATCATTGGAGTGCAGCATTACGTCTTTTCTCAGCCCCGTAGCTGGCACTGTGCCAGGCAGAAAGCCCCCCCCCCAAAAAAGCCACACTTTGCCCAATGCAGAATTGGTGATGCCATGCCTATTGAGGGCAAAGTTATCAGAAAGTGGCAATTCCAAAGGGAGAGAAAGTCTGGAGCGAATGTCGTTAAAGGCATAGTATGAACGAATGCACTTTTGTCAGGCGCATATATCCAGGAGCGTTGATTGAATTCCAAGCACATAAAAGTTCATTATTGCTATCTCGACACAAGAATATAAGGGACGCGGTGGCTCAGTGGCTAAGATGCTGAGCTTGTCGATCGAAAGGTCGGCAGTTCAGCGGTTCGAATCCCTAGTGCCGCGTAATGGAGTGAGCTCCCGTGACTTGTCCCAGCTTCTGCCAACCTAGCAGTTCGAAAGCATGTAAAAAATGCAAGTAGAAAAATAGGGACCACCTTTGGTGGGAAGGGAACAGCGTTCCGTGCACCTTTAGCGTTTAGTCACGCCGGCCACATGACCACGGAGACATCTCCAGACAGCACTGGCTCTTCGGCTTTGAAACGGAGATGAGCACCGCCCCCTAGAGTCGGGAACGACCAGCACATATGTGCAAGGGGAACCTTTACCTTTACCTTTTAGACAAGAATCAGATCAACTAACAGTGTAAAGTAAGTTGGGGCTAAAGAAAGGTTAACAGAAATCAGAGAGCTGGACTTGTGGCTACACAACCATTCTAAACTGATTACACATTTAACACCACCTTCCAGATTAGCTTTGGTTTTACTTCATTAAATTCATATTTATATCCACTGTAATTGAAACAATCCAGGGCACTCTATTTCATCCTTGCTTCCGTTCTTCTGATCTTGAGTATGTTTTTCAGAAAATAACTCACTCAATACCGACAATCTGTTAAACCCAAAAAGAACTAACCAAGATTAAAAGTACAGGTAATCCCCGAATTATCACAATTCGCTTAGTGACCGTTTGAAGTTCCAACAGCACTGAAAAAAGGACCATTTTTCACACTTATGACCGTTGCAGCATCCCCATGGTCAGGTGATTCGGACGCGTGGCAATTGGCTCCTATTTATGACGGTTTGCAGTGTCCCAGGGTCACATGACCCCCTTTTGTGACCTGACATGAGAAGACCGGATTCACTTAACAACCGGGTTACTCATTTAACAACTGCAGTGGCTCAGTTAACAACGGTGGCAAGACAGGTCATAAAATGGGACAGAACTCCCTTAACACGTTTAGCAACAGCAATTTGGGAGCTCCACTGCGGTCGTAAATTCAAGACTGCCTCTATTGCAGTTTAGTTTCCCGATACGGCGAGAATACCGGTGCAGAGATGGGGAAGGAAAGAGGAAATTGTTCATTTGATCCAGGGATGGGCTTCAAAAATTTTAGCAAGGGGTTCTCTGCCTGGTTGTTGGGTGGGCATGGCCATGGTGGGCGTGGCCTAGTTGTCATCCTGCACCACTGTGAGGGGGGTATTTTTGCCCTCCCCGGGCTCCAGAGGCTTTTCTCGAGCCTCCGGGAAGGCGAAAACGGCCTCCCCAGGCTCTGGAGGCCCTCTGGAGGCTAAACTTCCAGTAGGCCAATTTTTCGCCCTCTCCGAGCCTCCATGCACGCCCTGCACTTACCTGCATCCAAAATGGGCCACGTGGGGACTCCTGGGAAGGGAGGGGAAGGGTGAGCGGAGCCAGCCAGGAGCAGGATTTGGGGATTCTCTGAACTGCACAGAATCTTAGCTAGAGGTTCGCCCGAACCCCCAGCAACCCAGCCCTGATTTGACCCCTTTTCTGAAGTCTTTCGAGGGCTGTTACTTCCTCTGGGAATCACCAGATTTTTCCGAACCATTTTTGGACCGAGACCAACCACACTCCCACATCCTGAGGCTGTGCGTTTCCCATAAATGCCGTTGGAAGCTATGCCGGCTGTCCTGGCTTTGCACAACACGAGGCCGTTTCCAGCAACATGGCCTGGAAAAAATTCAAAACAGGGAAAAGAGGAAAGGAGGGGAGAAGCCGGGCAAGGAGCTGTGTGCCCATAGCCTGTTTTTTCAGCAGTGCAAGGACCCTCTGCAGACGAGGCTAAATTATGTGGGAAGAAGCAGGGCTGGAGGTCTCTCTCTGGGCTTGGAGGGTCTTTCTAAAAGAAAAAAAAAAAGAACATTGGTGTGATTTCTCTGTTGTTTTTAAACGAAAAGGCGGATCATGCTAGCTAGTTGGGAAACTTAGTGCAGAATTTTGAGAGGGAAAGAGCCTCGGGCTGGGGATGATGGGAAGTGTCATCAGAGAGCCTGAGGTGGAGAGTGGTGCCAGGCTGTAGCTCAGATGAGAGAGAGGGGGGGGAGAAAAAGAGAGAAGGAAGGAAGGAAAGAAGGAAGGGACGGGGAGAGAGAGGCAGAGAGAGAAACCGGGAGAGGGGGAGAGAGAGAAGAGAAGAGAGAGAAAGAAAGATGAGAGAAGAAAGACAGAGAAAAGACAGAGATACAGAGAGAGAGGGAAGGAAGGAGGGAGGGAAGGAAGGATGGAGAGAGAGGCAGACAGAGAAACCGGGAGAGGGGGAGAGAGAGAAGAGAAGAGAGAGAGAGAAAGAAAGATGAGAGGAAGAAAGACAGAGAAAAGACATACAGAGAGAGAAGGAAGGAAGGAGGGACAAAGGGAAAGAGAAAGAAAGGGAACGAGACAGAAGAGAGAGAGACGGAAGGAAGGAAAGAAGGGAGGGGGAGAGAGAAAGGGAGGAGAGAGAAAGAGATAGAAAGAAAAAGGGAAAGAGGGAGAGAGAGAGAGAGAGTTGGAGGCAGTTTTAAAGAGCCTTAAAAACAACTCCGCCAGCTTTGGACAGCACTCTGCACAGGCTCAGAGTCGCTCTTTCCACCCAGCTACACATGGGCAGTCCTGGGCTCGACCTTCCGCCCCCGTTCCCCGCCCCGAGCCGAGAACGGCCGCCAGAACCGGGCTGGACAAGTAAAAGAAGGGAAGGGAAGGAAGAGAAGGGAAAGGCGAGCGTCCCAGCAGGGCGATGAGCGACTCAGCCGAGGCTGGCGACTACATCTCCCGTCGGGAGATCCCGCGGCTCTTCGACTTAGGTCCTGGGGGTGGGGGGTCTCCTCCGCCGGGGCAAGCAAGCCCCCCTCCTCACGGGTGCCTGGGATTGCCTCTGAGCATGCACAAAGCGCACCAGGCGCACCAGAGCGCAAAGGTGCCGCTTTGGGAATCTATCCAAACTTTACGCAGGACGCCAAGAAGGTCGCGGGGAAGCTAATCTCGCCAGGATCCCCAGGAAAAGGAGGCAGAGGGTTTCTGAGCATAAGCAGAGCGGGCTCCGGGGGCTGGCATTTCGGGCCAACGGACCCTTCTTAAGGATGGGCAAGGCTGCCAGTGAATTCGTCTTGAGCGTGGGTGCCAAATCCCTAATAAATAACCTGGAGACGTCAACTCTGCTACAACGGGAGGGGAATTTGGGCACAATCACACACACAATCACACACACACACACACTTGTGAGACTATCACGGTCAGGAAAAATGTTGCCCAGGAACCAAAATGTTTTTTGAAGCCAAATTTTTTTTTGAAACCAAATGCAAAAAGAGACACCAGGATGAGTTTCGGGATGAAATTCCATGTCTAAAAATGGAGTTGCTTCCACTTTTTAAAAATCGAGCCTTTTTGGTGCCTGGGGAAGAAAACGCATGACTTAATGTTCATGAAAAATGCTGCCCAGGAACCAAAATGTTTTTTGAAGCCAAATTTTTTTTTTTGAAACCAAATGCAAAAACGGACACCAGGATGAGTTTCGGGATGAAATTCCATGTCTAAAAATGGTGTTGCTTCCATTTTTTAAAAATCGAGCCTTTTTGGTGCCTGGGGAGGAAAACGCGTGACTTAATGGTCAGGAAAAATACTGCCCAGGAACCAAAATGTTTTTTGAAGCCAAATTTTTTTTTTTAAAACCAAATTCAAAAACGGACACCAGGATGAGTTGCGGGATGAAATTCCATGTCTAAAAATGGTGTTGCTTCCACTTTTCAAAAATCGAGCCTTTTTGCTTCCTGGGGAGGAAAACGCGTGACTCTTCGGTCAGGAAAAATGCTGCTCAGGAACTAAAATGTTTTTTGAAGCCAATTTTTTTTTTAAACCAAATTCAAAAACGGACACCAGGATGAGTTTCGGGATGAAATTCCATGTCTAAAAATGGTGTTGCTTCCATTTTTTAAAAATCGAGCCTTTTTGCTTCCTGGGGAGGAAAACGCGTGACTTAATGGTCAGGAAAAATACTGCCCAGGAACCAAAATGTTTTTTGAAGCCAAATTTTTTTTTTTGAAACCAAATGCAAAAACGGACACCAGGATGAGTTTCGGGATGAAATTCCATGTCTAAAAATGGTGTTGCTCCCACTTTTTAAAAATCGAGCCTTTTTGCTTCCTGGGGAGGAAAACGCGTGACTCTTCGGTCAGGAAAAATGCTGCTCAGGAACTAAAATGTTTTTTGAAGCCAAATTTTTTTTTTTGAAACCAAATTCAAAAACGGACACCAGGATGAGTTTCGGGATGAAATTCCATGTCTAAAAATGGTGTTGCTCCCACTTTTTAAAAATCGAGCCTTTTTGCTTCCTGGGGAGGAAAACGCGTGACTCTTCGGTCAGGAAAAATGCTGCTCAGGAACTAAAATGTTTTTTGAAGCCAATTTTTTTTTTAAACCAAATTCAAAAACGGACACCAGGATGAGTTTCGGGATGAAATTCCATGTCTAAAAATGGTGTTGCTTCCACTTTTTAAAAATCGAGCCTTTTTGGTGCCTGGGGAAGAAAAAACGCGTGACTTAATGGTCAGGAAAAATACTGCCCAGGAACCAAAATGTTTTTTGAAGCCAAATTTTTTTTTTTAAAACCAAATGCAAAAACGGACACCAGGATGAGTTGCGGGATGAAATTCCATGTCTAAAAATGGTGTTGCTTCCACTTTTCAAAAATCGAGCCTTTTTGCTTCCTGGGGAGGAAAACGCGTGACTCTTCGGTCAGGAAAAATGCTGCTCAGGAATTAAAATGTTTTTTGAAGCCAAATTTTTTTTTTTGAAACCAAATTCAAAAACGGACACCAGGATGAGTTTCGGGATGAAATTCCATGTCTAAAAATGGTGTTGCTCCCACTTTTTAAAAATCGAGCCTTTTTGCTTCCTGGGGAGGAAAACGCGTGACTCTTCGGTCAGGAAAAATGCTGCTCAGGAACTAAAATGTTTTTTGAAGCCAATTTTTTTTTTTAAACCAAATTCAAAAACGGACACCAGGATGAGTTTCGGGATGAAATTCCATGTCTAAAAATGGTGTTGCTTCCACTTTTTAAAAATCGAGCCTTTTTGGTGCCTGGGGAAGAAAAAACGCGTGACTTAATGGTCAGGAAAAATACTGCCCAGGAACCAAAATGTTTTTTGAAGCCAAATTTTTTTTTTTAAAACCAAATGCAAAAACGGACACCAGGATGAGTTGCGGGATGAAATTCCATGTCTAAAAATGGTGTTGCTTCCACTTTTCAAAAATCGAGCCTTTTTGCTTCCTGGGGAGGAAAACGCGTGACTCTTCGGTCAGGAAAAATGCTGCTCAGGAATTAAAATGTTTTTTGAAGCCAAATTTTTTTTTTTGAAACCAAATTCAAAAACGGACACCAGGATGAGTTTCGGGATGAAATTCCATGTCTAAAAATGGTGTTGCTTCCACTTTTTAAAAATCGAGCCTTTTTGGTGCCTGGGGAAGAAAAAACGCGTGACTTAATGGTCAGGAAAAATACTGCCCAGGAACCAAAATGTTTTTTGAAGCCAAATTTTTTTTTTTAAAATCAAATGCAAAAACGGACACCAGGATGAGTTGCGGGATGAAATTCCATGTCTAAAAATGGTGTTGCTTCCACTTTTCAAAAATCGAGCCTTTTTGCTTCCTGGGGAGGAAAACGCGTGACTCTTCGGTCAGGAAAAATGCTGCTCAGGAACTAAAATGTTTTTTGAAGCCAAATTTTTTTTTTTGAAACCAAATTCAAAAACGGACACCAGGATGAGTTTCGGGATGAAATTCCATGTCTAAAAATGGTGTTGCTCCCACTTTTTAAAAATCGAGCCTTTTTGCTTCCTGGGGAGGAAAACGCGTGACTCTTCGGTCAGGAAAAATGCTGCTCAGGAACTAAAATGTTTTTTGAAGCCAATTTTTTTTTTTTAAACCAAATTCAAAAACGGACACCAGGATGAGTTTCGGGATGAAATTCCATGTCTAAAAATGGTGTTGCTTCCACTTTTTAAAAATCGAGCATTTTTGGTGCCTGGGGAAGAAAAAACGCGTGACTTACTGGTCAGGAAAAATACTGCCCAGGAACCAAAATGTTTTTTGAAGCCAAAAATTTTTTTTTGAAACCAAATGCAAAAACGGACACCAGGATGAGTTGCGGGATGAAATTCCATGTCTAAAAATGGTGTTGCTTACACTTTTTAAAAATCGAGCGTTTTTGCTTCCTGGGGAGGAAAACGCGTGACTTAATGGTCAGGAAAAATACTGCCCAGGAACCAAAATGTTTTTTGAAGCCAATTTTTTTTTATGAAACCAAATGCAAAAACGGACACCAGGATGAGTTTCGGGATGAAATTCCATGTCTAAAAATGGTGTTGCTTCCACTTTTTAAAAATCGAGCGTTTTTGGTTCCTGGGGAGGAAAACGCGTGACTTAATGCTCAGGAAAAATACTGCCCAGGAACCAAAATGTTTTTTGAAGCCAAATTTTTTTTTTTTGAAACCAAATGCAAAAACGAACACCAGGATGAGTTTCGGGATGAAATTCCATGTCTAAAAATGGTGTTGCTTCCACTTTTTAAAAATCGAGCCTTTTTGGTGCCTGGGGAGGAAAACGCGTGACTTAATGGTCAGGAAAAATACTGCCCAGGAACCAAAATGTTTTTTTAAGCCAAATTTTTTTTTTTTTGTAACCAAATGCAAAAACGGACACCAGGATGAGTTTCAGGATGAAATTCCATGTCTAAAAATGGTGTTGCTTACACTTTTTAAAAATCGAGCGTTTTTGGTTCCTGGGGAGGAAAACGCGTGACTTAATGGTCAGGAAAAATGCTGCTCAGGAACTGAAATGTTTTTTGAAGCCAAATTTTTTTTTGAAACCAAATGCAAAAACGGACACCAGGATGAATTTTAGGATGAAATTCCATGTCTAAAAATGGTGTTGCTTCCATTTTTTAAAAATCGAGCCTTTTTGCTTCCTGGGGAGGAAAACGCGTGACTCTTCGGTCAGGAAAAATGCTGCTCAGGAACTAAAATGTTTTTTGAAGCCAATTTTTTTTTTTTAAACCAAATTCAAAAACGGACACCAGGATGAGTTTCGGGATGAAATTCCATGTCTAAAAATGGTGTTGCTTCCACTTTTTAAAAATCGAGCATTTTTGGTGCCTGGGGAAGAAAAAACGCGTGACTTACTGGTCAGGAAAAATACTGCCCAGGAACCAAAATGTTTTTTGAAGCCAAAATTTTTTTTTTGAAACCAAATGCAAAAACGGACACCAGGATGAGTTGCGGGATGAAATTCCATGTCTAAAAATGGTGTTGCTTCCACTTTTTAAAAATCGAGCCTTTTTGCTTCCTGGGGAGGAAAACGCGTGACTCTTCGGTCAGGAAAAATGCTGCTCAGGAATTAAAATGTTTTTTGAAGCCAATTTTTTTTTTAAACCAAATTCAAAAACGGACACCAGGATGAGTTTCGGGATGAAATTCCATGTCTAAAAATGGTGTTGCTTACACTTTTTAAAAATCGAGCGTTTTTGGTTCCTGGGGAGGAAAACGCGTGACTTAATGGTCAGGAAAAATACTGCCCAGGAACCAAAATGTTTTTTGAAGCCAATTTTTTTTTATGAAACCAAATGCAAAAACGGACACCAGGATGAGTTTCGGGATGAAATTCCATGTCTAAAAATGGTGTTGCTTCCACTTTTTAAAAATCGAGCGTTTTTGGTTCCTGGGGAGGAAAACGCGTGACTTAATGCTCAGGAAAAATACTGCCCAGGAACCAAAATGTTTTTTGAAGCCAAATTTTTTTTTTTTGAAACCAAATGCAAAAACGAACACCAGGATGAGTTTCGGGATGAAATTCCATGTCTAAAAATGGTGTTGCTTCCACTTTTTAAAAATCAAGCGTTTTTGGTGCCTGGGGAAGAAAAGGCGTGACTTAATGGTCAGGAAAAATACTGTCCAGGAACCAAAACGTTTTTTGAAGCCAAATTTTTTTTTTTTTTGAAACCAAATGCAAAAACGGACACCAGGATGAGTTTTGGGATGAAATTCCATGTCTAAAAATGGTGTTGCTTCCATTTTTTAAAAATCGAGCGTTTTTGGTTCCTGGGGAGGAAAACGCGTGACTTAATGGTCAGGAAAAATACTGCCCAGGAACCAAAATGTTTTTTGAAGCCAAATTTTTTTTTGAAACCAAATGCAAAAACGGACACCAGGATGAGTTTCGGGATGAAATTCCATGTCTAAAAATGGTGTTGCTTCCATTTTTTAAAAATCGAGCCTTTTTGCTTCCTGGGGAGGAAAACGCGTGACTTAATGGTCAGGAAAAATACTGCCCAGGAACCAAAATGTTTTTTGAAGCCAAATTTTTTTTTGAAACCAAATGCAAAAACGGACACCAGGATGAGTTTCGGGATGAAATTCCATGTCTAAAAATGGTGTTGCTCCCACTTTTTAAAAATCGAGCCTTTTTGCTTCCTGGGGAGGAAAACGCGTGACTCTTCGGTCAGGAAAAATGCTGCTCAGGAACTAAAATGTTTTTTGAAGCCAAATTTTTTTTTTTGAAACCAAATGCAAAAACGGACACCAGGATGAGTTTCGGGATGAAATTCCATGTCTAAAAATGGTGTTGCTTCCATTTTTTAAAAATCGAGCGTTTTTGGTTCCTGGGGAGGAAAACGCGTGACTTAATGGTCAGGAAAAATACTGCCCAGGAACCAAAATGTTTTTTGAAGCCAAATTTTTTTTTTTAAAACCAAATTCAAAAACGGACACCAGGATGAGTTTCGGGATGAAATTCCATGTCTAAAAATGGTGTTGCTTCCACTTTTTAAAAATCGAGCCTTTTTGGTGCCTGGGGAAGAAAACGCATGACTTAATGTTCATGAAAAATGCTGCCCAGGAACCAAAATGTTTTTTGAAGCCAAATTTTTTTTTTTGAAACCAAATGCAAAAACGGACACCAGGATGAGTTTCGGGATGAAATTCCATGTCTAAAAATGGTGTTGCTTCCATTTTTTAAAAATCGAGCCTTTTTGCTTCCTGGGGAGGAAAACGCGTGACTTAATGGTCAGGAAAAATACTGCCCAGGAACCAAAATGTTTTTTGAAGCCAAATTTTTTTTTTTGAAACCAAATGCAAAAACGGACACCAGGATGAGTTTCGGGATGAAATTCCATGTCTAAAAATGGTGTTGCTCCCACTTTTTAAAAATCGAGCCTTTTTGCTTCCTGTGGAGGAAAACGCGTGACTCTTCGGTCAGGAAAAATGCTGCTCAGGAACTAAAATGTTTTTTGAAGCCAATTTTTTTTTTTAAACCAAATTCAAAAACGGACACCAGGATGAGTTTCGGGATGAAATTCCATGTCTAAAAATGGTGTTGCTTCCATTTTTTAAAAATCGAGCGTTTTTGGTTCCTGGGGAGGAAAACGCGTGACTTAATGGTCAGGAAAAATACTGCCCAGGAACCAAAATGTTTTTTGAAGCCAAATTTTTTTTTTAAAACCAAATTCAAAAACGGACACCAGGATGAGTTGCGGGATGAAATTCCATGTCTAAAAATGGTGTTGCTTCCACTTTTCAAAAATCGAGCCTTTTTGCTTCCTGGGGAGGAAAACGCGTGACTCTTCGGTCAGGAAAAATGCTGCTCAGGAACTAAAATGTTTTTTGAAGCCAATTTTTTTTTTAAACCAAATTCAAAAACGGACACCAGGATGAGTTTCGGGATGAAATTCCATGTCTAAAAATGGTGTTGCTTCCACTTTTTAAAAATCGAGCCTTTTTGGTGCCTGGGGAAGAAAACGCATGACTTAATGTTCATGAAAAATGCTGCCCAGGAACCAAAATGTTTTTTGAAGCCAAATTTTTTTTTTTGAAACCAAATGCAAAAACGGACACCAGGATGAGTTTCGGGATGAAATTCCATGTCTAAAAATGGTGTTGCTTCCATTTTTTAAAAATCGAGCCTTTTTGCTTCCTGGGGAGGAAAACGCGTGACTTAATGGTCAGGAAAAATACTGCCCAGGAACCAAAATGTTTTTTGAAGCCAAATTTTTTTTTTTGAAACCAAATGCAAAAACGGACACCAGGATGAGTTTCGGGATGAAATTCCATGTCTAAAAATGGTGTTGCTCCCACTTTTTAAAAATCGAGCCTTTTTGCTTCCTGGGGAGGAAAACGCGTGACTCTTCGGTCAGGAAAAATGCTGCTCAGGAACTAAAATGTTTTTTGAAGCCAAATTTTTTTTTTTGAAACCAAATTCAAAAACGGACACCAGGATGAGTTTCGGGATGAAATTCCATGTCTAAAAATGGTGTTGCTCCCACTTTTTAAAAATCGAGCCTTTTTGCTTCCTGGGGAGGAAAACGCGTGACTCTTCGGTCAGGAAAAATGCTGCTCAGGAACTAAAATGTTTTTTGAAGCCAATTTTTTTTTTTAAACCAAATTCAAAAACGGACACCAGGATGAGTTTCGGGATGAAATTCCATGTCTAAAAATGGTGTTGCTTCCACTTTTTAAAAATCGAGCCTTTTTGGTGCCTGGGGAAGAAAAAACGCGTGACTTAATGGTCAGGAAAAATACTGCCCAGGAACCAAAATGTTTTTTGAAGCCAAATTTTTTTTTTTAAAACCAAATGCAAAAACGGACACCAGGATGAGTTGCGGGATGAAATTCCATGTCTAAAAATGGTGTTGCTTCCACTTTTCAAAAATCGAGCCTTTTTGCTTCCTGGGGAGGAAAACGCGTGACTCTTCGGTCAGGAAAAATGCTGCTCAGGAATTAAAATGTTTTTTGAAGCCAAATTTTTTTTTTTTGAAACCAAATTCAAAAACGGACACCAGGATGAGTTTCGGGATGAAATTCCATGTCTAAAAATGGTGTTGCTCCCACTTTTTAAAAATCGAGCCTTTTTGGTGCCTGGGGAAGAAAAAACGCGTGACTTAATGGTCAGGAAAAATACTGCCCAGGAACCAAAATGTTTTTTTAAGCCAAATTTTTTTTTTTTGTAACCAAATGCAAAAACGGACACCAGGATGAGTTTCAGGATGAAATTCCATGTCTAAAAATGGTGTTGCTTCCACTTTTTAAAAATCAAGCGTTTTTGGTGCCTGGGGAAGAAAAGGCGTGACTTAATGGTCAGGAAAAATGCTGCTCAGGAACTGAAATGTTTTTTGAAGCCAAATTTTTTTTTGAAACCAAATGCAAAAACGGACACCAGGATGAATTTTAGGATGAAATTCCATGTCTAAAAATGGTGTTGCTTCCATTTTTTAAAAATCGAGCCTTTTTGCTTCCTGGGGAGGAAAACGCGTGACTCTTCGGTCAGGAAAAATGCTGCTCAGGAACTAAAATGTTTTTTGAAGCCAATTTTTTTTTTTAAACCAAATTCAAAAACGGACACCAGGATGAGTTTCGGGATGAAATTCCATGTCTAAAAATGGTGTTGCTTCCACTTTTTAAAAATCGAGCCTTTTTGGTGCCTGGGGAAGAAAAAACGCGTGACTTAATGGTCAGGAAAAATACTGCCCAGGAACCAAAATGTTTTTTGAAGCCAAATTTTTTTTTTTAAAACCAAATGCAAAAACGGACACCAGGATGAGTTGCGGGATGAAATTCCATGTCTAAAAATGGTGTTGCTTCCACTTTTCAAAAATCGAGCCTTTTTGCTTCCTGGGGAGGAAAACGCGTGACTCTTCGGTCAGGAAAAATGCTGCTCAGGAATTAAAATGTTTTTTGAAGCCAAATTTTTTTTTTTTGAAACCAAATTCAAAAACGGACACCAGGATGAGTTTCGGGATGAAATTCCATGTCTAAAAATGGTGTTGCTCCCACTTTTTAAAAATCGAGCCTTTTTGGTGCCTGGGGAAGAAAAAACGCGTGACTTAATGGTCAGGAAAAATACTGCCCAGGAACCAAAATGTTTTTTTAAGCCAAATTTTTTTTTTTTGTAACCAAATGCAAAAACGGACACCAGGATGAGTTTCAGGATGAAATTCCATGTCTAAAAATGGTGTTGCTTCCACTTTTTAAAAATCAAGCGTTTTTGGTGCCTGGGGAAGAAAAGGCGTGACTTAATGGTCAGGAAAAATGCTGCTCAGGAACTGAAATGTTTTTTGAAGCCAAATTTTTTTTTGAAACCAAATGCAAAAACGGACACCAGGATGAATTTTAGGATGAAATTCCATGTCTAAAAATGGTGTTGCTTCCATTTTTTAAAAATCGAGCCTTTTTGCTTCCTGGGGAGGAAAACGCGTGACTCTTCGGTCAGGAAAAATGCTGCTCAGGAACTAAAATGTTTTTTGAAGCCAATTTTTTTTTTTTAAACCAAATTCAAAAACGGACACCAGGATGAGTTTCGGGATGAAATTCCATGTCTAAAAATGGTGTTGCTTCCACTTTTTAAAAATCGAGCATTTTTGGTGCCTGGGGAAGAAAAAACGCGTGACTTACTGGTCAGGAAAAATACTGCCCAGGAACCAAAATGTTTTTTGAAGCCAAAATTTTTTTTTTGAAACCAAATGCAAAAACGGACACCAGGATGAGTTGCGGGATGAAATTCCATGTCTAAAAATGGTGTTGCTTCCACTTTTTAAAAATCGAGCCTTTTTGCTTCCTGGGGAGGAAAACGCGTGACTCTTCGGTCAGGAAAAATGCTGCTCAGGAATTAAAATGTTTTTTGAAGCCAATTTTTTTTTTAAACCAAATTCAAAAACGGACACCAGGATGAGTTTCGGGATGAAATTCCATGTCTAAAAATGGTGTTGCTTACACTTTTTAAAAATCGAGCGTTTTTGGTTCCTGGGGAGGAAAACGCGTGACTTAATGGTCAGGAAAAATACTGCCCAGGAACCAAAATGTTTTTTGAAGCCAATTTTTTTTTATGAAACCAAATGCAAAAACGGACACCAGGATGAGTTTCGGGATGAAATTCCATGTCTAAAAATGGTGTTGCTTCCACTTTTTAAAAATCGAGCGTTTTTGGTTCCTGGGGAGGAAAACGCGTGACTTAATGCTCAGGAAAAATACTGCCCAGGAACCAAAATGTTTTTTGAAGCCAAATTTTTTTTTTTTGAAACCAAATGCAAAAACGAACACCAGGATGAGTTTCGGGATGAAATTCCATGTCTAAAAATGGTGTTGCTTCCACTTTTTAAAAATCAAGCGTTTTTGGTGCCTGGGGAAGAAAAGGCGTGACTTAATGGTCAGGAAAAATACTGTCCAGGAACCAAAACGTTTTTTGAAGCCAAATTTTTTTTTTTTTTGAAACCAAATGCAAAAACGGACACCAGGATGAGTTTTGGGATGAAATTCCATGTCTAAAAATGGTGTTGCTTCCATTTTTTAAAAATCGAGCGTTTTTGGTTCCTGGGGAGGAAAACGCGTGACTTAATGGTCAGGAAAAATACTGCCCAGGAACCAAAATGTTTTTTGAAGCCAAATTTTTTTTTGAAACCAAATGCAAAAACGGACACCAGGATGAGTTTCGGGATGAAATTCCATGTCTAAAAATGGTGTTGCTTCCATTTTTTAAAAATCGAGCCTTTTTGCTTCCTGGGGAGGAAAACGCGTGACTTAATGGTCAGGAAAAATACTGCCCAGGAACCAAAATGTTTTTTGAAGCCAAATTTTTTTTTGAAACCAAATGCAAAAACGGACACCAGGATGAGTTTCGGGATGAAATTCCATGTCTAAAAATGGTGTTGCTCCCACTTTTTAAAAATCGAGCCTTTTTGCTTCCTGGGGAGGAAAACGCGTGACTCTTCGGTCAGGAAAAATGCTGCTCAGGAACTAAAATGTTTTTTGAAGCCAAATTTTTTTTTTTGAAACCAAATGCAAAAACGGACACCAGGATGAGTTTCGGGATGAAATTCCATGTCTAAAAATGGTGTTGCTTCCATTTTTTAAAAATCGAGCGTTTTTGGTTCCTGGGGAGGAAAACGCGTGACTTAATGGTCAGGAAAAATACTGCCCAGGAACCAAAATGTTTTTTGAAGCCAAATTTTTTTTTTTAAAACCAAATTCAAAAACGGACACCAGGATGAGTTTCGGGATGAAATTCCATGTCTAAAAATGGTGTTGCTTCCACTTTTTAAAAATCGAGCCTTTTTGGTGCCTGGGGAAGAAAACGCATGACTTAATGTTCATGAAAAATGCTGCCCAGGAACCAAAATGTTTTTTGAAGCCAAATTTTTTTTTTTGAAACCAAATGCAAAAACGGACACCAGGATGAGTTTCGGGATGAAATTCCATGTCTAAAAATGGTGTTGCTTCCATTTTTTAAAAATCGAGCCTTTTTGCTTCCTGGGGAGGAAAACGCGTGACTTAATGGTCAGGAAAAATACTGCCCAGGAACCAAAATGTTTTTTGAAGCCAAATTTTTTTTTTTGAAACCAAATGCAAAAACGGACACCAGGATGAGTTTCGGGATGAAATTCCATGTCTAAAAATGGTGTTGCTCCCACTTTTTAAAAATCGAGCCTTTTTGCTTCCTGGGGAGGAAAACGCGTGACTCTTCGGTCAGGAAAAATGCTGCTCAGGAACTAAAATGTTTTTTGAAGCCAAATTTTTTTTTTTGAAACCAAATTCAAAAACGGACACCAGGATGAGTTTCGGGATGAAATTCCATGTCTAAAAATGGTGTTGCTCCCACTTTTTAAAAATCGAGCCTTTTTGCTTCCTGTGGAGGAAAACGCGTGACTCTTCGGTCAGGAAAAATGCTGCTCAGGAACTAAAATGTTTTTTGAAGCCAATTTTTTTTTTTAAACCAAATTCAAAAACGGACACCAGGATGAGTTTCGGGATGAAATTCCATGTCTAAAAATGGTGTTGCTTCCATTTTTTAAAAATCGAGCGTTTTTGGTTCCTGGGGAGGAAAACGCGTGACTTAATGGTCAGGAAAAATACTGCCCAGGAACCAAAATGTTTTTTGAAGCCAAATTTTTTTTTTTAAAACCAAATTCAAAAACGGACACCAGGATGAGTTGCGGGATGAAATTCCATGTCTAAAAATGGTGTTGCTTCCACTTTTCAAAAATCGAGCCTTTTTGCTTCCTGGGGAGGAAAACGCGTGACTCTTCGGTCAGGAAAAATGCTGCTCAGGAACTAAAATGTTTTTTGAAGCCAATTTTTTTTTTAAACCAAATTCAAAAACGGACACCAGGATGAGTTTCGGGATGAAATTCCATGTCTAAAAATGGTGTTGCTTCCACTTTTTAAAAATCGAGCCTTTTTGGTGCCTGGGGAAGAAAACGCATGACTTAATGTTCATGAAAAATGCTGCCCAGGAACCAAAATGTTTTTTGAAGCCAAATTTTTTTTTTTGAAACCAAATGCAAAAACGGACACCAGGATGAGTTTCGGGATGAAATTCCATGTCTAAAAATGGTGTTGCTTCCACTTTTTAAAAATCGAGCCTTTTTGGTGCCTGGGGAAGAAAACGCATGACTTAATGTTCATGAAAAATGCTGCCCAGGAACCAAAATGTTTTTTGAAGCCAAATTTTTTTTTTTGAAACCAAATGCAAAAACGGACACCAGGATGAGTTTCGGGATGAAATTCCATGTCTAAAAATGGTGTTGCTTCCATTTTTTAAAAATCGAGCCTTTTTGCTTCCTGGGGAGGAAAACGCGTGACTTAATGGTCAGGAAAAATACTGCCCAGGAACCAAAATGTTTTTTGAAGCCAAATTTTTTTTTTTGAAACCAAATGCAAAAACGGACACCAGGATGAGTTTCGGGATGAAATTCCATGTCTAAAAATGGTGTTGCTCCCACTTTTTAAAAATCGAGCCTTTTTGCTTCCTGGGGAGGAAAACGCGTGACTCTTCGGTCAGGAAAAATGCTGCTCAGGAACTAAAATGTTTTTTGAAGCCAAATTTTTTTTTTTGAAACCAAATTCAAAAACGGACACCAGGATGAGTTTCGGGATGAAATTCCATGTCTAAAAATGGTGTTGCTCCCACTTTTTAAAAATCGAGCCTTTTTGCTTCCTGTGGAGGAAAACGCGTGACTCTTCGGTCAGGAAAAATGCTGCTCAGGAACTAAAATGTTTTTTGAAGCCAATTTTTTTTTTTAAACCAAATTCAAAAACGGACACCAGGATGAGTTTCGGGATGAAATTCCATGTCTAAAAATGGTGTTGCTTCCATTTTTTAAAAATCGAGCGTTTTTGGTTCCTGGGGAGGAAAACGCGTGACTTAATGGTCAGGAAAAATACTGCCCAGGAACCAAAATGTTTTTTGAAGCCAAATTTTTTTTTTTAAAACCAAATTCAAAAACGGACACCAGGATGAGTTGCGGGATGAAATTCCATGTCTAAAAATGGTGTTGCTTCCACTTTTCAAAAATCGAGCCTTTTTGCTTCCTGGGGAGGAAAACGCGTGACTCTTCGGTCAGGAAAAATGCTGCTCAGGAACTAAAATGTTTTTTGAAGCCAATTTTTTTTTTAAACCAAATTCAAAAACGGACACCAGGATGAGTTTCGGGATGAAATTCCATGTCTAAAAATGGTGTTGCTTCCACTTTTTAAAAATCGAGCCTTTTTGGTGCCTGGGGAAGAAAACGCATGACTTAATGTTCATGAAAAATGCTGCCCAGGAACCAAAATGTTTTTTGAAGCCAAATTTTTTTTTTTGAAACCAAATGCAAAAACGGACACCAGGATGAGTTTCGGGATGAAATTCCATGTCTAAAAATGGTGTTGCTTCCATTTTTTAAAAATCGAGCCTTTTTGCTTCCTGGGGAGGAAAACGCGTGACTTAATGGTCAGGAAAAATACTGCCCAGGAACCAAAATGTTTTTTGAAGCCAAATTTTTTTTTTTGAAACCAAATGCAAAAACGGACACCAGGATGAGTTTCGGGATGAAATTCCATGTCTAAAAATGGTGTTGCTCCCACTTTTTAAAAATCGAGCCTATTTGCTTCCTGGGGAGGAAAACGCGTGACTCTTCGGTCAGGAAAAATGCTGCTCAGGAACTAAAATGTTTTTTGAAGCCAAATTTTTTTTTTTGAAACCAAATTCAAAAACGGACACCAGGATGAGTTTCGGGATGAAATTCCATGTCTAAAAATGGTGTTGCTCCCACTTTTTAAAAATCGAGCCTTTTTGCTTCCTGGGGAGGAAAACGCGTGACTCTTCGGTCAGGAAAAATGCTGCTCAGGAACTAAAATGTTTTTTGAAGCCAATTTTTTTTTTTAAACCAAATTCAAAAACGGACACCAGGATGAGTTTCGGGATGAAATTCCATGTCTAAAAATGGTGTTGCTTCCACTTTTTAAAAATCGAGCCTTTTTGGTGCCTGGGGAAGAAAAAACGCGTGACTTAATGGTCAGGAAAAATACTGCCCAGGAACCAAAATGTTTTTTGAAGCCAAATTTTTTTTTTTAAAACCAAATGCAAAAACGGACACCAGGATGAGTTGCGGGATGAAATTCCATGTCTAAAAATGGTGTTGCTTCCACTTTTCAAAAATCGAGCCTTTTTGCTTCCTGGGGAGGAAAACGCGTGACTCTTCGGTCAGGAAAAATGCTGCTCAGGAATTAAAATGTTTTTTGAAGCCAAATTTTTTTTTTTTGAAACCAAATTCAAAAACGGACACCAGGATGAGTTTCGGGATGAAATTCCATGTCTAAAAATGGTGTTGCTCCCACTTTTTAAAAATCGAGCCTTTTTGCTTCCTGGGGAGGAAAACGCGTGACTCTTCGGTCAGGAAAAATGCTGCTCAGGAACTAAAATGTTTTTTGAAGCCAATTTTTTTTTTTAAACCAAATTCAAAAACGGACACCAGGATGAGTTTCGGGATGAAATTCCATGTCTAAAAATGGTGTTGCTTCCACTTTTTAAAAATCGAGCCTTTTTGGTGCCTGGGGAAGAAAAAACGCGTGACTTAATGGTCAGGAAAAATACTGCCCAGGAACCAAAATGTTTTTTGAAGCCAAATTTTTTTTTTTAAAACCAAATGCAAAAACGGACACCAGGATGAGTTGCGGGATGAAATTCCATGTCTAAAAATGGTGTTGCTTCCACTTTTCAAAAATCGAGCCTTTTTGCTTCCTGGGGAGGAAAACGCGTGACTCTTCGGTCAGGAAAAATGCTGCTCAGGAATTAAAATGTTTTTTGAAGCCAAATTTTTTTTTTTGAAACCAAATTCAAAAACGGACACCAGGATGAGTTTCGGGATGAAATTCCATGTCTAAAAATGGTGTTGCTTCCACTTTTTAAAAATCGAGCCTTTTTGGTGCCTGGGGAAGAAAAAACGCGTGACTTAATGGTCAGGAAAAATACTGCCCAGGAACCAAAATGTTTTTTTAAGCCAAATTTTTTTTTTTTGTAACCAAATGCAAAAACGGACACCAGGATGAGTTTCAGGATGAAATTCCATGTCTAAAAATGGTGTTGCTTCCACTTTTTAAAAATCAAGCGTTTTTGGTGCCTGGGGAAGAAAAGGCGTGACTTAATGGTCAGGAAAAATACTGTCCAGGAACCAAAACGTTTTTTGAAGCCAAATTTTTTTTTTTTTTGAAACCAAATGCAAAAACGGACACCAGGATGAGTTTTGGGATGAAATTCCATGTCTAAAAATGGTGTTGCTTCCATTTTTTAAAAATCGAGCGTTTTTGGTTCCTGGGGAGGAAAACGCGTGACTTAATGGTCAGGAAAAATACTGCCCAGGAACCAAAATGTTTTTTGAAGCCAAATTTTTTTTTGAAACCAAATGCAAAAACGGACACCAGGATGAGTTTCGGGATGAAATTCCATGTCTAAAAATGGTGTTGCTCCCACTTTTTAAAAATCGAGCCTTTTTGCTTCCTGGGGAGGAAAACGCATGACTCTTCGGTCAGGAAAAATGCTGCTCAGGAACTAAAATGTTTTTTGAAGCCAAATTTTTTTTTTTGAAACCAAATGCAAAAACGGACACCAGGATGAGTTTCGGGATGAAATTCCATGTCTAAAAATGGTGTTGCTTCCATTTTTTAAAAATCGAGCGTTTTTGGTTCCTGGGGAGGAAAACGCGTGACTTAATGGTCAGGAAAAATACTGCCCAGGAACCAAAATGTTTTTTGAAGCCAAATTTTTTTTTTTAAAACCAAATTCAAAAACGGACACCAGGATGAGTTTCGGGATGAAATTCCATGTCTAAAAATGGTGTTGCTTCCACTTTTTAAAAATCGAGCCTTTTTGGTGCCTGGGGAAGAAAACGCATGACTTAATGTTCATGAAAAATGCTGCCCAGGAACCAAAATGTTTTTTGAAGCCAAATTTTTTTTTTTGAAACCAAATGCAAAAACGGACACCAGGATGAGTTTCGGGATGAAATTCCATGTCTAAAAATGGTGTTGCTTCCATTTTTTAAAAATCGAGCCTTTTTGCTTCCTGGGGAGGAAAACGCGTGACTTAATGGTCAGGAAAAATACTGCCCAGGAACCAAAATGTTTTTTGAAGCCAAATTTTTTTTTTTGAAACCAAATGCAAAAACGGACACCAGGATGAGTTTCGGGATGAAATTCCATGTCTAAAAATGGTGTTGCTCCCACTTTTTAAAAATCGAGCCTTTTTGCTTCCTGGGGAGGAAAACGCGTGACTCTTCGGTCAGGAAAAATGCTGCTCAGGAACTAAAATGTTTTTTGAAGCCAAATTTTTTTTTTTGAAACCAAATTCAAAAACGGACACCAGGATGAGTTTCGGGATGAAATTCCATGTCTAAAAATGGTGTTGCTCCCACTTTTTAAAAATCGAGCCTTTTTGCTTCCTGGGGAGGAAAACGCGTGACTCTTCGGTCAGGAAAAATGCTGCTCAGGAACTAAAATGTTTTTTGAAGCCAATTTTTTTTTTTAAACCAAATTCAAAAACGGACACCAGGATGAGTTTCGGGATGAAATTCCATGTCTAAAAATGGTGTTGCTTCCACTTTTTAAAAATCGAGCCTTTTTGGTGCCTGGGGAAGAAAAAACGCGTGACTTAATGGTCAGGAAAAATACTGCCCAGGAACCAAAATGTTTTTTGAAGCCAAATTTTTTTTTTTAAAACCAAATGCAAAAACGGACACCAGGATGAGTTGCGGGATGAAATTCCATGTCTAAAAATGGTGTTGCTTCCACTTTTCAAAAATCGAGCCTTTTTGCTTCCTGGGGAGGAAAACGCGTGACTCTTCGGTCAGGAAAAATGCTGCTCAGGAATTAAAATGTTTTTTGAAGCCAAATTTTTTTTTTTGAAACCAAATTCAAAAACGGACACCAGGATGAGTTTCGGGATGAAATTCCATGTCTAAAAATGGTGTTGCTTCCACTTTTTAAAAATCGAGCCTTTTTGGTGCCTGGGGAAGAAAAAACGCGTGACTTAATGGTCAGGAAAAATACTGCCCAGGAACCAAAATGTTTTTTGAAGCCAAATTTTTTTTTTAAAATCAAATGCAAAAACGGACACCAGGATGAGTTTCGGGATGAAATTCCATGTCTAAAAATGGTGTTGCTCCCACTTTTTAAAAATCGAGCCTTTTTGCTTCCTGGGGAGGAAAACGCGTGACTCTTCGGTCAGGAAAAATGCTGCTCAGGAACTAAAATGTTTTTTGAAGCCAAATTTTTTTTTTTGAAACCAAATGCAAAAACGGACACCAGGATGAGTTTCGGGATGAAATTCCATGTCTAAAAATGGTGTTGCTCCCACTTTTTAAAAATCGAGCCTTTTTGCTTCCTGGGGAGGAAAACGCGTGACTCTTCGGTCAGGAAAAATGCTGCTCAGGAATTAAAATGTTTTTTGAAGCCAAATTTTTTTTTTTGAAACCAAATTCAAAAACGGACACCAGGATGAGTTTCGGGATGAAATTCCATGTCTAAAAATGGTGTTGCTTCCACTTTTTAAAAATCGAGCCTTTTTGGTGCCTGGGGAAGAAAAAACGCGTGACTTAATGGTCAGGAAAAATACTGCCCAGGAACCAAAATGTTTTTTGAAGCCAAATTTTTTTTTTTAAAATCAAATGCAAAAACGGACACCAGGATGAGTTTCGGGATGAAATTCCATGTCTAAAAATGGTGTTGCTCCCACTTTTTAAAAATCGAGCCTTTTTGCTTCCTGGGGAGGAAAACGCGTGACTCTTCGGTCAGGAAAAATGCTGCTCAGGAACTAAAATGTTTTTTGAAGCCAAATTTTTTTTTTTGAAACCAAATGCAAAAACGGACACCAGGATGAGTTTCGGGATGAAATTCCATGTCTAAAAATGGTGTTGCTTCCATTTTTTAAAAATCGAGCGTTTTTGGTTCCTGGGGAGGAAAACGCGTGACTTAATGGTCAGGAAAAATACTGCCCAGGAACCAAAATGTTTTTTGAAGCCAAATTTTTTTTTTTAAAACCAAATGCAAAAACGGACACCAGGATGAGTTGCGGGATGAAATTCCATGTCTAAAAATGGTGTTGCTTCCACTTTTCAAAAATCGAGCCTTTTTGCTTCCTGGGGAGGAAAACGCGTGACTCTTCGGTCAGGAAAAATGCTGCTCAGGAACTAAAATGTTTTTTGAAGCCAATTTTTTTTTTAAACCAAATTCAAAAACGGACACCAGGATGAGTTTCGGGATGAAATTCCATGTCTAAAAATGGTGTTGCTTCCACTTTTTAAAAATCGAGCCTTTTTGGTGCCTGGGGAAGAAAACGCATGACTTAATGTTCATGAAAAATGCTGCCCAGGAACCAAAATGTTTTTTGAAGCCAAATTTTTTTTTTTGAAACCAAATGCAAAAACGGACACCAGGATGAGTTTCGGGATGAAATTCCATGTCTAAAAATGGTGTTGCTTCCATTTTTTAAAAATCGAGCCTTTTTGCTTCCTGGGGAGGAAAACGCGTGACTTAATGGTCAGGAAAAATACTGCCCAGGAACCAAAATGTTTTTTGAAGCCAAATTTTTTTTTTTGAAACCAAATGCAAAAACGGACACCAGGATGAGTTTCGGGATGAAATTCCATGTCTAAAAATGGTGTTGCTCCCACTTTTTAAAAATCGAGCCTTTTTGCTTCCTGGGGAGGAAAACGCGTGACTCTTCGGTCAGGAAAAATGCTGCTCAGGAACTAAAATGTTTTTTGAAGCCAATTTTTTTTTTTAAACCAAATTCAGAAACGGACACCAGGATGAGTTTCGGGATGAAATTCCATGTCTAAAAATGGTGTTGCTTCCACTTTTTAAAAATCGAGCCTTTTTGGTGCCTGGGGAAGAAAAAACGCGTGACTTAATGGTCAGGAAAAATACTGCCCAGGAACCAAAATGTTTTTTGAAGCCAAATTTTTTTTTTTAAAACCAAATGCAAAAACGGACACCAGGATGAGTTGCGGGATGAAATTCCATGTCTAAAAATGGTGTTGCTTCCACTTTTCAAAAATCGAGCCTTTTTGCTTCCTGGGGAGGAAAACGCGTGACTCTTCGGTCAGGAAAAATGCTGCTCAGGAATTAAAATGTTTTTTGAAGCCAAATTTTTTTTTTTGAAACCAAATTCAAAAACGGACACCAGGATGAGTTTCGGGATGAAATTCCATGTCTAAAAATGGTGTTGCTTCCACTTTTTAAAAATCGAGCCTTTTTGGTGCCTGGGGAAGAAAAAACGCGTGACTTAATGGTCAGGAAAAATACTGCCCAGGAACCAAAATGTTTTTTGAAGCCAAATTTTTTTTTTTAAAATCAAATGCAAAAACGGACACCAGGATGAGTTGCGGGATGAAATTCCATGTCTAAAAATGGTGTTGCTTCCACTTTTCAAAAATCGAGCCTTTTTGCTTCCTGGGGAGGAAAACGCGTGACTCTTCGGTCAGGAAAAATGCTGCTCAGGAACTAAAATGTTTTTTGAAGCCAAATTTTTTTTTTTGAAACCAAATTCAAAAACGGACACCAGGATGAGTTTCGGGATGAAATTCCATGTCTAAAAATGGTGTTGCTCCCACTTTTTAAAAATCGAGCCTTTTTGCTTCCTGGGGAGGAAAACGCGTGACTCTTCGGTCAGGAAAAATGCTGCTCAGGAACTAAAATGTTTTTTGAAGCCAATTTTTTTTTTTTAAACCAAATTCAAAAACGGACACCAGGATGAGTTTCGGGATGAAATTCCATGTCTAAAAATGGTGTTGCTTCCACTTTTTAAAAATCGAGCCTTTTTGGTGCCTGGGGAAGAAAAAACGCGTGACTTAATGGTCAGGAAAAATACTGCCCAGGAACCAAAATGTTTTTTGAAGCCAAATTTTTTTTTTTGAAACCAAATGCAAAAACGGACACCAGGATGAGTTTCGGGATGAAATTCCATGTCTAAAAATGGTGTTGCTTCCACTTTTTAAAAATCGAGCGTTTTTGGTTCCTGGGGAGGAAAACGCGTGACTTAATGGTCAGGAAAAATGCTGCTCAGGAATTAAAATGTTTTTTGAAGCCAATTTTTTTTTTTAAACCAAATTCAAAAACGGACACCAGGATGAGTTTCGGGATGAAATTCCATGTCTAAAAATGGTGTTGCTTACACTTTTTAAAAATCGAGCGTTTTTGGTTCCTGGGGAGGAAAACGCGTGACTTAATGGTCAGGAAAAATACTGCCCAGGAACCAAAATGTTTTTTGAAGCCAATTTTTTTTTATGAAACCAAATGCAAAAACGGACACCAGGATGAGTTTCGGGATGAAATTCCATGTCTAAAAATGGTGTTGCTTCCACTTTTTAAAAATCGAGCGTTTTTGGTTCCTGGGGAGGAAAACGCGTGACTTAATGCTCAGGAAAAATACTGCCCAGGAACCAAAATGTTTTTTGAAGCCAAATTTTTTTTTTTTGAAACCAAATGCAAAAACGAACACCAGGATGAGTTTCGGGATGAAATTCCATGTCTAAAAATGGTGTTGCTTCCACTTTTTAAAAATCGAGCCTTTTTGGTGCCTGGGGAGGAAAACGCGTGACTTAATGGTCAGGAAAAATACTGCCCAGGAACCAAAATGTTTTTTTAAGCCAAATTTTTTTTTTTTTGTAACCAAATGCAAAAACGGACACCAGGATGAGTTTCAGGATGAAATTCCATGTCTAAAAATGGTGTTGCTTCCACTTTTCAAAAATCGAGCCTTTTTGCTTCCTGGGGAGGAAAACGCGTGACTCTTCGGTCAGGAAAAATGCTGCTCAGGAATTAAAATGTTTTTTGAAGCCAAATTTTTTTTTTTGAAACCAAATTCAAAAACGGACACCAGGATGAGTTTCGGGATGAAATTCCATGTCTAAAAATGGTGTTGCTTCCACTTTTTAAAAATCGAGCCTTTTTGGTGCCTGGGGAAGAAAAAACGCGTGACTTAATGGTCAGGAAAAATACTGCCCAGGAACCAAAATGTTTTTTGAAGCCAAATTTTTTTTTTTTAAATCAAATGCAAAAACGGACACCAGGATGAGTTGCGGGATGAAATTCCATGTCTAAAAATGGTGTTGCTTCCACTTTTTAAAAATCGAGCGTTTTTGGTTCCTGGGGAGGAAAACGCGTGACTTAATGCTCAGGAAAAATACTGCCCAGGAACCAAAATGTTTTTTGAAGCCAAATTTTTTTTTTTTGAAACCAAATGCAAAAACGAACACCAGGATGAGTTTCGGGATGAAATTCCATGTCTAAAAATGGTGTTGCTTCCACTTTTCAAAAATCGAGCCTTTTTGCTTCCTGGGGAGGAAAACGCGTGACTCTTCGGTCAGGAAAAATGCTGCTCAGGAATTAAAATGTTTTTTGAAGCCAAATTTTTTTTTTTAAAACCAAATGCAAAAACGGACACCAGGATGAGTTTCAGGATGAAATTCCATGTCTAAAAATGGTGTTGCTTCCACTTTTTAAAAATCGAGCGTTTTTGGTTCCTGGGGAGGAAAACGCGTGACTTAATGGTCAGGAAAAATACTGCCCAGGAACCAAAATGTTTTTTGAAGCCAAATTTTTTTTTGAAACCAAATGCAAAAACGGACACCAGGATGAGTTTTGGGATGAAATTCCATGTCTAAAAATAGTGTTGCTTCCACTTTTTAAAAATCGAGCGTTTTTGGTTCCTGGGGAGGAAAACGCGTGACTTAATGGTCAGGAAAAATGCTGCCCAGGAACCAAAATGTTTTTTTAAGCCAAATTTTTTTTTGAAACCAAATGCAAAAACGGACACCAGGATGAGTTTTGGGATGAAATTCCATGTCTAAAAATGGTGTTGCTTCCACTTTTTAAAAATCGAGCGTTTTTGGTTCCTGGGGAGGAAAACGCGTGACTTAATGGTCAGGAACAATGCTGCCCAGGAACCAAAATGTTTTTTGAAGCCAAATTTTTTTTTGAAACCAAATGCAAAAACGGACACCAGGATGAGTTTTGGGATGAAATTCCATGTCTAAAAATGGTGTTGCTTCCACTTTTTAAAAATCGAGCGTTTTTGGTTCCTGGGGAGGAAAACGCGTGACTTAATGGTCAGGAAAAATGCTGCCCAGGAACCAAAATGTTTTTTTAAGCCAAATTTTTTTTTTTGAAACCAAATGCAAAAACGGACACCAGGATGAGTTTCGGGATGAAATTCCATGTCTAAAAATGGTGTTGCTTCCACTTTTTAAAAATCGAGCGTTTTTGGTTCCTGGGGAGGAAAACGCGTGACTTAATGCTCAGGAAAAATACTGCCCAGGAACCAAAATGTTTTTTGAAGCCAAATTTTTTTTTTTTAAACCAAATGCAAAAACGGACACCAGGATGAGTTTCGGGATGAAATTCCATGTCTAAAAATGGTGTTGCTTCCACTTTTTAAAAATCGAACCTTTTTGGTTCCTGGGGAGGAAAACGCGTGACTTAATGGTCAGGAAAAATACTGCCCAGGAACCAAAATGTTTTTTGAAGCCAAATTTTTTTTTGAAACCAAATGCAAAAACGGACACAAGGATGAGTTTCGGGATGAAATTCCATGTCTAAAAATGGTGTTGCTTCCATTTTTAAAAAATCGAGCGTTTTTGGTTCCTAGGGAGGAAAACGCGTGACTTAATGGTCAGGAAAAATACTGCCCAGGAACCAAAATGTTTTTTTAAGCCAATTTTTTTTTTGAAACCAAATGCAAAAACGGACACCAGGATGAGTTTCGGGATGAAATTCCATGTCTAAAAATGGTGTTGCTTCCACTTTTTAAAAATCGAGCGTTTTTGGTTCCTGGGGAGGAAAACGCGTGACTTAATGCTCAGGAAAAATACTGCCCAGGAACCAAAATGTTTTTTGAAGCCAAATTTTTTTTTTTTGAAACCAAATGCATAAACGAACACCAGGATGAGTTTCGGGATGAAATTCCATGTCTAAAAATGGTGTTGCTTCCACTTTTTAAAAATCGAGCCTTTTTGGTGCCTGGGGAGGAAAACGCGTGACTTAATGGTCAGGAAAAATACTGCCCAGGAACCAAAATGTTTTTTTAAGCCAAATTTTTTTTTTTTGTAACCAAATGCAAAAACGGACACCAGGATGAGTTTCAGGATGAAATTCCATGTCTAAAAATGGTGTTGCTTCCACTTTTTAAAAATCAAGCGTTTTTGGTGCCTGGGGAAGAAAACGCGTGACTTAATGGTCAGGAAAAATACTGTCCAGGAACCAAAATGTTTTTTGAAGCCAAATTTTTTTTTTTTGAAACCAAATGCAAAAACGGACACCAGGATGAGTTTTGGGATGAAATTCCATGTCTAAAAATGGTGTTGCTTCCATTTTTTAAAAATCGAGCGTTTGTGGTTCCTGGGGAGGAAAACGTGTGACTTAATGGTCAGGAAAAATACTGCCCAGGAACCAAAATGTTTTTTTAAGCCAAATTTTTTTTTTTTTTGTAACCAAATGCAAAAACGGACACCAGGATGAGTTTCAGGATGAAATTCCATGTCTAAAAATGGTGTTGCTTCCACTTTTTAAAAATCGAGCGTTTTTGGTTCCTGGGGAGGAAAACGCGTGACTTAATGGTCAGGAAAAATACTGCCCAGGAACCAAAATGTTTTTTGAAGCCAAATTTTTTTTTGAAACCAAATGCAAAAACGGACACCAGGATGAGTTTTGGGATGAAATTCCATGTCTAAAAATGGTGTTGCTTCCACTTTTTAAAAATCGAGCCTTTTTGCTTCCTGGGGAGGAAAACGCGTGACTTAATGGTCAGGAAAAATACTGCCCAGGAACCAAAATGTTTTTTTAAGCCAAATTTTTTTTTTTTTTTGAAACCAAATGCAAAAACGGACACCAGGATGAGTTTCAGGATGAAATTCCATGTCTAAAAATGGTGTTGCTTCCACTTTTTAAAAATCGAGCCTTTTTGCTTCCTGGGGAGGAAAACGCGTGACTTAATGGTCAGGAAAAATACTGCCCAGGAACCAAAATGTTTTTTGAAGCCAAATTTTTTTTTGAAACCAAATGCAAAAACGGACACCAGGATGAGTTTTGGGATGAAATTCCATGTCTAAAAATGGTGTTGCTTCCACTTTTTAAAAATCGAGCATTTTTGGTTCCTGGGGAGGAAAACGCGTGACTTAATGGTCAGGAAAAATGCTGCCCAGGAACCAAAATGTTTTTTTAAGCCAAATTTTTTTTTTGAAACCAAATGCAAAAACGGACACCAGGATGAGTTTCGGGATGAAATTCCATGTCTAAAAATGGTGTTGCTTCCACTTTTTAAAAATCGAGCGTTTTTGGTTCCTGGGGAGGAAAACGTGTGACTTAATGGTCAGGAACAATACTGCCCAGGAACCAAAATGTTTTTTGAAGCCAAATTTTTTTTTTTTTGAAACCAAATGCAAAAACGGACACCAGGATGAGTTTCGGGATGAAATTCCATGTCTAAAAGTGGTGTTTCTTCCACTTTTTAAAAATCGAGTGTTTTTGGTTCCTGGGGAGGAAAACGCGTGACTTAATGCTCAGGAAAAATACTGCCCAGGAACCAAAATGTTTTTTGAAGCCAAATTTTTTTTTTTTAAACCAAATGCAAAAACGGACACCAGGATGAGTTTCGGGATGAAATTCCATGTCTAAAAATGGTGTTGCTTCCACTTTTTAAAAATTGAACCTTTTTGGTTCCTGGGGAGGAAAACGCGTGACTTAATGGTCAGGAACAATACTGCCCAGGAACCAAAATGTTTTTTGAAGCCAAATTTTTTTTTGAAACCAAATTCAAAAACGGACACCACGATGAGTTTTGGGATGAAATTCCATGTCTAAAAATGGTGTTGCTTCCACTTTTTAAAAATCGAGCCTTTTTGGTTCCTGGGGAGGAAAACGCGTGACTTAATAGTCAGGAACAATACTGCCCAGGAACCAAAATGTTTTTTGAAGCCAAATTTTTTTTTGAAACCAAATTCAAAAACGGACACCAGGATGAGTTTTGGGATGAAATTCCATGTCTAAAAATGGTGTTGCTTCCACTTTTTAAAAATCGAGCGTTTTTGGTTCCTGGGGAAGAAAACGCGTGACTTAATGGTCAGGAAAAATGCTGCCCAGGAACCAAAATGTTTTTTGAAGCCAAATTTATTTTTGAAACCAAATGCAAAAACGGACACCAGGATGAGTTTTGGGATGAAATTCCATGTCTAAAAATGGTGTTGCTTCCACTTTTTAAAAATCGAGCCTTTTTGGTTCCTGGGGAGGAAAACGCGTGACTTAATGGTCAGGAAAAATACTGCCCAGGAACCAAAATGTTTTTTGAAGCCAAATTTTTTTTTGAAACCAAATGGAAAAACGGACACCAGGATGAGTTTTGGGATGAAATTCCATGTCTAAAAATAGTGTTGCTTCCACTTTTTAAAAATCGAGCGTTTTTGGTTCCTGGGGAGGAAAACGCGTGACTTAATGGTCAGGAAAAATGCTGCCCAGGAACCAAAATGTTTTTTGAAGCCAAATTTTTTTTTTGAAACCAAATGCAAAAACGGACACAAGGATGAGTTTCGGGATGAAATTCCATGTCTAAAAATGGTGTTGCTTCCATTTTTTAAAAATCGAGCGTTTTTGGTTCCTGGGGAGGAAAACGCGTGACTTAATGGTCAGGAAAAATACTGCCCAGGAACCAAAATGTTTTTTGAAGCCAAATTTTTTTTTTTTGAAACCAAATGCAAAAACGGACACCAGGATGAGTTTCGGGATGAAATTCCAGGTCTAAAAATGGTGTTGCTTCCACTTTTTAAAAATCGAGCGTTTTTGGTTCCTGGGGAGGAAAACGCTTGACTTAATGGTCAGGAAAAATACTGTCCAGGAACCAAAATGTTTTTTGAAGCCAATTTTTTTTTTTTTGAAACCAAATGCAAAAACGGACACCAGGATGAGTTTCGGGATGAAATTCCATGTCTAAAAATGGTGTTGCTTCAACTTTTTAAAAATCGAGCGTTTTTGGTTCCTGGGGAGGAAAACGTGTGACTTAATGGTCAGGAAAAATACTGCCCAGGAACCAAAATGTTTTTTGAAGCCAAATTTTTTTTTTTTGAAACCAAATGCAAAAACGGACACCAGGATGAGTTTCGGGATGAAATTCCATGTCTAAAAATGGTGTTGCTTCCACTTTTTAAAAATCGAGCGTTTTTGGTTCCTGGGGAGGAAAACGCGTGACTTAATGGTCAGGAAAAATACTGTCCAGGAACCAAAATGTTTTTTGAAGCCAATTTTTTTTTTTTTGAAACCAAATGCAAAAAAGGACACCAGGATGAGTTTCGGGATGAAATTCCATGTCTAAAAATGGTGTTGCTTCCATTTTTTAAAAATCGAGCGTTTTTGGTTCCTGGGGAGGAAAACGTGTGACTTAATGGTCAGGAAAAATACTGCCCAGGAACCAAAATGTTTTTTTAAGCCAAATTTTTTTTTTTTTGTAACCAAATGCAAAAACGGACACCAGGATGAGTTTCAGGATGAAATTCCATGTCTAAAAATGGTGTTGCTTCCACTTTTTAAAAATCGAGCGTTTTTGGTTCCTGGGGAGGAAAACGCGTGACTTAATGGTCAGGAAAAATACTGTCCAGGAACCAAAATGTTTTTTTAAGCCAAATTTTTTTTTTTGAAACCAAATGCAAAAACGGACACCAGGATGAGTTTCGGGATGAAATTCCATGTCTAAAAATGGTGTTGCTTCCACTTTTTAAAAATCAAGCGTTTTTGGTTCCTTGGGAGGAAAACGCGTGACTTAATGGTCAGGAACAATACTGCCCAGGAACCAAAATGTTTTTTGAAGCCAAATTTTTTTTTTTTTGAAACCAAATGCAAAAACGGACACCAGGATGAGTTTCGGGATGAAATTCCATGTCTAAAAGTGGTGTTCCTTCCACTTTTTAAAAATCGAGCGTTTTTGGTTCCTGGGGAGGAAAACGCGTGACTTAATGCTCAGGAAAAATACTGTCCAGGAACCAAAATGTTTTTTTAAGCCAAATTTTTTTTTTGAAACCAAATGCAAAAACGGACACCAGGATGAGTTTCGGGATGAAATTCCATGTCTAAAAATGGTGTTGCTTCCACTTTTTAAAAATCAAGCGTTTTTGGTTCCTGGGGAGGAAAACGCGTGACTTAATGGTCAGGAACAATACTGCCCAGGAACCAAAATGTTTTTTGAAGCCAAATTTTTTTTTTTTTGAAACCAAATGCAAAAACGGACACCAGGATGAGTTTCGGGATGAAATTCCATGTCTAAAAGTGGTGTTCCTTCCACTTTTTAAAAATCGAGCGTTTTTGGTTCCTGGGGAGGAAAACGCGTGACTTAATGCTCAGGAAAAATACTGTCCAGGAACCAAAATGTTTTTTGAAGCCAAATTTTTTTTTTTTAAACCAAATGCAAAAACGGACACCAGGATGAGTTTTGGGATGAAATTCCATGTCTAAAAATGGTGTTGCTTCCACTTTTTAAAAATCGAGCGTTTTTGGTTCCTGGGGAGGAAAACGCGTGACTTAATGGTCAGGAAAAATGCTGCCCAGGAACCAAAATGTTTTTTGAAGCCAAATTTTTTTTTGAAACCAAATTCAAAAATGGACACCAGGATTAGTTTTGGGATGAAATTCCATGTCTAAAAATGGTGTTGCTTCCACTTTTTAAAAATCGAGCCTTTTTGGTTCCTGGGGAGGAAAACGCGTGACTTAATGGTCAGGAACAATACTGCCCAGGAACCAAAATGTTTTTTGAAGCCAAATTATTTTTTGAAACCAAATGCAAAAACGGACACCAGGATGAGTTTTGGGATGAAATTCCATGTCTAAAAATGGTGTTGCTTCCACTTTTTAAAAATCGAGCCTTTTTGGTTCCTGGGGAGGAAAACGCGTGACTTAATGGTCAGGAACAATACTGCCCAGGAACCAAAATGTTTTTTGAAGCCAAATTTTTTTTTGAAACCAAATGCAAAAACGGACACCAGGATGAGTTTTGGGATGAAATTCCATGTCTAAAAATGGTGTTGCTTCCACTTTTTAAAAATCGAGCGTTTTTGGTTCCTGGGGAAGAAAACGCGTGACTTAATGGTCAGGAAAAATGCTGCCCAGGAACCAAAATGTTTTTTGAAGCCAAATTTTTTTTTGAAACCAAATTCAAAAACGGACACCAGGATGAGTTTTGGGATGAAATTCCATGTCTAAAAATGGTGTTGCTTCCACTTTTTAAAAATCGAGCCTTTTTGGTTCCTGGGGAGGAAAACGCGTGACTTAATGGTCAGGAAAAATACTGCCCAGGAACCAAAATGTTTTTTGAAGCCAAATTTTTTTTTGAAACCAAATGCAAAAACGGACACCAGGATGAATTTTGGGATGAAATTCCATGTCTAAAAATGGTGTTGCTTCCACTTTTTAAAAATCGAGCGTTTTTGGTTCCTGGGGAGGAAAACGCGTGACTTAATGGTCAGGAAAAATGCTGCCCAGGAACCAAAATGTTTTTTGAAGCCAAATTTTTTTTTTGAAACCAAATGCAAAAACGGACACAAGGATGAGTTTCGGGATGAAATTCCATGTCTAAAAATGGTGTTGCTTCCATTTTTTAAAAATCGAGCGTTTTTGGTTCCTGGGGAGGAAAACGCGTGACTTAATGGTCAGGAAAAATACTGCCCAGGAACCAAAATGTTTTTTGAAGCCAAATTTTTTTTTTGAAACCAAATGCAAAAACGGACACAAGGATGAGTTTCGGGATGAAATTCCATGTCTAAAAATGGTGTTGCTTCCACTTTTTAAAAATCGAGCGTTTTTGGTTCCTGGGGAGGAAAACGCGTGACTTAATGCTCAGGAAAAATACTGCCCAGGAACCAAAATGTTTTTTGAAGCCAAATTTTTTTTTTTTGTAACCAAATGCAAAAACGAACACCAGGATGAGTTTCGGGATGAAATTCCATGTCTAAAAATGGTGTTGCTTCCACTTTTTAAAAATCGAGCGTTTTTGGTGCCTGGGGAGGAAAACGCGTGACTTAATGGTCAGGAAAAATACTGCCCAGGAACCAAAATGTTTTTTTAAGCCAAATTTTTTTTTGAAACCAAATGCAAAAACGGACACCAGGATGAGTTTTGGGATGAAATTCCATGTCTAAAAATGGTGTTGCTTCCACTTTTTAAAAATCGAGCCTTTTTGGTTCCTGGGGAGGAAAACGCGTGACTTAATGGTCAGGAAAAATACTGCCCAGGAACCAAAATGTTTTTTGAAGCCAAATTTTTTTTTGAAACCAAATGCAAAAACGGACACCAGGATGAGTTTTGGGATGAAATTCCATGTCTAAAAATGGTGTTGCTTCCACTTTTTAAAAATCGAGCGTTTTTGATTCCTGGGGAGGAAAACGCGTGACTTAATGGTCAGGAAAAATGCTGCCCAGGAACCAAAATGTTTTTTGAAGCCAAATTTTTTTTTTGAAACCAAATGCAAAAACGGACACAAGGATGAGTTTCGGGATGAAATTCCATGTCTAAAAATGGTGTTGCTTCCATTTTTTAAAAATCGAGCGTTTTTGGTTCCTGGGGAGGAAAACGCGTGACTTAATGGTCAGGAAAAATACTGCCCAGGAACCAAAATGTTTTTTGAAGCCAATTTTTTTTTATGAAACCAAATGCAAAAACGGACACCAGGATGAGTTTCGGGATGAAATTCCATGTCTAAAAATGGTGTTGCTTCCACTTTTTAAAAATCGAGCGTTTTTGGTTCCTGGGGAGGAAAACGCGTGACTTAATACTCAGGAAAAATACTGCCCAGGAACCAAAATGTTTTTTGAAGCCAAATTTTTTTTTTTTGAAACCAAATGCAAAAACGAACACCAGGATGAGTTTCGGGATGAAATTCCATGTCTAAAAATGGTGTTGCTTCCACTTTTTCAAAATCGAGCGTTTTTGGTTCCTGGGGAGGAAAACGCGTGACTTAATGGTCAGGAAAAATACTGCCCAGGAACCAAAATGTTTTTTTAAGCCAAATTTTTTTTTTTTGTAACCAAATGCAAAAACGGACACCAGGATGAGTTTCAGGATGAAATTCCATGTCTAAAAATGGTGTTGCTTCCACTTTTTAAAAATCAAGCGTTTTTGGTGCCTGGGGAAGAAAAGGCGTGACTTAATGGTCAGGAAAAATGCTGCCCAGGAATCAAAATGTTTTTTGAAGCCAATTTTTTTTTTTTGAAACCAAATGCAAAAACGGAAACCAGGATGAGTTTCGGGATGAAATTCCATGTCTAAAAATGGTGTTGCTTCCACTTTTTAAAAATCGAGCGTTTTTGGTTCCTGGGTAGGAAAACGCGTGACTTAATGGTCAGGAAAAATGCTGCCCAGGAACCAAAATGTTTTTTGAAGCCAAATTTTTTTTTTTTGTAACCAAATGCAAAAACGGACACCAGGATGAGTTTCAGGATGAAATTCCATGTCTAAAAATGGTGTTGCTTCCACTTTTTAAAAATCGAGCCTTTTTGGTTCCTGGGGAGGAAAACGCGTGACTTAATGGTCAGGAAAAATACTGCCCAGGAACCAAAATGTTTTTTGAAGCCAAATTTTTTTTTGAAACCAAATGCAAAAACGGACACCAGGATGAGTTTCAGGATGAAATTCCATGTCTAAAAATGGTGTTGCTTCCACTTTTTAAAAATCGAGCCTTTTTGGTTCCTGGGGAGGAAAACGCGTGACTTAATGGTCAGGAAAAATGCTGCCCAGGAACCAAAATGTTTTTTGAAGCCAAATTTTTTTTTTTTGTAACCAAATGCAAAAACGGACACCAGGATGAGTTTCAGGATGAAATTCCATGTCTAAAAATGGTGTTGCTTCCACTTTTTAAAAATCGAGCCTTTTTGGTTCCTGGGGAGGAAAACGCGTGACTTAATGGTCAGGAAAAATGCTGCCCAGGAACCAAAATGTTTTTTGAAGCCAAATTTTTTTTTTGAAACCAAATGCAAAAACGGACACAAGGATGAGTTTCGGGATGAAATTCCATGTCTAAAAATGGTGTTGCTTCCATTTTTTAAAAATCGAGCGTTTTTGGTTCCTGGGGAGGAAAACGCGTGACTTAATGGTCAGGAAAAATACTGCCCAGGAACCAAAATGTTTTTTTAAGCCAATTTTTTTTTTTGTAACCAAATGCAAAAACGGACACCAGGATGAGTTTCAGGATGAAATTCCATGTCTAAAAATGGTGTTGCTTCCACTTTTTAAAAATCGAGCCTTTTTGGTTCCTGGGGAGGAAAACGCGTGACTTAATGGTCAGGAAAAATACTGCCCAGGAACCAAAATGTTTTTTGAAGCCAAATTTTTTTTTGAAACCAAATGCAAAAACGGACACCAGGATGAGTTTCGGGATGAAATTCCATGTCTAAAAATGGTGTTGCTTCCACTTTTTAAAAATCGAGCGTTTTTGGTTCCTGGGGAGGAAAACGCGTGACTTAATGGTCAGGAAAAATACTGCCCAGGAACCAAAATGTTTTTTGAAGCCAAATTTTTTTTTGAAACCAAATGCAAAAACGGACACCAGGATGAGTTTCAGGATGAAATTCCATGTCTAAAAATGGTGTTGCTTCCACTTTTTAAAAATCGAGCCTTTTTGGTGCCTGGGGAAGAAAAAACGCGTGACTTAATGGTCAGGAAAAATGCTGCCCAGGAACCAAAATGTTTTTTGAAGCCAAATTTTTTTTTTTTGTAACCAAATGCAAAAACGGACACCAGGATGAGTTTCAGGATGAAATTCCATGTCTAAAAATGGTGTTGCTTCCACTTTTTAAAAATCGAGCCTTTTTGGTTCCTGGGGAGGAAAACGCGTGACTTAATGGTCAGGAAAAATGCTGCCCAGGAACCAAAATGTTTTTTGAAGCCAAATTTTTTTTTTGAAACCAAATGCAAAAACGGACACAAGGATGAGTTTCGGGATGAAATTCCATGTCTAAAAATGGTGTTGCTTCCATTTTTTAAAAATCGAGCGTTTTTGGTTCCTGGGGAGGAAAACGCGTGACTTAATGGTCAGGAAAAATACTGCCCAGGAACCAAAATGTTTTTTTAAGCCAATTTTTTTTTTTGTAACCAAATGCAAAAACGGACACCAGGATGAGTTTCAGGATGAAATTCCATGTCTAAAAATGGTGTTGCTTCCACTTTTTAAAAATCGAGCCTTTTTGGTTCCTGGGGAGGAAAACGCGTGACTTAATGGTCAGGAAAAATACTGCCCAGGAACCAAAATGTTTTTTGAAGCCAAATTTTTTTTTGAAACCAAATGCAAAAACGGACACCAGGATGAGTTTCGGGATGAAATTCCATGTCTAAAAATGGTGTTGCTTCCACTTTTTAAAAATCGAGCGTTTTTGGTTCCTGGGGAGGAAAACGCGTGACTTAATGGTCAGGAAAAATGCTGCCCAGGAACCAAAATGTTTTTTGAAGCCAAATTTTTTTTTTGAAACCAAATGCAAAAACGGACACAAGGATGAGTTTCGGGATGAAATTCCATGTCTAAAAATGGTGTTGCTTCCATTTTTTAAAAATCGAGCGTTTTTGGTTCCTGGGGAGGAAAACGCGTGACTTAATGGTCAGGAAAAATACTGCCCAGGAACCAAAATGTTTTTTTAAGCCAATTTTTTTTTTTGTAACCAAATGCAAAAACGGACACCAGGATGAGTTTCACGATGAAATTCCATGTCTAAAAATGGTGTTGCTTCCACTTTTTAAAAATCGAGCCTTTTTGGTTCCTGGGGAGGAAAACGCGTGACTTAATGGTCAGGAAAAATACTGCCCAGGAACCAAAATGTTTTTTGAAGCCAAATTTTTTTTTGAAACCAAATGCAAAAACGGACACCAGGATGAGTTTCGGGATGAAATTCCATGTCTAAAAATGGTGTTGCTTCCACTTTTTAAAAATCGAGCGTTTTTGGTTCCTGGGGAGGAAAACGCGTGACTTAATGGTCAGGAAAAATGCTGCCCAGGAACCAAAATGTTTTTTGAAGCCAAATGCAAAAACGGACACAAGGATGAGTTTCGGGATGAAATTCCATGTCTAAAAATGGTGTTGCTTCCATTTTTTAAAAATCGAGCGTTTTTGGTTCCTGGGGAGGAAAACGCGTGACTTAATGGTCAGGAAAAATACTGCCCAGGAACCAAAATGTTTTTTGAAGCCAATTTTTTTTTATGAAACCAAATGCAAAAACGGACACCAGGATGAGTTTCGGGATGAAATTCCATGTCTAAAAATGGTGTTGCTTCCACTTTTTAAAAATCGAGCGTTTTTGGTTCCTGGGGAGGAAAACGCGTGACTTAATACTCAGGAAAAATACTGCCCAGGAACCAAAATGTTTTTTGAAGCCAAATTTTTTTTTTTTGAAACCAAATGCAAAAACGAACACCAGGATGAGTTTCGGGATGAAATTCCATGTCTAAAAATGGTGTTGCTTCCACTTTTTAAAAATCGAGCGTTTTTGGTTCCTGGGGAGGAAAACGCGTGACTTAATGGTCAGGAAAAATACTGCCCAGGAACCAAAATGTTTTTTTAAGCCAATTTTTTTTTTTGTAACCAAATGCAAAAACGGACACCGGGATGAGTTTCAGGATGAAATTCAATGTCTAAAAATGGTGTTGCTTCCACTTTTTAAAAATCAAGCGTTTTTGGTGCCTGGGGAAGAAAAGGCGTGACTTAATGGTCAGGAAAAATGCTGCCCAGGAATCAAAATGTTTTTTGAAGCCAATTTTTTTTTTTGAAACCAAATGCAAAAACGGACACCAGGATGAGTTTCGGGATGAAATTCCATGTCTAAAAATGGTGTTGCTTCCACTTTTTAAAAATCGAGCGTTTTTGGTTCCTGGGTAGGAAAACGCGTGACTTAATGGTCAGGAAAAATGCTGCCCAGGAACCAAAATGTTTTTTGAAGCCAAATTTTTTTTTTTTGTAACCAAATGCAAAAACGGACACCAGGATGAGTTTCAGGATGAAATTCCATGTCTAAAAATGGTGTTGCTTCCACTTTTTAAAAATCGAGCGTTTTTGGTTCCTGGGGAGGAAAACGCGTGACTTAATGGTCAGGAAAAATGCTGCTCAGGAACTGAAATGTTTTTTGAAGCCAAATTTTTTTTTGAAACCAAATGCAAAAACGGACACCAGGATGAATTTTAGGATGAAATTCCATGTCTAAAAATGGTGTTGCTTCCACTTTTTAAAAATCGAGCGTTTTTGGTTCCTGGGGAGGAAAACGCGTGACTTAATGCTCAGGAAAAATACTGCCCAGGAACCAAAATGTTTTTTGAAGCCAAATTTTTTTTTTTTGAAACCAAATGCAAAAACGAACACCAGGATGAGTTTCGGGATGAAATTCCATGTCTAAAAATGGTGTTGCTTCCACTTTTTAAAAATCGAGCGTTTTTGGTGCCTGGGGAGGAAAACGCGTGACTTAATGGTCAGGAAAAATACTGCCCAGGAACCAAAATGTTTTTTTAAGCCAAATTTTTTTTTTTTTGTAACCAAATGCAAAAACGGACACCAGGATGAGTTTCGGGATGAAATTCCATGTCTAAAAATGGTGTTGCTTCCACTTTTTAAAAATCGAGCATTTTTGGTTCCTGGGTAGGAAAACGCGTGACTTAATGGTCAGGAAAAATACTGCCCAGGAACCAAAATGTTTTTTGAAGCCAAATTTATTTTTTTTGAAACCAAATGCAAAAACGGACACCAGGATGAGTTTTAGGATGAAATTCCATGTCTAAAAATGGTGTTGTTTCCACTTTTTTAAATCGAGCGTTTTTGGTGCCTGGTGAAGAAAACGCGTGACTTAATGGTCAGGAAAAATACTGTCCAGGAACCAAAATGTTTTTTGAAGCCAAATTTTTTTTTTTTGAAACCAAATGCAAAAACGGACACCAGGATGAGTTTTGGGATGAAATTCCATGTCTAAAAATGGTGTTGCTTCCATTTTTTAAAAAGCGAGCGTTTTTGGTTCCTGGGGAGGAAAACGCGTGACTTAATGCTCAGGAAAAATACTGCCCAGGAACCAAAATGTTTTTTGAAGCCAAATTTTTTTTTTTTGAAACCAAATGCAAAAACGGACACCAGGATGAGTTTCGGGATGAAATTCCATGTCTAAAAATGGTGTTGCTTCCACTTTTTAAAAATCGAGCGTTTTTGGTTCCTGGGGAGGAAAACGCGTGACTTAATGCTCAGGAAAAATACTGCCCAGGAACCAAAATGTTTTTTGAAGCCAATTTTTTTTTTTTTGAAACCAAATGCAAAAACGAACACCAGGATGAGTTTCGGGATGAAATTCCATGTCTAAAAATGGTGTTGCTTCCACTTTTTAAAAATCGAGCGTTTTTGGTGCCTGGGGAGGAAAACGCGTGACTTAATGGTCAGGAAAAATGCTGCCCAGGAACCAAAATGTTTTTTGAAGCCAAATTTTTTTTTGAAACCAAATTCAAAAACGGACACCAGGATGAGTTTTGGGATGAAATTCCATGTCTAAAAATGGTGTTGCTTCCACTTTTTAAAAATCGAGCCTTTTTGGTTCCTGGGGAGGAAAACGCGTGACTTAATGGTCAGGAAAAATACTGCCCAGGAACCAAAATGTTTTTTGAAGCCAAATTTTTTTTTGAAACCAAATGCAAAAACGGACACCAGGATGAGTTTTGGGATGAAATTCCATGTCTAAAAATGGTGTTGCTTCCAATTTTTAAAAATCGAGCGTTTTTGGTTCCTGGGGAGGAAAACGCGTGACTTAATGGTCAGGAAAAATGCTGCCCAGGAACCAAAATGTTTTTTGAAGCCAAATTTTTTTTTTGAAACCAAATGCAAAAACGGACACAAGGATGAGTTTCGGGATGAAATTCCATGTCTAAAAATGGTGTTGCTTCCATTTTTTAAAAATCGAGCGTTTTTGGTTCCTGGGGAGGAAAACGCGTGACTTAATGGTCAGGAAAAATACTGCCCGGGAACCAAAATGTTTTTTGAAGCCAATTTTTTTTTTATGAAACCAAATGCAAAAACGGACACCAGGATGAGTTTCGGGATGAAATTCCATGTCTAAAAATGGTGTTGCTTCCACTTTTTAAAAATCGAGCGTTTTTGGTTCCTGGGGAGGAAAACGCGTGACTTAATGCTCAGGAAAAATACTGCCCAGGAACCAAAATGTTTTTTGAAGCCAAATTTTTTTTTTTTGAAACCAAATGCAAAAACGGACACCAGGATGAGTTTCGGGATGAAATTCCATGTCTAAAAATGGTGTTGCTTCCACTTTTTAAAAATCGAGCGTTTTTGGTTCCTGGGGAGGAAAACGCGTGACTTAATGGTCAGGAAAAATACTGCCCAGGAACCAAAATGTTTTTTGAAGCCAAATTTTTTTTTTTTTGTAACCAAATGCAAAAACGGACACCAGGATGAGTTTCAGGATGAAATTCCATGTCTAAAAATGGTGTTGCTTCCACTTTTTAAAAATCGAGCGTTTTTGGTTCCTGGGGAGGAAAACGCGTGACTTAATGCTCAGGAGAAATACTGCCCAGGAACCAAAATGTTTTTTGAAGCCAATTTTTTTTTTTTTAAACCAAATGCAAAAACATACACCAGGATGAGTTTCGGGATGAAATTCCATGTCTAAAAATGGTGTTGCTTCCATTTTTAAAAAATCGAGCGTTTTTCGTTCCTGGGGCGGAAAACGCGTGACTTAATGGTCAGGAAAAATACTGTCCCGGAACCAAAATATTTTTTGAAGCCAATTTTTTTTTTTGAAACCAAATGCAAAAACGGACACCAGGATGAGTTTCGGGTGAAATTCCATGTCTAAAAATGGTGTTGCTTCCATTTTTTAAAAATCGAGCCTTTTTGGTTCCTGGGGCGGAAAACGCGTGACTTAATGGTCAGGAAAAATGCTGCCCAGGAACCAAAATGTTTTTTGAAGCCAAATTTTTTTTTTTTGAAACCAAATGCAAAAACGAACACCAGGATGAGTTTCGGGATGAAATTCCATGTCTAAAAATGGTGTTGCTTCCACTTTTTAAAAATCGAGCCTTTTTGGTGCCTGGGGAGGAAAACGCGTGACTTAATGGTCAGGAAAAATACTGCCCAGGAACCAAAATGTTTTTTTAAGCCAAATTTTTTTTTGAAACCAAATGCAAAAACGGACACCAGGATGAGTTTCGGGTGAAATTCCATGTCTAAAAATGGTGTTGCTTCCATTTTTTAAAAATCGAGCCTTTTTGGTTCCTGGGGCGGAAAACGCGTGACTTAATGGTCAGGAAAAATGCTGCCCAGGAACCAAAATGTTTTTTGAAGCCAAATTTTTTTTTTTTTGAAACCAAATGCAAAAACGAACACCAGGATGAGTTTCGGGATGAAATTCCATGTCTAAAAATGGTGTTGCTTCCACTTTTTAAAAATCGAGCCTTTTTGGTGCCTGGGGAGGAAAACGCGTGACTTAATGGTCAGGAAAAATACTGCCCAGGAACCAAAATGTTTTTTTAAGCCAAATTTTTTTTTGAAACCAAATGCAAAAACGGACACCAGGATGAGTTTTGGGATGAAATTCCATGTCTAAAAATGGTGTTGCTTCCACTTTTTAAAAATCGAGCGTTTTTGGTTCCTGGGGAGGAAAACGCGTGACTTAATGCTCAGGAAAAATACTGCCCAGGAACCAAAATGTTTTTTGAAGCCAAATTTTTTTTTTTTGAAACCAAATGCAAAAAGAGACACCAGGATGAGTTTCGGGATGAAATTCCATGTCTAAAAATGGTGTTGCTTCCACTTTTTAAAAATCGAGCGTTTTTGGTGCCTGGGGAGGAAAACGCGTGACTTAATGGTCAGGAAAAATACTGCCCAGGAACCAAAATGTTTTTTTAAGCCAAATTTTTTTTTTTTTGTAACCAAATGCAAAAACGGACACCAGGATGAGTTTCGGGATGAAATTCCATGTCTAAAAATGGTGTTGCTTCCACTTTTTAAAAATTGAGCGTTTTTGGTTCCTGGGTAGGAAAACGCGTGACTTAATGGTCAGGAAAAATACTGCCCAGGAACCAAAATGTTTTTTTAAGCCAAATTTTTTTTTTTTTGTAACCAAATGCAAAAACGGACACCAGGATGAGTTTCGGGATGAAATTCCATGTCTAAAAATGGTGTTGCTTCCACTTTTTAAAAATCGAGCGTTTTTGGTGCCTGGGGAGGAAAACGCGTGACTTAATGGTCAGGAAAAATACTGCCCAGGAACCAAAATGTTTTTTTAAGCCAAATTTTTTTTTTTTTGTAACCAAATGCAAAAACGGACACCAGGATGAGTTTCGGGATGAAATTCCATGTCTAAAAATGGTGTTGCTTCCACTTTTTAAAAATCGAGCGTTTTTGGTGCCTGGGGAGGAAAACGCGTGACTTAATGGTCAGGAAAAATACTGCCCAGGAACCAAAATGTTTTTTGAAGCCAAATTTTTTTTTTTTGAAACCAAATGCAAAAACGGACACCAGGATGAGTTTTAGGATGAAATTCCATGTCTAAAAATGGTGTTGTTTCCACTTTTTTAAATCGAGCGTTTTTGGTGCCTGGTGAAGAAAACGCGTGACTTAATGGTCAGGAAAAATACTGTCCAGGAACCAAAATGTTTTTTGAAGCCAAATTTTTTTTTTTTTGAAACCAAATGCAAAAACGAACACCAGGATGAGTTTCGGGATGAAATTCCATGTCTAAAAATGGTGTTGCTTCCACTTTTTAAAAATCGAGCCTTTTTGGTGCCTGGGGAGGAAAACGCGTGACTTAATGGTCAGGAAAAATACAGCCCAGGAACCAAAATGTTTTTTGAAGCCAATTTTTTTTTTTTTGAAACCAAATGCAAAAACGGACACCAGGATGAGTTTCGGGATGAAATTCCATGTCTAAAAATGGTGTTGCTTCCACTTTTTAAAAATCGAGCGTTTTTGGTTCCTGGGGAGGAAAACGCGTGACTTAATGGTCAGGAAAAATACTGCCCAGGAACCAAAATGTTTTTTGAAGCCAATTTTTTTTTTTTTTGTAACCAAATGCAAAAACGGACACCAGGATGAGTTTCAGGATGAAATTCCATGTCTAAAAATGGTGTTGCTTCCACTTTTTAAAAATCGAGCGTTTTTGGTTCCTGGGGAGGAAAACGCGTGACTTAATGCTCAGGAGAAATACTGCCCAGGAACCAAAATGTTTTTTGAAGCCAATTTTTTTTTTTTGAAACCAAATGCAAAAACATACACCAGGATGAGTTTCGGGATGAAATTCCATGTCTAAAAATGGTGTTGCTTCCATTTTTAAAAAATCGAGCGTTTTTCGTTCCTGGGGAGGAAAACACGTGACTTAATGGTCAGGAAAAATACTGTCCCGGAACCAAAATATTTTTTGAAGCCAATTTTTTTTTTTGAAACCAAATGCAAAAACGGACACCAGGATGAGTTTCGGGTGAAATTCCATGTCTAAAAATGGTGTTGCTTCCATTTTTTAAAAATCGAGCCTTTTTGGTTCCTGGGGCGGAAAACGCGTGACTTAATGGTCAGGAAAAATGCTGCCCAGGAACCAAAATGTTTTTGAAGCCAAATTTTTTTTTTTTGAAACCAAATGCAAAAACGAACACCAGGATGAGTTTCGGGATGAAATTCCATGTCTAAAAATGGTGTTGCTTCCACTTTTTAAAAATCGAGCCTTTTTGGTGCCTGGGGAGGAAAACGCGTGACTTAATGGTCAGGAAAAATACTGCCCAGGAACCAAAATGTTTTTTTAAGCCAAATTTTTTTTTGAAACCAAATGCAAAAACGGACACCAGGATGAGTTTTGGGATGAAATTCCATGTCTAAAAATGGTGTTGCTTCCACTTTTTAAAAATCGAGCGTTTTTGGTTCCTGGGGAAGAAAACGCGTGACTTAATGGTCAGGAAAAATGCTGCCCAGGAACCAAAATGTTTTTTGAAGCCAAATTTTTTTTTGAAACCAAATTCAAAAACGGACACCAGGATGAGTTTTGGGATGAAATTCCATGTCTAAAAATGGTGTTGCTTCCACTTTTTAAAAATCGAGCGTTTTTGGTTCCTGGGGAGGAAAACGCGTGACTTAATGGTCAGGAAAAATACTGCCCAGGAACCAAAATGTTTTTTGAAGCCAATTTTTTTTTATGAAACCAAAGGCAAAAACGGACACCAGGATGAGTTTCGGGATGAAATTCCATGTCTAAAAATGGTGTTGCTTCCACTTTTTAAAAATCGAGCGTTTTTGCTTCCTGGGGAGGAAAACGCGTGACTTAATGCTCAGGAAAAATACTGCCCAGGAACCAAAATGTTTTTTGAAGCCAAATTTTTTTTTTTGAAACCAAATGCAAAAACGGACACCAGGATGAGTTTCGGGATGAAATTCCATGTCTAAAAATGGTGTTGCTTCCACTTTTTAAAAATCGAGCGTTTTTGGTTCCTGGGGAGGAAAACGCGTGACTTAATGCTCAGGAAAAATACTGCCCAGGAACCAAAATGTTTTTTTAAGCCAAATTTTTTTTTTTTGAAACCAAATGCAAAAACGGACACAAGGATGAGTTTCGGGTGAAATTCCATGTCTAAAAATGGTGTTGCTTCCATTTTTTAAAAATCGAGCCTTTTTGGTTCCTGGGGCGGAAAACGCGTGACTTAATGGTCAGGAAAAATGCTGCCCAGGAACCAAAATGTTTTTTGAAGCCAATTTTTTTTTTTTGAAACCAAATGCAAAAACGGACACAAGGATGAGTTTCGGGTGAAATTCCATGTCTAAAAATGGTGTTGCTTCCATTTTTTAAAAATCGAGCCTTTTTGGTTCCTGGGGCGGAAAACGCGTGACTTAATGGTCAGGAAAAATGCTGCCCAGGAACCAAAATGTTTTTTGAAGCCAATTTTTTTTTTTTGAAACCAAATGCAAAAACGGACACAAGGATGAGTTTCGGGTGAAATTCCATGTCTAAAAATGGTGTTGCTTCCATTTTTTAAAAATCGAGCCTTTTTGGTTCCTGGGGCGGAAAATGCGTGACTTAATGGTCAGGAAAAATGCTGCCCAGGAACCAAAATGTTTTTTGAAGCCAAATTTATTTTTGAAACCAAATGCAAAAACGGACACCAGGATGAGTTTCGGGATGAAATTCCATGTCTAAAAATGGTGTTGCTTCCACTTTTTAAAAATTGATCCTTTTTGGTGCCTGGGGAAGAAAACGTGTGACTTAATGGTCAGGAAAAATGCTGCCCAGGAACCAAAATGTTTTTTGAAGCCAAATTTTTTTTTGAAACCAAATTCAAAAACGGACACGAGGATGACTTTCGGGACGAAATTCCATGTCTAAAAATGGTGTTGCTTCCACTTTTTAAAAATTGATCCTTTTTGGTGCCTGGGGAAGAAAACGCTTGACTTAATGGTCAGGAAAAATGCTGCCCAGGAACCAAAATGTTTTTTGAAGCCAAATTTTTTTTGAAACCAAATTCAAAAACGGACACCAGGATGAGTTTCGGGATGAAATTCCATGTCTAAAAATGGTGTTGCTTCCAGTTTTTAAAAATCAAGCGTTTTTGGTGCCTGGGGAAGAAAAGGCGTGACTTAATGGTCAGGAAAAATGCTGCCCAGGAATCAAAATGTTTTTTGAAGCCAATTTTTTTTTTTGAAACCAAATGCAAAAACGGACACCAGGATGAGTTTCGGGATGAAATTCCATGTCTAAAAATGGTGTTGCTTCCACTTTTTAAAAATCGAGCGTTTTTGGTTCCTGGGTAGGAAAAGGCGTGACTTAATGGTCAGGAAAAATACTGCCCAGGAACCAAAATGTTTTTTGAAGCCAAATTTTTTTTTTTGAAACCAAATGCAAAAAGAGAGACAAGGATGAGTTTCGGGATGAAATTCCATGTCTAAAAATGGTGTTGCTTCCACTTTTTAAAAATAGAGCCTTTTTGGTGCCTGGGGAAGAAAACGCGTGACTTAATGGTCAGGAAAAATGCTGCCCAGGAACCAAAATGTTTTTTGAAGCCAAATTTTTTTTTTGAAACCAAATGCAAAAACAGAGACAAGGATGAGTTTCGGGATGAAATTCCATGTCTAAAAATGGTGTTGCTTCCATTTTTTAAAAATCGAGCCTTTTTGGTTCCTGGGGAGGAAAACGCGTGACTTAATGGTCAGGAAAAATACTGCCCAGGAACCAAAATGTTTTTTGAAGCCAAATTTTTTTTTGAAACCAAATGCAAAAATGGACACCAGGATGAGTTTCGGGATGAAATTCCATGTTTAAAAATGGTGTTGCTTCCATTTTTTAAAAATCGAGCGTTTTTGGTTCCTGGGGAGGAAAACGCGTGACTTAATGGTCAGGAAAAATACTGCCCAGGAACCAAAATATTTTTTGAAGCCAATTTTTTTTTTGAAACCAAATGCAAAAACGGACACCAGGATGAGTTTCAGGATGAAATTCCATGTCTAAAAATGGTGTTGCTTCCACTTTTTAAAAATTGAGCCTTTTTGGTGCCTGGGGAAGAAAACGTGTGACTTAATGGTCAGGAAAAATGCTGCCCAGGAACCAAAATGTTTTTTGAAGCCAAATTTTTTTTTGAAACCAAATTCAGAAACGGACACGAGGATGACTTTCGGGACGAAATTCCATGTCTAAAAATGGTGTTGCTTCCACTTTTTAAAAATTGATCCTTTTTGGTGCCTGGGGAAGAAAACGCATGACTTAATGGTCAGGAAAAATGCTGCCCAGGAACCAAAATGTTTTTTGAAGCCAAATTTTTTTTGAAACCAAATTCAAAAACGGACACCAGGATGAGTTTCGGGATGAAATTCCATGTCTAAAAATGGTGTTGCTTCCAGTTTTTAAAAATTGATCCTTTTTGGTGCCTGGGGAAGAAAACGCGTGACTTAATGGTCAGGAAAAATGCTGCCCAGGAACCAAAATGTTTTTTGAAGCCAAATTTTTTTTGAAACCAAATTCAAAAACGAACACCAGGATGAGTTTCGGAATGAAATTCCATGTCTAAAAATGGTGTTGCTTCCACTTTTTAAAAATCGAGCGTTTTTGGTGCCTGGGGAGGAAAACGCGTGACTTAATGGTCAGGAAAAATGCTGCCCAGGAACCAAAATGTTTTTTGAAGCCAAATTTTTTTTTTTTGAAACCAAATGCAAAAACGGACACAAGGATGAGTTTCGGGATGAAATTCCATGTCTAAAAATGGTGTTGCTTCCACTTTTTAAAAATCGAGCCTTTTTGGTTCCTGGGGAAGAAAACGTGTGACTTAATGGTCAGGAAAAATGCTGCCCAGGAACCAAAATGTTTTTTGAAGCCAAATTTTTTTTTGAAACCAAATTCAGAAACGGACACGAGGATGACTTTCGGGACGAAATTCCATGTCTAAAAATGGTGTTGCTTCCACTTTTTAAAAATTGATCCTTTTTGGTGCCTGGGGAAGAAAACGCATGACTTAATGGTCAGGAAAAATGCTGCCCAGGAACCAAAATGTTTTTTGAAGCCAAATTTTTTTTGAAACCAAATTCAAAAACGGACACCAGGATGAGTTTCGGGATGAAATTCCATGTCTAAAAATGGTGTTGCTTCCAGTTTTTAAAAATTGATCCTTTTTGGTGCCTGGCGAAGAAAACGCGTGACTTAATGGTCAGGAAAAATGCTGCCCAGGAACCAAAATGTTTTTTGAAGCCAAATTTTTTTTGAAACCAAATTCAAAAACGAACACCAGGATGAGTTTCGGAATGAAATTCCATGTCTAAAAATGGTGTTGCTTCCACTTTTTAAAAATCGAGCGTTTTTGGTGCCTGGGGAGGAAAACGCGTGACTTAATGGTCAGGAAAAATGCTGCCCAGGAACCAAAATGTTTTTTTAAGCCAAATTTTTTTTTTTTGAAACCAAATGCAAAAACGGACACAAGGATGAGTTTCGGGATGAAATTCCATGTCTAAAAATGGTGTTGCTTCCATTTTTTAAAAATCGAGCGTTTTTGGTGCCTGGGGAAGAAAACGCGTGACTTAATGGTCAGGAAAAATACTGCCCAGGAACCAAAATGTATTTTGAAGCCAAATTTTTTTTTTGAAACCAAATGCAAAAACGGACACCAGGATGAGTTTCGGGATGAAATTCCATGTCTAAAAATGGTGTTGCTTCCACTTTTTAAAAATCGAGCCTTTTTGGTTCCTGGGGAGGAAAACGCGTGACTTAATGGTCAGGAAAAATACTGCCCAGGAACCAAAATGTTTTTTGAAGCCAAATTTTTTTTTGAAACCAAATGCAAAAACGGACACCAGGATGACTTTCGGGATGAAATTCCATGTCTAAAAATGGTGTTGCTTCCACTTTTTAAAAATCCAGCGTTTTTGGTTCCTGGGGAGGAAAACGCGTGACTTAATGGTCAGGAAAAATGCTGCTCAGGAACCAAAATGTTTTTTGAAGCCAATTTTTTTTTTTTTTAAACCAAATGCAAAAACGGACACCAGGATGAGTTTCGGGATGAAATTCCATGTCTAAAAATGGTGTTGCTTCCATTTTTTAAAAATCGAGCGTTTTTGGTTCCTGGGGAGGAAAACACGTGACTTAATGGTCAGGAAAAATACTGCCCCGGAACCAAAATGTTTTTTGAAGCCAAATTTTTTTTTTTTGAAACCAAATACAAAAATGGACACCAGGATGAGTTTCGGGATGAAATTCCATGTCTAAAAATGGTGTTGCTTCCATTTTTTAAAAATCGAGCCTTTTTGGTTCCTGGGGCGGAAAACGCGTGACTTAATGGTCAGGAAAAATGCTGCCCAGGAACCAAAATGTTTTTAGAAGCCAAAAATTTTTTTTGAAACCAAATGCAAAAACGGACACCAGGATGAGTTTCGGGATGAAATTCCATGTCTAAAAATGGTGTTGCTTCCATTTTTTAAAAATCGAACGTTTTTGGTTCCTGGGGAGGAAAACGCGTGACTTAATGGTCAGGAAAAATGCTGCTCAGGAACCAAAATGTTTTTTGAAGCCAATTTTTTTTTTTTTGAAACCAAATTCAAAAACGGACACCAGGATGACTTTCGGGACGAAATTCCATGTCTAAAAATGGTGTTGCTTTCACTTTTTAAAAATTGATCCTTTTTGATGCCTGGGGAAGAAAACGTGTGACTTAATGGTCAGGAAAAATTCTGCCCAGGAACCAAAATGTTTTTTGAAGCCAAATTTTTTTTTTGAAACCAAATGCAAAAACAGAGACAAGGATGAGTTTCGGGATGAAATTCCATGTCTAAAAATGGTGTTGCTTCCATTTTTTAAAAATCGAGCCTTTTTGGTTCCTGGGGAGGAAAACGCGTGACTTAATGGTCAGGAAAAATGCTGCTCAGGAACCAAAATGTATTTTGAAGCCAAATTTTTTTTTTGAAACCAAATGCAAAAACAGAGACAAGGATGAGTTTCGCGATGAAATTCCATGTCTAAAAATGGTGTTGCTTCCACTTTTTAAAAATTGAGCCTTTTTGGTGCCTGGGGAAGAAAATGTGTGACTTAATGGTCAGGAAAAATACTGCCCAGGAACCAAAATGTTTTTTGAAGCCAATTTTTTTTTTTTTTGTAACCAAATGCAAAAACGGACACCAGGATGAGTTTCAGGATGAAATTCCATGTCTAAAAATGGTGTTGCTTCCACTTTTTAAAAATCGAGCGTTTTTGGTTCCTGGGGAGGAAAACGCGTGACTTAATGCTCAGGAGAAATACTGCCCAGGAACCAAAATGTTTTTTGAAGCCAATTTTTTTTTTTTGAAACTAAATGCAAAAACATACACCAGGATGAGTTTCGGGATGAAATTCCATGTCTAAAAATGGTGTTGCTTCCATTTTTAAAAAATCGAGCGTTTTTCGTTCCTGGGGAGGAAAACACGTGACTTAATGGTCAGGAAAAATACTGTCCCGGAACCAAAATATTTTTTGAAGCCAATTTTTTTTTTTGAAACCAAATGCAAAAACGGACACCAGGATGAGTTTCGGGTGAAATTCCATGTCTAAAAATGGTGTTGCTTCCATTTTTTAAAAATCGAGCCTTTTTGGTTCCTGGGGCGGAAAACGCGTGACTTAATGGTCAGGAAAAATGCTGCCCAGGAACCAAAATGTTTTTTGAAGCCAAATTTTTTTTTTTTGAAACCAAATGCAAAAACGAACACCAGGATGAGTTTCGGGATGAAATTCCATGTCTAAAAATGGTGTTGCTTCCACTTTTTAAAAATCGAGCCTTTTTGGTGCCTGGGGAGGAAAACGCGTGACTTAATGGTCAGGAAAAATACTGCCCAGGAACCAAAATGTTTTTTTAAGCCAAATTTTTTTTTGAAACCAAATGCAAAAACGGACACCAGGATGAGTTTTGGGATGAAATTCCATGTCTAAAAATGGTGTTGCTTCCACTTTTTAAAAATCGAGCGTTTTTGGTTCCTGGGGAAGAAAACGCGTGACTTAATGGTCAGGAAAAATGCTGCCCAGGAACCAAAATGTTTTTTGAAGCCAAATTTTTTTTTGAAACCAAATTCAAAAACGGACACCAGGATGAGTTTTGGGATGAAATTCCATGTCTAAAAATGGTGTTGCTTCCACTTTTTAAAAATCGAGCCTTTTTGGTGCCTGGGGAGGAAAACGCGTGACTTAATGGTCAGGAAAAATACTGCCCAGGAACCAAAATGTTTTTTGAAGCCAAATTTTTTTTTGAAACCAAATGCAAAAACGGACACCAGGATGAATTTTGGGATGAAATTCCATGTCTAAAAATGGTGTTGCTTCCACTTTTTAAAAATCGAGCGTTTTTGGTTCCTGGGGAGGAAAACGCGTGACTTAATGGTCAGGAAAAATGCTGCCCAGGAACCAAAATGTTTTTTGAAGCCAAATTTTTTTTTTGAAACCAAATGCAAAAACGGACACAAGGATGAGTTTCGGGATGAAATTCCATGTCTAAAAATGGTGTTGCTTCCATTTTTTAAAAATCGAGCGTTTTTGGTTCCTGGGGAGGAAAACGCGTGACTTAATGGTCAGGAAAAATACTGCCCAGGAACCAAAATGTTTTTTGAAGCCAATTTTTTTTTATGAAACCAAAGGCAAAAACGGACACCAGGATGAGTTTCGGGATGAAATTCCATGTCTAAAAATGGTGTTGCTTCCACTTTTTAAAAATCGAGCGTTTTTGCTTCCTGGGGAGGAAAACGCGTGACTTAATGCTCAGGAAAAATACTGCCCAGGAACCAAAATGTTTTTTGAAGCCAAATTTTTTTTTTTGAAACCAAATGCAAAAACGGACACCAGGATGAGTTTCGGGATGAAATTCCATGTCTAAAAATGGTGTTGCTTCCACTTTTTAAAAATCGAGCGTTTTTGGTTCCTGGGGAGGAAAACGCGTGACTTAATGCTCAGGAAAAATACTGCCCAGGAACCAAAATGTTTTTTTAAGCCAAATTTTTTTTTTTTGAAACCAAATGCAAAAACGGACACAAGGATGAGTTTCGGGTGAAATTCCATGTCTAAAAATGGTGTTGCTTCCATTTTTTAAAAATCGAGCCTTTTTGGTTCCTGGGGCGGAAAACGCGTGACTTAATGGTCAGGAAAAATGCTGCCCAGGAACCAAAATGTTTTTTGAAGCCAATTTTTTTTTTTTGAAACCAAATGCAAAAACGGACACAAGGATGAGTTTCGGGTGAAATTCCATGTCTAAAAATGGTGTTGCTTCCATTTTTTAAAAATCGAGCCTTTTTGGTTCCTGGGGCGGAAAACGCGTGACTTAATGGTCAGGAAAAATGCTGCCCAGGAACCAAAATGTTTTTTGAAGCCAATTTTTTTTTTTTGAAACCAAATGCAAAAACGGACACAAGGATGAGTTTCGGGTGAAATTCCATGTCTAAAAATGGTGTTGCTTCCATTTTTTAAAAATCGAGCCTTTTTGGTTCCTGGGGCGGAAAATGCGTGACTTAATGGTCAGGAAAAATGCTGCCCAGGAACCAAAATGTTTTTTGAAGCCAAATTTATTTTTGAAACCAAATGCAAAAACGGACACCAGGATGAGTTTCGGGATGAAATTCCATGTCTAAAAATGGTGTTGCTTCCACTTTTTAAAAATTGATCCTTTTTGGTGCCTGGGGAAGAAAACGTGTGACTTAATGGTCAGGAAAAATGCTGCCCAGGAACCAAAATGTTTTTTGAAGCCAAATTTTTTTTTGAAACCAAATTCAAAAACGGACACGAGGATGACTTTCGGGACGAAATTCCATGTCTAAAAATGGTGTTGCTTCCACTTTTTAAAAATTGATCCTTTTTGGTGCCTGGGGAAGAAAACGCGTGACTTAATGGTCAGGAAAAATGCTGCCCAGGAACCAAAATGTTTTTTGAAGCCAAATTTTTTTTGAAACCAAATTCAAAAACGGACACCAGGATGAGTTTCGGGATGAAATTCCATGTCTAAAAATGGTGTTGCTTCCAGTTTTTAAAAATCAAGCGTTTTTGGTGCCTGGGGAAGAAAAGGCGTGACTTAATGGTCAGGAAAAATGCTGCCCAGGAATCAAAATGTTTTTTGAAGCCAATTTTTTTTTTTGAAACCAAATGCAAAAACGGACACCAGGATGAGTTTCGGGATGAAATTCCATGTCTAAAAATGGTGTTGCTTCCACTTTTTAAAAATCGAGCGTTTTTGGTTCCTGGGTAGGAAAAGGCGTGACTTAATGCTCAGGAAAAATACTGCCCAGGAACCAAAATGTTTTTTGAAGCCAAATTTTTTTTTTTGAAACCAAATGCAAAAAGAGAGACAAGGATGAGTTTCGGGATGAAATTCCATGTCTAAAAATGGTGTTGCTTCCACTTTTTAAAAATAGAGCCTTTTTGGTGCCTGGGGAAGAAAACGCGTGACTTAATGGTCAGGAAAAATGCTGCCCAGGAACCAAAATGTTTTTTGAAGCCAAATTTTTTTTTTGAAACCAAATGCAAAAACAGAGACAAGGATGAGTTTCGGGATGAAATTCCATGTCTAAAAATGGTGTTGCTTCCATTTTTTAAAAATCGAGCCTTTTTGGTTCCTGGGGAGGAAAACGCGTGACTTAATGGTCAGGAAAAATACTGCCCAGGAACCAAAATGTTTTTTGAAGCCAAATTTTTTTTTGAAACCAAATGCAAAAATGGACACCAGGATGAGTTTCGGGATGAAATTCCATGTTTAAAAATGGTGTTGCTTCCATTTTTTAAAAATCGAGCGTTTTTGGTTCCTGGGGAGGAAAACGCGTGACTTAATGGTCAGGAAAAATACTGCCCAGGAACCAAAATATTTTTTGAAGCCAATTTTTTTTTTGAAACCAAATGCAAAAACGGACACCAGGATGAGTTTCAGGATGAAATTCCATGTCTAAAAATGGTGTTGCTTCCACTTTTTAAAAATTGAGCCTTTTTGGTGCCTGGGGAAGAAAACGTGTGACTTAATGGTCAGGAAAAATGCTGCCCAGGAACCAAAATGTTTTTTGAAGCCAAATTTATTTTTGAAACCAAATGCAAAAACGGACACCAGGATGAGTTTCGGGATGAAATTCCATGTCTAAAAATGGTGTTGCTTCCACTTTTTAAAAATTGATCCTTTTTGGTGCCTGGGGAAGAAAACGTGTGACTTAATGGTCAGGAAAAATGCTGCCCAGGAACCAAAATGTTTTTTGAAGCCAAATTTTTTTTTGAAACCAAATTCAAAAACGGACACGAGGATGACTTTCGGGACGAAATTCCATGTCTAAAAATGGTGTTGCTTCCACTTTTTAAAAATTGATCCTTTTTGGTGCCTGGGGAAGAAAACGCGTGACTTAATGGTCAGGAAAAATGCTGCCCAGGAACCAAAATGTTTTTTGAAGCCAAATTTTTTTTGAAACCAAATTCAAAAACGGACACCAGGATGAGTTTCGGGATGAAATTCCATGTCTAAAAATGGTGTTGCTTCCAGTTTTTAAAAATCAAGCGTTTTTGGTGCCTGGGGAAGAAAAGGCGTGACTTAATGGTCAGGAAAAATGCTGCCCAGGAATCAAAATGTTTTTTGAAGCCAATTTTTTTTTTTGAAACCAAATGCAAAAACGGACACCAGGATGAGTTTCGGGATGAAATTCCATGTCTAAAAATGGTGTTGCTTCCACTTTTTAAAAATCGAGCGTTTTTGGTTCCTGGGTAGGAAAAGGCGTGACTTAATGCTCAGGAAAAATACTGCCCAGGAACCAAAATGTTTTTTGAAGCCAAATTTTTTTTTTTGAAACCAAATGCAAAAAGAGAGACAAGGATGAGTTTCGGGATGAAATTCCATGTCTAAAAATGGTGTTGCTTCCACTTTTTAAAAATAGAGCCTTTTTGGTGCCTGGGGAAGAAAACGCGTGACTTAATGGTCAGGAAAAATGCTGCCCAGGAACCAAAATGTTTTTTGAAGCCAATTTTTTTTTTTTGAAACCAAATGCAAAAACGGACACAAGGATGAGTTTCGGGTGAAATTCCATGTCTAAAAATGGTGTTGCTTCCATTTTTTAAAAATCGAGCCTTTTTGGTTCCTGGGGCGGAAAATGCGTGACTTAATGGTCAGGAAAAATGCTGCCCAGGAACCAAAATGTTTTTTGAAGCCAAATTTATTTTTGAAACCAAATGCAAAAACGGACACCAGGATGAGTTTCGGGATGAAATTCCATGTCTAAAAATGGTGTTGCTTCCACTTTTTAAAAATTGATCCTTTTTGGTGCCTGGGGAAGAAAACGTGTGACTTAATGGTCAGGAAAAATGCTGCCCAGGAACCAAAATGTTTTTTGAAGCCAAATTTTTTTTTGAAACCAAATTCAAAAACGGACACGAGGATGACTTTCGGGACGAAATTCCATGTCTAAAAATGGTGTTGCTTCCACTTTTTAAAAATTGATCCTTTTTGGTGCCTGGGGAAGAAAACGCGTGACTTAATGGTCAGGAAAAATGCTGCCCAGGAACCAAAATGTTTTTTGAAGCCAAATTTTTTTTGAAACCAAATTCAAAAACGGACACCAGGATGAGTTTCGGGATGAAATTCCATGTCTAAAAATGGTGTTGCTTCCAGTTTTTAAAAATCAAGCGTTTTTGGTGCCTGGGGAAGAAAAGGCGTGACTTAATGGTCAGGAAAAATGCTGCCCAGGAATCAAAATGTTTTTTGAAGCCAATTTTTTTTTTTGAAACCAAATGCAAAAACGGACACCAGGATGAGTTTCGGGATGAAATTCCATGTCTAAAAATGGTGTTGCTTCCACTTTTTAAAAATCGAGCGTTTTTGGTTCCTGGGTAGGAAAAGGCGTGACTTAATGCTCAGGAAAAATACTGCCCAGGAACCAAAATGTTTTTTGAAGCCAAATTTTTTTTTTTGAAACCAAATGCAAAAAGAGAGACAAGGATGAGTTTCGGGATGAAATTCCATGTCTAAAAATGGTGTTGCTTCCACTTTTTAAAAATAGAGCCTTTTTGGTGCCTGGGGAAGAAAACGCGTGACTTAATGGTCAGGAAAAATGCTGCCCAGGAACCAAAATGTTTTTTGAAGCCAAATTTTTTTTTTGAAACCAAATGCAAAAACAGAGACAAGGATGAGTTTCGGGATGAAATTCCATGTCTAAAAATGGTGTTGCTTCCATTTTTTAAAAATCGAGCCTTTTTGGTTCCTGGGGAGGAAAACGCGTGACTTAATGGTCAGGAAAAATACTGCCCAGGAACCAAAATGTTTTTTGAAGCCAAATTTTTTTTTGAAACCAAATGCAAAAATGGACACCAGGATGAGTTTCGGGATGAAATTCCATGTTTAAAAATGGTGTTGCTTCCATTTTTTAAAAATCGAGCGTTTTTGGTTCCTGGGGAGGAAAACGCGTGACTTAATGGTCAGGAAAAATACTGCCCAGGAACCAAAATATTTTTTGAAGCCAATTTTTTTTTTGAAACCAAATGCAAAAACGGACACCAGGATGAGTTTCAGGATGAAATTCCATGTCTAAAAATGGTGTTGCTTCCACTTTTTAAAAATTGAGCCTTTTTGGTGCCTGGGGAAGAAAACGTGTGACTTAATGGTCAGGAAAAATGCTGCCCAGGAACCAAAATGTTTTTTGAAGCCAAATTTATTTTTGAAACCAAATGCAAAAACGGACACCAGGATGAGTTTCGGGATGAAATTCCATGTCTAAAAATGGTGTTGCTTCCACTTTTTAAAAATTGATCCTTTTTGGTGCCTGGGGAAGAAAACGTGTGACTTAATGGTCAGGAAAAATGCTGCCCAGGAACCAAAATGTTTTTTGAAGCCAAATTTTTTTTTGAAACCAAATTCAAAAACGGACACGAGGATGACTTTCGGGACGAAATTCCATGTCTAAAAATGGTGTTGCTTCCACTTTTTAAAAATTGATCCTTTTTGGTGCCTGGGGAAGAAAACGCGTGACTTAATGGTCAGGAAAAATGCTGCCCAGGAACCAAAATGTTTTTTGAAGCCAAATTTTTTTTGAAACCAAATTCAAAAACGGACACCAGGATGAGTTTCGGGATGAAATTCCATGTCTAAAAATGGTGTTGCTTCCAGTTTTTAAAAATCAAGCGTTTTTGGTGCCTGGGGAAGAAAAGGCGTGACTTAATGGTCAGGAAAAATGCTGCCCAGGAATCAAAATGTTTTTTGAAGCCAATTTTTTTTTTTGAAACCAAATGCAAAAACGGACACCAGGATGAGTTTCGGGATGAAATTCCATGTCTAAAAATGGTGTTGCTTCCACTTTTTAAAAATCGAGCGTTTTTGGTTCCTGGGTAGGAAAAGGCGTGACTTAATGCTCAGGAAAAATACTGCCCAGGAACCAAAATGTTTTTTGAAGCCAAATTTTTTTTTTTGAAACCAAATGCAAAAAGAGAGACAAGGATGAGTTTCGGGATGAAATTCCATGTCTAAAAATGGTGTTGCTTCCACTTTTTAAAAATAGAGCCTTTTTGGTGCCTGGGGAAGAAAACGCGTGACTTAATGGTCAGGAAAAATGCTGCCCAGGAACCAAAATGTTTTTTGAAGCCAAATTTTTTTTTTGAAACCAAATGCAAAAACAGAGACAAGGATGAGTTTCGGGATGAAATTCCATGTCTAAAAATGGTGTTGCTTCCATTTTTTAAAAATCGAGCCTTTTTGGTTCCTGGGGAGGAAAACGCGTGACTTAATGGTCAGGAAAAATACTGCCCAGGAACCAAAATGTTTTTTGAAGCCAAATTTTTTTTTGAAACCAAATGCAAAAATGGACACCAGGATGAGTTTCGGGATGAAATTCCATGTTTAAAAATGGTGTTGCTTCCATTTTTTAAAAATCGAGCGTTTTTGGTTCCTGGGGAGGAAAACGCGTGACTTAATGGTCAGGAAAAATACTGCCCAGGAACCAAAATATTTTTTGAAGCCAATTTTTTTTTTGAAACCAAATGCAAAAACGGACACCAGGATGAGTTTCAGGATGAAATTCCATGTCTAAAAATGGTGTTGCTTCCACTTTTTAAAAATTGAGCCTTTTTGGTGCCTGGGGAAGAAAACGTGTGACTTAATGGTCAGGAAAAATGCTGCCCAGGAACCAAAATGTTTTTTGAAGCCAAATTTTTTTTTGAAACCAAATTCAGAAACGGACACGAGGATGACTTTCGGGACGAAATTCCATGTCTAAAAATGGTGTTGCTTCCACTTTTTAAAAATTGATCCTTTTTGGTGCCTGGGGAAGAAAACGCATGACTTAATGGTCAGGAAAAATGCTGCCCAGGAACCAAAATGTTTTTTGAAGCCAAATTTTTTTTGAAACCAAATTCAAAAACGGACACCAGGATGAGTTTCGGGATGAAATTCCATGTCTAAAAATGGTGTTGCTTCCAGTTTTTAAAAATTGATCCTTTTTGGTGCCTGGGGAAGAAAACGCGTGACTTAATGGTCAGGAAAAATGCTGCCCAGGAACCAAAATGTTTTTTGAAGCCAAATTTTTTTTGAAACCAAATTCAAAAACGAACACCAGGATGAGTTTCGGAATGAAATTCCATGTCTAAAAATGGTGTTGCTTCCACTTTTTAAAAATCGAGCGTTTTTGGTGCCTGGGGAGGAAAACGCGTGACTTAATGGTCAGGAAAAATGCTGCCCAGGAACCAAAATGTTTTTTGAAGCCAAATTTTTTTTTTTTGAAACCAAATGCAAAAACGGACACAAGGATGAGTTTCGGGATGAAATTCCATGTCTAAAAATGGTGTTGCTTCCACTTTTTAAAAATCGAGCCTTTTTGGTTCCTGGGGAAGAAAACGTGTGACTTAATGGTCAGGAAAAATGCTGCCCAGGAACCAAAATGTTTTTTGAAGCCAAATTTTTTTTTGAAACCAAATTCAGAAACGGACACGAGGATGACTTTCGGGACGAAATTCCATGTCTAAAAATGGTGTTGCTTCCACTTTTTAAAAATTGATCCTTTTTGGTGCCTGGGGAAGAAAACGCATGACTTAATGGTCAGGAAAAATGCTGCCCAGGAACCAAAATGTTTTTTGAAGCCAAATTTTTTTTGAAACCAAATTCAAAAACGGACACCAGGATGAGTTTCGGGATGAAATTCCATGTCTAAAAATGGTGTTGCTTCCAGTTTTTAAAAATTGATCCTTTTTGGTGCCTGGCGAAGAAAACGCGTGACTTAATGGTCAGGAAAAATGCTGCCCAGGAACCAAAATGTTTTTTGAAGCCAAATTTTTTTTGAAACCAAATTCAAAAACGAACACCAGGATGAGTTTCGGAATGAAATTCCATGTCTAAAAATGGTGTTGCTTCCACTTTTTAAAAATCGAGCGTTTTTGGTGCCTGGGGAGGAAAACGCGTGACTTAATGGTCAGGAAAAATGCTGCCCAGGAACCAAAATGTTTTTTTAAGCCAAATTTTTTTTTTTTGAAACCAAATGCAAAAACGGACACAAGGATGAGTTTCGGGATGAAATTCCATGTCTAAAAATGGTGTTGCTTCCATTTTTTAAAAATCGAGCGTTTTTGGTGCCTGGGGAAGAAAACACGTGACTTAATGGTCAGGAAAAATACTGCCCAGGAACCAAAATGTATTTTGAAGCCAAATTTTTTTTTTGAAACCAAATGCAAAAACGGACACCAGGATGAGTTTCGGGATGAAATTCCATGTCTAAAAATGGTGTTGCTTCCACTTTTTAAAAATCGAGCCTTTTTGGTTCCTGGGGAGGAAAACGCGTGACTTAATGGTCAGGAAAAATACTGCCCAGGAACCAAAATGTATTTTGAAGCCAAATTTTTTTTTTGAAACCAAATGCAAAAACAGAGAAAAGGATGAGTTTCGGGATGAAATTCCATGTCTAAAAATGGTGTTGCTTCCATTTTTTAAAAATCGAGCGTTTTTGGTTCCTGGGGAGGAAAACGCGTGACTTAATGGTCAGGAAAAATACTGCCCAGGAACCAAAATGTTTTTTGAAGCCAAATTTTTTTTTGAAACCAAATGCAAAAACGGACACCAGGATGACTTTCGGGATGAAATTCCATGTCTAAAAATGGTGTTGCTTCCACTTTTTAAAAATCGAGCCTTTTTGGTGCCTGGGGAGGAAAACGCGTGACTTAATGGTCAGGAAAAATGCTGCTCAGGAACCAAAATGTTTTTTGAAGCCAATTTTTTTTTTTTTTAAACCAAATGCAAAAACGGACACCAGGATGAGTTTCGGGATGAAATTCCATGTCTAAAAATGGTGTTGCTTCCATTTTTTAAAAATCGAGCGTTTTTGGTTCCTGGGGAGGAAAACACGTGACTTAATGGTCAGGAAAAATACTGCCCCGGAACCAAAATGTTTTTTGAAGCCAAATTTTTTTTTTTTGAAACCAAATACAAAAATGGACACCAGGATGAGTTTCGGGATGAAATTCCATGTCTAAAAATGGTGTTGCTTCCATTTTTTAAAAATCGAGCCTTTTTGGTTCCTGGGGCGGAAAACGCGTGACTTAATGGTCAGGAAAAATGCTGCCCAGGAACCAAAATGTTTTTAGAAGCCAAAAATTTTTTTTGAAACCAAATGCAAAAACGGACACCAGGATGAGTTTCGGGATGAAATTCCATGTCTAAAAATGGTGTTGCTTCCATTTTTTAAAAATCGAACGTTTTTGGTTCCTGGGGAGGAAAACGCGTGACTTAATGGTCAGGAAAAATGCTGCTCAGGAACCAAAATGTTTTTTGAAGCCAATTTTTTTTTTTTTGAAACCAAATTCAAAAACGGACACCAGGATGACTTTCGGGACGAAATTCCATGTCTAAAAATGGTGTTGCTTTCACTTTTTAAAAATTGATCCTTTTTGATGCCTGGGGAAGAAAACGTGTGACTTAATGGTCAGGAAAAATTCTGCCCAGGAACCAAAATGTTTTTTGAAGCCAAATTTTTTTTTTGAAACCAAATGCAAAAACAGAGACAAGGATGAGTTTCGGGATGAAATTCCATGTCTAAAAATGGTGTTGCTTCCATTTTTTAAAAATCGAGCCTTTTTGGTTCCTGGGGAGGAAAACGCGTGACTTAATGGTCAGGAAAAATGCTGCTCAGGAACCAAAATGTATTTTGAAGCCAAATTTTTTTTTTGAAACCAAATGCAAAAACAGAGACAAGGATGAGTTTCGCGATGAAATTCCATGTCTAAAAATGGTGTTGCTTCCACTTTTTAAAAATTGAGCCTTTTTGGTGCCTGGGGAAGAAAATGTGTGACTTAATGGTCAGGAAAAATACTGCCCAGGAACCAAAATGTTTTTTGAAGTCAAATTTTTTTTTTGAAACCAAATTCAAAAACGGACACCAGATGACTTTTGGGACAAAATTCCATGTCTAAAAATGGTGTTGCTTCCACTTTTTAAAAATTGATCCTTTTTGGTGCCTGGGGAAGAAAATGTGTGACTTAATGGTCAGGAAAAATGCTGTCCAGGAACCAAAATGTTTTTTGAAGCCAAATTTTTTTTTGAAACCAAATTCAAAAACGGACACCAGGATGACTTTCGGGACGAAATTCCATGTCTAAAAATGGTGTTGCTTCCACTTTTTAAAAATTGAGCCTTTTTGGTGCCTGGGGAAGAAAACGTGTGACTTAATGGTCAGGAAAAATGCTGTCCAGGAACCAAAATGTTTTTTGAAGGCAAATTTTTTTTTGAAACCAAATTCAAAAAGAGAGACAAGGATGAGTTTCGGGATGAAATTCCATGTCTAAAAATGGTGTTGCTTCCACTTTTTAAAAATCGAGCGTTTTTGGTGATTGGGGAAGAAAAGGCGTGACTTAATGGTCAGGAAAAATACTGCCCAGGAACCAAAATGTTTTTTGAAGGCAAATTTTTTTTTGAAACCAAATTCAAAAAGAGAGACAAGGATGAGTTTCGGGATGAAATTCCATGTCTAAAAATGGTGTTGCTTCCACTTTTTAAAAATTGAGCCTTTTTGGTGCCTGGGGAAGAAAACGCGTGACTTAATGGTCAGGAAAAATACTGCCCAGGAACCAAAATGTTTTTGGAAGCCAATTTTTTTTTTTTGAAACCAAATGCAAAAACAGAGACAAGGATGAGTTTCGGGATGAAATTCCATGTCTAAAAATGGTGTTGCTTCCACTTTTTAAAAATCGAGCCTTTTTGGTGCCTGGGGAAGAAAATGCTGCTCAGGATTCTGTGGACCACCACAGAAATTTTCTCACCCGTTGGTGACCACTGTTATAATCCAGCCCCCTGGTTAGGCAGGAAACCCAACACCACTTCAGACAAATGGTTATCCAACCTCTTCTTAAAAACTTCCATTGTTGGAGCATTCGCAACTTCTGGTGGCAAGTTGTTCCACTGATGAATTGTTCTGACTGTCGGGAAACTTCTCCTTAGTTCCTAAGTTGCTTCATCCCTCCGTTCCTGGAGCATCTCCCGCCACCCCAAAGAGCTACGCTGCAATCTTGGCAATATGTTGCTTTGCTGAAAAAACGCCCCAGATGCGAAACTCGTTAAAAAGTCTTTATATTTCCCACCGACACGTTACGCTCAAAAGCCCATTTTCCTTTCTCAGTTACCGGGGGTGAGCTGGTATTTCTGGCTATCTTGCTTTCCTCCCCCCACCCTCTATAAAGCAACAAATATATATATAAATGTAGGTCTTTGGTTATTCGGGTCTTCTCCCACGTAAAATTGGAAGTGTCTTGGCGACGTTTCGACGAAGTCTCATTCGTCATCTTCAGGCAGAAAATAAAAAGGGAAAAAAGGCAGGGGGCTTTCCATTCTTTTGAGTGGGGGGGAGGTGGGGGGTGGCAGGCCGGCCAATAAAGAACAGTACAGCGGCCAGAAAAGGATGGCCAATTTCAAAAGCCCAATGGAATTGTTTTGGGATTTCAAATACCTGCAATTCACACCTTCCTTAGGGGAAGTAGATAAAGCCGCAGAGGAATTCTATCGAAAGCTGCAAAAAGGAATTGTACAGAAGGCTGGTAGAAGAGGGTGTTTTAAGACCCCCACCCTCTACAGAATAGAGGACCTGGGGCCTATGGAAAAATAGAACCCCCCCCTTTCATCCTGAAGTTATGAAAGCTCCATGCAGAAAGTGAGAGGTGTATTTAGAGTGGAGTGGGGGGGGGGGAAAGGCAGTGAATTTACGATGCATTTCCACCTGGGAGCAGATTGATTGATTGATTGATTGATTGATTGATTATATTTCTATACCGCCTTTCTCCCGTAGGACTCAAGGCGGTGTACAGCCAAGGAAAATATACACACACAAAACATCGTAAAATTGCTAATTAAAATTATTACCTAGATTTGCACCAGAGTCCCTGAAAATTCCATACACAACTCGGCCCCCCTTTTGGGGGGGGTGGGCCCTGCGAGTTCAAAAAGAGTGTTGCACAACCCCCCCCCCTTTGTGTTTTTTTTAAAAAAGAGCTCACCTGGCTTGAAATCCTCTGTGCCTAGGCTAAAAAAAATAATAATAACTGCCGGAGCCCAGTTTGACAGCTGTTTCTTGCATCTGGCGAAGTTAACGCTAGAATTCCACTTTTTTTTTTTCCCCCTAGTGAATTCCAGAGTGCTGACAAGCTCTGGGTTATTTATGACCCCAGCAGGCAGAAAAGTGTAAGAGGAGTAGTAGTTAGCGGTGGAGTTGTACATTAAAGCATCTGTATGCTATTAAAGGAGAGAAGTTTGCTCGCCTGGTTTTGTTAAATCGAATCGGAGCCCTGGGATATAAGAAAAAAGGCATCGTTGATTTCTCTTGTAAGTGAGAGGGCATTGTTTGGGTTGCAAATATCTTATCCAGCTCTTTGGAAATGCTTTTTTTACCCCCAGGACCCTGCTGAATGCCAGGCAGAGGAGGAAGGCCTGGCCAGGAGGGGGACTTGGTGAAAAAGACAGTACTGCCCATCGGAAAGTGTCGCCTGCAATCCCAAAAGATGCTGGGCAACCCCACTCACATCTCCCAACCCAGCAGATCTCCCAAAGGATAGGGCCCTTCCTTTGCCACGTGCCGGCTTGGGCGAATGCCACCCTCTCCAAGCTCAGCGTTGATCTGTCCCCGTCCACACACACACACAAACACAGCCAGCCGAGGGTTAAGAAAGTACTTGGCACGCACACAGGTTGTTATCTCAAACTTGGCAGCAATATAATCACCGTCTGCCAAGAGCTTTTACTGCAACAGATAACACAAAATTACATACGCATTGCAAATAGTCCAGCAAAACAATATTCCTTTCGGCAGCTTCAGATGTTGTTCAAGTGACTAGCCAAAGTTCGTTTTTGTTCGTCACGGAGTTTTACCAGCCACCACCCTCTCTTATATGGTCTCTGGGGTGTGGTCCAGTGACTCAGTTCTAATCCCTAGCATGCCTCCTTAACTGCTGCAACCGTTTATCACGCCTTCGTTGGCGTGCGTCTCGGAATGACGGCTCTCCTTCGCTCTCATCCGAGACACCTGGCTCCTGGCTAATCTCCTCTCCCTCGGCCGGCACCTGAGACAGTGCCAGAGGGGAGGGGCCTGGAGAGGGAGGCCTGGCTGACTCCTCTCCCTCATGCTCAGAGCTTTCTTCCTCCGATGAGATAGGCTCAGAGGGCGGGGCCACAACAAGCGTGGTGATCACCGGGGGAGGGGGACAGACATTGGCACAAAGGCCCAAGGCTCACAAGCAGGAATCGGAGGGAGTTTCAGCAGCTTGGGGGAGGGGGGAGAAATCCCTCTTGGTGCATCTCATTGCCCCCCCCCCAAAATTCAGCAAAGAAAGGAACAGCGTCACCCCGACATTCCCGATCTCGCTTTGGCAATCACCCTGTTCCCATCAGCTTTTAATTCACGCAGGATAGGGTTGGAAGAAGTGGTGGAGTTCAATTTTTTTTCCTGTGGGTGTGGCTTGGTGGGCGTGGCAGGGGAAGGATATTGCAAAATCCCCATTCCCACCCCACTCCTGGGGGAAGGATATTGCAAAATCCCCATTCCCAACTCACTCCTGGGGGAAGGCTATTGCAAAATCCCCATTCCCAACTCACTGAGGAAAGGATACTGCAAAATCCCCATTCCCACCCCACTCCTGGGGGGAAGGATATTGCAAAATCCCCATTCCCACTCCACTCCTGGGGGGGGAAGGATATTGCAAAATCCCCAATCCCACCCCACTCCTGGGGGGAAGGATATTGCAAAATCCCCAATCCCACCCCACTCCTGGGGGGAAGGATATTGCAAAATCCCCATTCCCACCCCACTCCTGGGAGGAAGCATATTGCAAAATCCTGATTCCCATCCCACTCCCGGGAGAAGGATATTGCAAAATCCCCATTCCCACCCCACTCCTGGGGCCAGCCAGAGGTGGTATTTGCCGGTTCTCCGAACTACTCAAAAATTTCCGCTACCGGTTCGTCAGAACCTGCTGAATAGCACCCTTGGTTGGAAGGGACCTTGGAGGTCTTCTAGTCCAGCCCCCTGCTCAAGCAGGAGACGCAGCCCCCTGCCGCTTTGCTGTTCTTGCAAAGGCCCTGTTCTCTTCCACATTGCGCACAAGGGAAGCTATTCAGAAGTGGGTTTCAGCAGGTTCTGACCAGTTCTGGAGAACCGGTAGCGGATATTTTGAGTAGTTCGGAGAACCGGTAGTAAAAATTCTGACTGGCCCCGCCCCCATCTATTCTCTGCCTCCCAGGTCCCAGCTGATCGGGAGGAAATGGGGATTTTGCAGTATCCTTCCCCTGGAGTGGGGTGGGAATGGAGATTTTACAGTATCCTTCCCCTGCCATGACCACCAATCCACGTCCACCAAGCCATGCCCGCAGAACCGGTCGTAAAAAAATTTGAAACCCATCACTAAAGCTATTCCTATGTCTGCTGTATTCCAACACGAGTGGCCAATCGAGTGTGTCCCAAGAGGCTTCGGACCCAGTCAGTCTGTCCCCTCCCACTGCATTCCCACTCACGCCAGGAATACAATTATTAAATTTGCAGAAGATACACAACAGTGGTGGGATTCCTCTCCGGGAGGGGGAGGGTGTGAGTCTGCCTATCGAGGCGAGGTGGACCGGTTGCTTTCGTGGTTTGGAGACAATAACTTGGTCCTTAACCCCAGTAAGACCAAGGAGCTTATTATAGTGGACTGCAGAAGGAATAGATCAAGACATCCAGCCTTTGCTTATCAATGGAGACCGAGTGGAGCAAGTGGCCAGTTTTACGTTTCTGGGTGTTGTCATAAAAAGAGGACCTGACCTGGGGTGCTCACATTGCAGCCCTCGACAAAAGGGCCCAGCAGAGATTCTACGACCTGAGACTTCTCAGGAAATAACAACTGAATGGAAAACTGCTGGTGATCAAGTTCTACTGCTGCACCATAGAGTATTTTTATTTACTGCACCTGCGTATGGTTTGCCCATTGCACAGTGGCAGATAGTGACAGCGCTCCAGAGGGTCGTCATTGCCCAAGGGATCACTGGTTGCCCTCTCCCCACTTTGGAAGTTTTATAGCTCTCGCTGCCTTAAGAAAGTTCAAAATATTCTTAAAGATCCATCTCATCTTGGGCACCCTTTTTTTTTTTTTTTTTTGAACTATTACCATCTGGCAGCCGGTACAGGATCATAAAAACAAGGACAAATAGGCCGAAAAACGGCTTCTATCCCAGGGCAGTAACTATATTAAATTCTATTGTACAGCGCAATATTAATGCAGTATCAGGGGTTTTCCATTCAATTGTATAGAATGCGAAGGATGTGCGTTTGTGTTTTACTTTTATAGTTATAATGTGCACTGAAGATGGCATTTAATTCCATTGTACAAGGTGCAATAACAATAAAGTAAACTAACTAACTGACGCATCTACGGTGGGTGTGCTGGCAGCCTTGTGGAAAAGTCAAGCGCACAGGCACCCTCTCGGTATGTAGATCTGACCTCCAGCATCTGCAGCGGGGTGCGTGCTCCCCAGTGGTGGGATTCAACCGGTGTAACAACCGGTTCACTGAACGCGTGCTTTGCGCACAGGGTGCATTTGAAAACAGCTCTAAAACTTACCTTCTCCTGCAGCCCTGGTGAGTAAAACAGCTGAGGCACGACAATCCGCTCTGCCGCGCCTATCAGCTGGGCTTCAAACAAAGGAAATATAGGTCGGTATAACGCAGGGAAGGGTGGGTGGCCCCAGCTGATTGTCGGAGCAAACCGATTCGCTCTTCAGCTGATTGTCGGAGCTACCAGTTCGCTCTCAGCTGATTGTTGGAACTACCGGCTCTCAGCTGATTGTTGGAACTACCGATTCACTCTCAGAGGATTGTCGGAGCTACCGGTTCACTCTCAGCAGATTTTCGGAGCTACCGGTTTGTCCGAACCGGCTGAATCCCACCCCTGGTGCTCCCCAACATCCGGAGAGCTGCCATCGTTACCCCCGTGAGTGCAGGCCAGTAAGAGACCCTCCCTCTAACTCAAGGCAAGGCTGCCTCCTGCCTTGCTAGGGGCAGGGGAAGGCTGATTGAGCGAAATAAAGACCACCAGAGGTAACAATACCGTTTTACTAAGTTTATAGATCAATCCAAAATGCTACACATGGCAACTATTCTACCACAAGGTCCACACTTTTTTTGTTTTGTTTTATTATCAATGGAGTTACAGTAATATTGTAAGGTTTTTTGTGTTTTTTTTCCTCGTTATTATTAAACAAGAAAGATATTCATGTATACAGTTTAAGGAGAGAGAAATCGTGAATGAAATCGGGGATTGGCTTCACCTCTTATATCTCAGTTTGCGTCAGCTAGCGTTAAAGTCTGGTCGAGGAGGAGAAAAAGAAAAGAAAGAACTCGGAAATAAAAATTATCTTTATATACAAACAGTGCCTCTGAGGGGTTACCGGCCTACGCTCACACACACTGCACACGGTTAAGTTCATCTGCTGATTTAAACCAAAAAAAAAAGCTATCTCAGCATAGGATAAATCAGTTTAAATTAAAAGGTGCCCCCCCCCCAAAAAAGGAAAAAAAACAAAACACCATTTCGTTCTTCAGCTTTTCTTTGTGTGAGGAAGTTTGGCTACTCTACCCTTGGCAACTTTTTAAGACTTGTGGACTTCAACTCCCAGAATTCCTCAGCCAAGAATTCTGGGACTTGAAGTCCACAAGTCTTTTAAAAAGTTGCCAAAGAATGGAGAACCCCTGCTCTAAGCCCTCGGAAATCTTAAGTAGCGTTATCACCTACTAGTGTAGTTACAAAAACTAAGGAGTGTTCACCGGGAAGGGGAACGGGGGGCTGGGGGTAGGGGCTGACCCTCAACGAGTCAGGGCTGAAGGTGAGTTTAGCAGCAGCAGCAACAGTGGTCAAAAAACGAAGCTCCCTCTTTTTCCCGGAGCCGTTTGTGTATCTCCCACCTGCTTTCTGCAGGCGGAAAACTCACCAAAAAAACGGAGATAAAAGCAAAATGGAAGCCAACGATTCTCGTGTCGAGAGCCAAGCGGCCGTTTCAGAGCGGAGGCACTGGGGGGGCCCAAATCCGAACCGGCAAAGGGGGAGGCGACTTCCACCCTTTCCCCGACTTCCACGGGAGCGAAGTGGAGCCCCAGAGCAAGGCCCGAGGAGGGGGTAGGTGGGTTGCAAGCTCACAAACACGAGCCGCCCGTGTGTGCGTGTGTATAAAACGGACCCTGATGAAACGGTGTTGTTGAAATCTCAGCTTTCGTTCGGGAGCAGGAGGTTCCCCCCCCCGGGAAGTGGGGGGGGGGAAGGAGTTGCCTTAAGAAGCCTCCACACCCGCTGAGTTGCATAGAAGTTATTTCATGACGGAGAACGAAGCGCTGGACAGACAGACAGAGAGAAAGAGACCGGGGGGGGAACGGGAAACACACACACAAACATTGGGGAGCGGGGCGTGTGAGTCCCGTTTCCAAGAGTTAAACCATGCAAGCCCCTACTTGGATGGAGTGGGGAAACCTTTCGTTCGCTCTCTAGCAAGAAGAGTTGGAACTTTTTTTTTTTTTTTTTTTAGTTAAAAAGAGCCGCGGCGGTTTTGAGTGGCGGCGGTTTTGGTTTTCCTTTTGTTCCTCTCGAGTGGAATCTTTTTAAAAAGCTGTCACTGTAAAAAAAAAAAAAAAAAAAAAACCAAAAAAAGCACTCGTTTGTAAACTGGGTTAAGTTAGAAGACGGCGGTCGATTCTTCGTACCTAAGCGCCTGCGGAATGGAGCGGATCGTTGTTCCTTCTCTGGGAAAAAGAGGGGGGAAAAAGCATCCGTCTACAGCTACACCCCCCCTGGTTAAATAATCAGTAGTTTGAAGATCCCTCATTTCATTACAAGCAGCGTGTCCGGCTTGGGTCTCCGGCCTGTGGGGGGAAAAAATTCTGCTGCACCGCGATGTGTTTCGGGAGTCCTATATACATCTGGTCCTTTCTCCTGCAGGCAGGCAGCCAAGACAAGCTCTGGAAGGCAGAAGGTCTCTCAGGGGAGGCCCTGGGAGCAGCCCCCACCCCCACCGAGGACGCTGTCCAGCTTCTTCAGCACGTCTCTTTCCCTTGGACGCCGGTCACTGTCTTTATAGAGCTCAGCGTTCGGTTGAACCAGGTTTTGCGTGAGGCCTGCACCTCGTTCAGCGCCTGTCCCAGGTCGTGCTCCAGATCCTGCAAGGGAACAAGATGGGATGAGCATGGCGTTAAAAAAAAAAAAAAAGGCATGGGGCAACGCCTGCCCTGCCCTGAAAGGGATCTTAGGACTTAGGACCTGGTTACTTACGGGACCGCCTACTACCATCAATAGCCTCCCACCGACCAGTACGCTCCCACAGAGAGGGGCTCCTCCAGGTGCCGTCGGCCAAACAATGTCGGCTGTCGGCCCCTAGGGGGAGAGCCTTCTCTGTGGGGGCACCGACGATCTGGAATGAGCTCCCCCCAGAGATACGGAGGATTCCGGATCTGCGCACCTTCCGCCGCGAGCTGAAGACTCTTTTATTTCATCAAGCTGGCCTCGCCTAAATCTTCTCCCTTTTAAGTGTAAATTTTAAATTTTTACTGTATTTTAAAATATGGGTATTTTAAATTATGGGTATTAATTCAGTCAAATTTATTTAATTTATTTTATTCAATTTTAAATTTTGTATATGTATGTGTTTTATTTCATGGCTGTTCACCGCCCTGAGTCCTTCGGGAGTAGGGCGGTATAGAAATGCAATAAAATAAATAAATAAATAAATAGATAGATAGATAGATAGATAGATAGATAGATAGATAGATCCGTCAACGTAAATCTGAACACTCTCCTGCTCGGATAGGAGACACTTCCAGATCACCTGTTCAGCGAGGGAATTCATTTATGTAATTTTTAATGTCACCCATCCTTTAGGTGACTTAATAGCTTCAAAACATTAGGTGGTTGGCCTTCTGAGTAATTTAAAAGAGTGTATGGTTTGCCAATTGTATAGTGGCAGACAGGACAGTGCTCCGGAGGGTCAACGTCATTGCCCAGAGGTTGCCCTCTCCCTTCCTTGGCTCCCACTGCCTTAAGAAAGTTCAAAACATTCTTAAAGATCCATCTCATCCTGGGCACTTTTTTTTTTTTTTTGGAACTATTACCATTTGGCAGACGGTACAGGATCATAAAAACAAGAACAAATAGGCCGAAAAACAGCTTCTATCCCAGGGCGGTAACTATATTGAATTCTACTGTATAAAAAGGTAAAGGTTCCCCTCGCGCATACGTGCTAGTCGTTCTCGACTCTAGGGGGCGGTGCTCATCTCCGTTTCAAAGCCGAAGAGCCAGCGCTGTCCAAAGACTTCTCTGTGGTTTCATGTGGCCGCCGTGACTAAATGCCAAAGGCGCACAGAACTCTGTTACCTTCCCACCAAAGGTAGTTCCTATTTTTCTACTTGCATTTTTTACGTACTTTCGAACTGCTAGGTTGGCAGAAGCTGGGAGCTCACCCTGTTACGCGGAACTAGGGATTCGAACCGCTAAATTGCCGACCTTTTGATCGACAAGCTCAGCGTATTAGCCACTGATCCACCGTGTCCCTACTTAGGACGTGGTGGGAAAGTTCAAAACAGTCTTAAAGATCCATCTCAGTCTTTTTTTTTTTTTTTTTTAACTATTACCATCTGGCAGACGGTACAGGACAATATAAAGGACAAATAGGCTGAAAAACAGCTTCTCTGACAGAGCAGTAACTATGTTGAATTCTACTGCATAGCACAATATTAATGCAGTATCAAGGGGTTTCAATTCGATTGTATAGAATGCAAAGGATGTGCGTTTGTGATTTATTTTTATAGTTATAATGTACACTGAAGACGGCATTTAATTTCGTTGTACGAGGTGCAGTGACAACAAAATTAACAACTAACTAACTGACGCAGCTGCAGTGGGTGTGCTGGGGGCCTTGTAGAAAAGCCAAGCGCTCTCTACATGTAGATCTGACCTCCAGCATCCGCAAAACTTTAGGAGGTTGGTCTTCTGGGTAATTTGAAAGAGGTCCGGAGGGCAAGGGATTTGTAACGGTTTCTGTTTTTTTTAGAGTGTAAAAATTTAATTGCAGGCACCCGGGGGAATTTGCTAAGCCAGACCGAAGATGGTCTCCAGCAGCTTGTGTCCTCCTGCGGGCCCCCCGTCCCCCAAGATGGCAGAGGGGGGAAAAGACTTCAAATCTAGGTGTCCCATTCTGAGAAACTCCGAGTCTTCATTCTCAAAGACCCAACTAAGGAATTCTGTCGGAAAAGAGAGGTGTGACCCTCGCCTGTCTACAATTCCCGGGGTGGGGTGGGGGCAGAAGTTCTGGCCGAGCATTAGCTCCCCCTCCTCCCTCCCCCGGCTGCCTTCCTCACCTGGATTTTGCATTCGGCCTCCACCAGTTGCAACTTGGTCTGAGCCAGTTCCAATTCCATTTCTCGTAACTGGTTCTTCAGCACCTCCTTCTCCTCGTCGGTGTCTTCGTCGGAACCCTCCCGGGCGACGCTGGCCACCTTCAACCGCCCTTCTTTGTTGAAAAACTCCCGGCAGTGTTCGCAGTCGTCGACTTTTTGCTACGGCCAAGAACGGCAGACAGTGAGGGGTGAATGTGTGTGTGTCTCCTCCTACTCTCGTGGATGGGCGGGCTGCTTTCGTGTCCAGCCCGGGGGGGGGGGGGCTGGCAACAGTTGACAAGGCCTCAGACTTACTTGCCAAACCCCCACCCACCCACCCAGACACACAAACTAACTGCAAGACTGGTCTATTGAGCTCAAAGGTAGCACGTTGAAAATTTAAGGTATTTGTGGCCCGCCAGCAGCCAGCAAAGCTGGCAGCAAATTCGGACAGTGAGGAGGTTGGGGAGGAACATGGGCCAGTCCTGGAGTCTGGGGAAGGCTCTGACAAGGCTCTGCGTCGGAGGCAGAGAGGGGGTCAGGGCCGTATGCCAGTTATCAGCTGCCTTCGGAGTCAGACATCAGTGAGGCAGAGGAACAGCTGGAGCCTGTTCCCACTGTGTGCATGCGCAGAGTTGCCACATGAAGGGAACAGCTAAAGAACAAGGGTCGACTCAGGAGTAAAGCCACAGGTGGACGATGAATGGTCCCTCCCAGAGGGAATAAAAGAGGAGCGAAAGGGGAGCGGAGTTTGCAGGAGACAATTAGTTCGCTTAATTGCTTCGTGACTCTCCTGGCCAAGTTTTGAAGATATCGGCCTGGCAGATCTCCAAGCCAGATAAGGTCTGTGACTGTAAATTCACCCTTGAAAGACTTTGCTGGATGGGAATGAGAGGAATTCACAGTAACTTAATAAAAAGGGGTTTTTGTCAGGACCAGGAGTCTGCTTCGTGCTCTTGGGGGAAGCCTAGATCAGAACGCTGTCTCTCTCTCTCTGCAACCTGAAATTTAGCGAAGCAGGGACCGAGGGGGTCTTCCAGACAAACAGGATGTTGGAAAGAGTTCAGAAGATGTTCTGGAATCTGCCCCCAAGTCAGGGAATCGGGGACGCTGCCCACCAGGTGATCCTAAGCTCAACCCACCCCTCCACCACCTTCTTCTGTGCCTCTACTTACGTGGATTTTCTCAATTTCAGCTTTATTGGCTATCTGCTGCTTCTCCAGCCTCTCACTCAGTTGGGAACAGATCTGCAAGGCAAACCCGAGTGGTGAACAGAGCCTCCCAGGCCCAGGTAGGGCCCTCTCATCCTTCGCCCAGATTCCCAGGTTGGTCAGTTTTCCTGGCTGGACTTTGACACCAAAATCTCTCTTGGGCTTCAAAAGCTCTCGTGCCCCGTCGAGCGGCAGGGAATTTTGCAACCGCAACACTGCCGTTTCTTCAGCTGGCCCAAACCTTCTGAAACTGTCTGTGTCAGCATTCTGATGCTGCCATAAAAAGACGAGGCTTGACTTTTCACCTACTTATTTTCTCTGTAGATAATATCCCCTAGGAGATGGGACGGGAGGGGGGAACATTCCTGTGGGCTGAGGTCACGAACTGGGGAGACTGACTTGGAAGATGGCCAATGAGAAGATGAGAATTGGGGAATGGAAAGGGAAGGGTTTGGGGGTCAGAGGGTTAGTATCGGCTACGACGAAGTCGGGGCCAGATCTGTCGTACTCAATAAATGGAATATTTCAGCAAAGATTAATTGTTTGGGACTGCAATTTATTTGAGATGACATCGAAACCTGACAGTCTGGGCTTTACGTCTTAAATCTCGAGAAGCCCAAATAACTGGTTTCTCTTCCTAAGAGAGGGTGAAGCTTGTTCTTCTTATTATTACCCTGTTTCCCCGAAAATACGACCTACCCTGAAAGTAAGTCCTAGCTTGATTTTTTTACAAGTGTACCCAATATAAGCCCTACCCCCAAAATAAGCCCTAATTAAAATCCCGCCCACTCCAGAGTGTACGGGTAAAAATTAAGCTAGGATGAGGATGCGGGGATGGTGGAGCTGCCCTACTTACCTTTGGACAGTTGTAACCAGGCCTCGCACACCTCAATACCTGCTGCGCCGGCCGATTTCTTCCGCAGCCAGCAAGGCTTAACCGAAGGCCTCTGTAGCTGGTAACAAAGCTCCGGATCGACCCGGAGCTCTGTTATCAGCTGCAGAGGCCTTCGTGGAAAGCCTTGACAGCCGCAGAAGAAGAAGTTCCTGAAGGCCTCTGACAACGAAAAGGAGGCCGAGGGTGACAGGCGCAAGCGAGGTTAGTCAGTGGATGACATCTCCCGAAAATAAGACCTGGTGCTTTTTTTGGTGGCAAAAAATATATATATATAAGACAGGGTCTTATATTCGGGGAAACACGATATTTTTTTTTTTAAATCAGCGATGTTCCATCCCCGGAGGCTTTTAAGAAGATATTGGACAGCCGTTTTGTCCAGAATGGGATAGGATCTCCTGCTTGAGCAAAGGGTTGGACTGGAAGATGCCTTCCAATTTTGTTATTTTGAGGGCAACCCCCTTGGTGCTTCCCTTTTCGAGATGAAACAACAACTCCCCGATGTGGCCACTCTTTGGGTTTTGTGTAAAAAAAAGAAGGCAAGGTGGTGAAACTTTATCTGGCCCAAGAGAGCCTGATCCCAGGGTCGCTTCGGAGCAGCTCCCTCTTGTATACCTGCTTGTAGTCCCCGATGATGGAGCTGTTCTTCTTAATCTCCGACTCGGCCTTGTCTAGTTCCCTCCGGCACATCTCCTTCAGCTTCAAGAGAAAGACGGAAAGGCCGCTCGTTCATTCATCCCTCCGCCAGGGTCTCTGAGCTCATCCCCCTTTCCTCTCTCTAACCCCAAAAAACCCTCTGATGGGGGGGGACACAAGTCACAAGGGAAGGAAGCAGAGAAGCCAGTCCTGTCAACCTGGAGAGCTTGGGGCAAGGATTTATGACACATCCAGGGAGGAGGGGGAAAACAGGGTCGTAGTGGGGCCGTAAATTACGTGGGGCAGAGCTGACTCCACTTGGATAAGTGCCGACATGTTGCTCCTAATAAATAACTGGATTTCTTTAGCTCCACTTGGATAAGTGCCGACATGTTGCTCCTAATAAATAACTGGATTTCTTTTGAAATCTGGCTCGAGGCTCATGAATTAATTAGGGCATCTGTCGGAACCCTCACAGCCCCTTCTGGGACACTACTGCTCTCTTTCTAACAGGGATGGGAGAATGTGGTTGTGGGGATGAATAACTACAAGAGAACCAGACCAGACTAGAGATGATGGTGAAGGAAAAAAAACAAGACAACCGATTCTTGGTGCTTCTGTCCTCAGCAGGGGTGCTTATCGGATGTTGGACCCACAGGTGATTTTTTTTCCCATAAGAGACAACCGGACTTTGTTTTTCTCTGAAGATGTTTTGCTTCTCATCCAAGAAGCTTCTTCAGCTCTGATTGGATGGTGATGGGGCATGGAAGGATTTATATAGATGATGTCATATCATCTATACAACATCCTTTATCTTCAGTCTACAACAGGGGGTCTCCAACCTTGTCAACTTTATGACTTTTGGACTTCAATTCCCAGAATTCCTCAGCCAGCGCATGGAATTCTGGGAGTTGAAGTCCACAAGTCATAAAGTTGACAAGGTTGGAGACCCCTGGTCTACAACACAGTCCTTTCATCAGTTCCAAGAAGGCTCCACGCCCATTTGCGCCACTCAGGTGATCCTGAGGACACAGATAAACCTCCAAGTGGCCTCAACGACTCTCTGAAAGGATGCAAATGACCAGCTGTCTGCAAGGAATATAAATCCTTCCATTCTCCACCATTCAGTCAGAACCGAGGAAGCTGCTTGGATGAGCAGGGAAACGTCTTCAAAGAAAAACCAGAAAGTCCAGTTGCCTCTTGAAAAAAGCACTTTTGGGACAACCACGACCTGGAGAACTGAGAATCTATACAGACGTTTAGCTATACAATTTGGGATGGACACCCTTGGAATGGGTGTAGGAGTAGGAATGGATTTCCAGAGGAAACAAAAATTGCAGACTACGGAAGCACCACTCAGGTGACCCTGAGGACACAGAAAAACCTCCAAGTGGCTTCAACGACCCACTAAAACAGGTGTTCCCAACTGGGGGTGCGAGATGATATTCCAGGGGGTGTGAAAACTTGGATTTAGAAGCTTCAAAATTATAGCGCAATACTCTCTACATGGGGCTCCCCCTGGGGTGCACCCGGAGGCTCCAGCTGGTCCAGAATGCGGCTGCGCGGGGGATTATGGGAGCGACGGGACGCTCCCATGTGACACCTCTCCTGCACGAGCTGCACTGGCTCCCGGTGGTCTTCCGGGTGCGCTTCAAGGTGTTGGTGACCACCTTTAAAGCGCTCCATGGCTTAGGGTCAGGGTATTTACGGGACCGCCTTCTGCCACCAATAGCCTCCCACCGGCCGGTTCGCTCCCACAGAGAGGGCCTCCTCAGGGTGCCGTCCGCCAGACAGTGTCGGCTGGCGACCCCCAGGGGGAGACCCTTCTCTGTGGCGGCGCCCGCTCTCTGGAACAACCTCCCCCCAGAGATACGTACAATATCAGACCTCCGGACTTTTCGTCGGGCCCTGAAAACTTATTTATTTCACCTAGCCGGGCTGGCTTGATCCCACAGTTTTGGTTAAATTTAATTGATTTTAATTGGGTTTGTTTTAAATTGCGGCCAAAAATATTTAATTATTTTTAAACTGTTTTTAAATTTTGTATGTTCTGTTTTATTCTGGCTGTTCACCGCCCTGAGGCCTGCTGGAGAAGGGCGGTATACAAATTAAAAAAAATAAAATAAAATAAAAAAATAGTGCATATGCATAATTATATGCATATAATTATTTACTTTCGTAAGGGGTGTGAGAATATGTCAGAAGCGTTCCAGGGGTGAGGGGTACAGAAAAGGTTGGGAACCCCTTCTCTAAAAGGATGCAAATGACCAGCTGTCTGCAAGGAATATAAATCTTTCCATTCCCCACTGAAGAAGCTTCTTGGATGAGAAGCGAAATGTCTTCAAGGAAAAAGAAAGTCCAGTTTCCTCTTGTAAAAAAGCACCTGTAGGATAACCATGACCTTGGATGACTGAGGATCTCCATAGACATCACATGCTGAACTGCAGGAAGGATCGCCTAAAACCAGAACTGCCCATATTCCCTCCTACCTCCTGCCTGCCCTGCTCCCCTCTGGCCCGATCCTGTCCCAACCTGAGCCGATTCCTCCTCCAGCCTTCTCTTTTCATCCTCGGCGTCTATCAGCTTCTGTTTGGTCATCAGGAGCTCCTTGTTCAGCGCATCGGCTTTTTCCTCCGCCTGGAAAGGGAAACACCGACGGCCAAATGACCAGAACGAGAGTTAACAGATTTGAAGAGAGAGGAAAACTTTGCTCGGCTCTTAAGCAGACATTCCATCCAAAAGCGAGCAAGAGGCATATAAATCAAATTAAAAAAAAAAAGAAGAAGAAGAGACCGGGAAGGGGAACTTTTAAGAATCAAGCTTGAGTTTTGTGGTCCCTGTGATCCAAGGCAAGATTTTAAGATAACGGAGAGTAGCGTTAGGAGTGGGGTGGGGTGGCCTAGAGGTGGAGCTCTGGCCTCACGATCAGGAGGCTGCGAGTTCGATCCTCGGTAGAGGCAGATATTTCTTTCTCTGGGCACAATGAGATTATATCTGCTGAACAAAACTCCGCATTGGCGACAGGAAGGGCATCCGGCCAGTAAAAAGCTCCATTCGGTTGCCCAAGACTCCACCCTGCAAGGGATTACGGGGTCATTAAACGACAAAGAAGAGCGTAGCGATAGCAGCAGAGTTAATCCTTGGAGAAGGAAAGGAGACTGTGTCTCGGAGTTGCCAAGGTGTCTCTTAGCCCACCATTTTGGCGGGATGGCAAGACGACAGCCTATTTCTCTGTGGGAAGGCTTCCTGTCTTCTTGCAGCTTTTCTGCCCCCAGGAGACAAGCTACAATAATGTCGCAATGACCCGAAATCCGAAAGCTCTGGTGTTCTGTGGACGTTATGAGGATGACAAAGACACTAAGCTTAATCTTGGCCAAGAGCAGAGTAGCAGTTGGAGTTCTTATGTATCAGAATTATAAAGCAGGATGATTTTTTTCTGCTCTTCCAGGCCAGGAGTGCTTCTAAACCCTTCCCAAGACTTTTTGTTCCTGTTTGGGGAAGTTTTGGCCTCTGTGGGAAGACTGATCCTCTTCCATTTTGGGCATGCTGATGGCATGTCCTTGGCAGCATTGAAGCTTCGGGATTAATATGGCTTCCAAGGCCGAGTCGGGGGGTTTTCTGGAACGCTGACAGTCCTGGCACACCACAAAGACAGGGCTGGCTAAGAGAGTGTTGTGGCCAACAGAGCTGGCAGCAGATTCGGACAGTGAGGAGGATGGGGAGGAACGTGGGCCAGTCCTGGAGTCTGGGGAAGGCTCGGACGAGGGCTCTGTGTCGGAGGCAGAGATGGGGCCAGGGCCATCTGGGAGTTCTTTGCTGCCTCTGGAGTCTCCGGAGTCTGACATCAGCGAGGCAGAAGAACAGCCGGAGCCTGTTCCCAGTGTGTGCATGCGCAGAGCTGCCAGGAGACAGGAACAATTAAGGAAACAGGGTCGACTTGGGAGTAAGGCTTGGAGACGATTGGCCCCTCCCATAAGACATAAAAGAGGAGCGAACGGGACATGAGCTTTTGCAGGAAGCAATTAGTTCATCTGGTCGGTAAAAGCTCTGGAAAAGTTCTGTTTGTGACTCTGTGCCAAGTTTGGCCTTGCCCTGCGTGTGGCAATTAGTTCTCTGGCAGCGTTCCAAGGGAGATAAGGTGGGTGTTTGTAAACACTCCTCTGAAAGACTGTTTTATCAACCCTTGCAGACTGTAAATGAAAGTAATTTACAGCCGTATGAATTGAAGAGGTTTGCCGGGACTAAGTTTGTGCTGATTAATTTCTAAGGAAGCCTAGGTCAGAACAGAGAGTGCAAGGATTTAAGGAGGTGGCCCCGGAAGAGCTGAGCCAATTCCAAGGACCTCCTGCCAAATTGGTGGAAAGTTTTCAAAGAAAATGGATTTTCAACCAAGGACGCTTCACCTTGGAAGCTTTCCTTTCGCACTGTCATGCACCCTGTCGGGAGCCTGAATCTGTAGGGGAAGACGAGCTGGAACCTGAGCCAATAAGAGATTGAGGGGGCGGCTTTGTTGTCTTTGGAAAAAAATGGGGACGGCCAGGGACTTTCAGGTTTAGGCCAGATTGTAGGCAGGGAGGAACAGAGTCAGGGTGAACATGAGGGACAGAGCTCAGTCGAGGAGCAAGGACCACCCCCTCCTGATCCAAGGGCTTGGAGAGTGGAGAGAAGGTGTGAACAGTGCAATCTGAGCAGGCTACTTGGGAGGAGAGCACCCCGCCCATCTTCACAAGGCACACCTGGGGAATGTAACTTAAGGAGATTCTGTAGGGAGGGGCTCAAACAACGTTTGAACTTTCCAAAGAGTCTTTGCATTCCTTCTGGCGTTCTGGACTAATTACCTGGATTTTTTGCTTCTTGATTTGTCCTTGATTGACCAAATAAATTTGGATTTATTGCTGTGCAGCCTTGGTGCAGACAGCGCTGGGCTGGACTAATTGCAGCCAGAGGCTGCTTGAGGTTTGTGCAGGACTCTGCTCTGGGACTTGCCAGAAACATGGGAGTGTTTGGGGAAGATTGGAGCAATAAAAGGGCAGTTTGAACTGCCAGCTGTTTGTGTTATCTCGGTGCCGTGCCCTGGGTCATCACATGCACTTATGTGTGCAAGTCTCAGAGGCAGCTGGAGACGTACCTTGGGTAAGGCAGAAGGAGGAAGAAGAGAAGGAGAAAAAGGAGAAGAGGAAGGAGGATGAGAAGTGGAGAATGGAACAACAGAATAAAAGGAAAATAAATGACTGGATAAAAGCACATGAGCTGGAAGATGCTCAGGAATATTTTGCTACCCGAACAAGCAGAGTCAAGTTGAACTAAAAATGCTGACCACGCAGGAGGGAGAGGAGAGAAAGTCTTACGTTGTCCAAGTCCTTCCGCAGGGCGATCTTGCTGGTCACCAGCTCGTGGGCCAGGTCGTCGTTCTCCTGCTCCAGCCTCATGTTGGCTTCCTGCAAGCGTCGGTTTTCTCTCTGCAAGGATGCCAAAAGGGGGCAGGCGTGAACCCCGACCCGATGCCACCCACATTCTTCTGGAATGAGCAGTCATAATAAATACAGTAAATGAATTCAGATTCCTGGCTCAAATTAAGATGTTGCCAAGCCAGTAGTCCCTCAGGGTTGGGTCCATCCATCATGACACAAGGAGATCAATGAAAACACTTAAAAGCAGCTGAAAACAGCCCTGGCAACCCAGGTGTGTGGGAAGGGAGACCAAATTTGCAAAAATGGCTCTGGGTGGTTCAGGTTTTAGAGCAGTGGTGGGATTCTACGGGTTCAGACCGGTTCAAGCGAACCGGTAGCTCTGACGATCAGCTGGGAACGAACCGGTTCATTCTGACGATCAACTGGGAACAAACCGGTTCGCTCCGATGATCAGCTGGGAACGAACCGGTTCGCTCCGACGATCAGCTGGGAACGAACCGGTTCGCTCCAATGATCAGCTAGGAGCGAACCGGTTTGCCCCGCCAATCAGCTGGGCCCACCCACTCTATTTTCCTACCTTTATTTCCTCAGCTGATTCGTGTGGCAGAGCCGATTGCGCAAAATCAGCTGTGTTACTTCTCCGAAAAAACCCAGAATTGAAGATTTGTTTAAACTGCGCATGCCTGCGCAGCGAAGCCTGCAATCACCAAACCCGGTTGGTAAGCCGGGAGGATCCCACCACTGTTTTAGAGGCCATCTAAGTGAGGCCCAACTCATGTTTGCACGGAAGGAAGAGGAAAAAAATGCAAGGCCAGAAAGAGAAGAGGAGAAGAAATAACCAGCGAATTGCCAAATGTTTCAAGGTCAAAATCTTGATCTTTTTTTTTTGTTGCCAAGAAATTGGTTTATTTTGCGAGGGGGATAAGACTCAGCCTGGATCCGGTTTCCTGTCTTTGTGCTACCCTTTGTCTAGTTCTACACACAGGGGGTGTGTGAGTCGGAAGCAGGAGAGCCTCACCTCGAACCTTTCGATGGGATCTTCCTGCTGAGCCTGCTGCTCCCGCATCGTATGATATTCTCGCTCGTATTTCTTCAACTTCTTTTGGCTAATCTTAAAAAAAAACAAAAAATACATATTAGAGCTCCGTCAACAGAATAATGAATAGAATAGAATAGAATAGAATAGAATAGAATAGAATAGAATAGAATAGGATAGGATAGGATAGGATAGGATAGGATAGGATAGGATAGGATAGGATAGGACAGGACAGGACAGGACAGGATAGGGAATAGAATAGGAGAAGAATACAGAATAGAATAGAATAGAAATTGGAAAAGTAATAGAAATAGAAATCGGAATAGAATAGAAAAGACATCGGAATAGAACAGAAAAGACATCGGAATAGAACAGAACAGAACAGAATTACAGAATAAAATAGAATAGAATAGAATAGAATAGAATAGAATAGAATAGAATATTCATTCATTCATTCATTCATTCATTCATTCATTCATTCATTCATTCAATTTATATGCCGCCCCTCTCCGAAGACCCAGGGCGGCTCACAATACACTCAAAAAATCACTATAAAAACACTTAAAAATTAAAAACATTAAAACTCATTCACATCATTCATGGACAGATCTCGTCAGATCGCAAAGCGAGATCAACGGCCCCAGGCCTGCCGGAAAAGCCAGGTCTTCACCGCTTTCCGGAAGGCCAATAGGGTGGGGATGGTCCGGACCTCAGGAGATAACTGGTTCCAGAGAGCTGGGGCAGCCACAGAGAAGGCCCTCCCCCGTGTGCCCACCAGCCGGCATTGTTTAGCTGACGGGACCCGGAGGAGACCAACTCTGTGGGATCTTACCGGTTGCTGGGAGCTATGCGGCAGAAGGCTGTCTCGAAGATAACCTGGCCCTGAGCCATGTAGGGATTTAAAGGTAATAACCAACACCTTGAATTGTGCCCGGAGACCAATAGGGAGCCAGTGCAGCTCGCGGAGAATTGGTGTAATGTGGGTGTACCTAGGTGCACCCATGACAGCTCGCGCGGCTGCGTTCTGGACCAACTGTAATCTCCGAACACTTTTCAAGGGTAGCCCCATGTAGAGCGCGTTGCAATAATCTAACTGTTTATTAGATTTCACTGTGAGGTGAAAATGGCACTGGTCACGCCTTAGTTGCAATAATCCTGTTTTTAGACAATGCTGGCTGTTCTCTTCCCCTTTTTGCAGGTTCTTCTCCTAAAATCTTTTTGCTTGCTAAAGTTGCTGAAGATTTGAAAAGTTAAGGAGCACCAGGGACTGCCGGCTTGGGCAGTCCACTTGGCTGTAGAGATGCCAAAGTTGGGTCAGAAAAAAGGGGTTGTGTGAATTTTGTTAAGCTTCGTCCTGGTGCTCCCTCTAGTGACCCTGAGGCAGAAGAGCTACTCGGGAGCATGTGTGGGTGTGGGTGTGAATGTGTGTATGCGCACACAAAGGGAAAGAGGAAGGAAAGGGGAATTCCTGATTTTGCTCTTCCAGTGTCAGGCAGCCAAAAGGGACAGATCAGATAGACAGACGGACCAGCGTTTTTCAACCGTGGGAACTTTGAAGCCCGGTGGACTTCAACTCCCAGAATTCCCCAGCCATTATCTTCACGTTGCCAAGGTTGAGAAAGGCCGAGGGAGAGCCTCACAAGGGAAGGCAAGCAGCTCCCCAGGAGGGAAATTAAGATCACATTAGCGGCTTTTTTTTTAAACAGGCCACCAAAAAGAACATTACATCAGAATGAAACGGAAGGGAGGGAGGGAGGGAGGGAGGGAGGGAGGGAGGGAGGGAGGGAGGAAGGAAGGAAGGAAGGAAGGAAGGAAAGAAGGAAGGAAGGAAGGAAGGAAGGAGAAAGGGAGGGAGGGAGGGAGGGAGGGAGGAAGGGAGGGAGGAGAAAGATACCGATAGATAGATAGATAGATAGATAGATAGATAGATAGATAGATAGATAGATAGGAAGGAAGGAAGGAAGGAAGGACGGAAGGGAGGAGAAAGATAGGAAGGAAGGAAGGAAGGAAGATAGATAGATAGGAAGAAGGAAGGAAGGAAGGAGAAAGATAGGTAGATAGTAAGGAAGAAGGAAGGAAGGAGAAAGGAAGGAAGGAGAAAAAGGTAGGTAGGAAGGAGAAAGATAGGTAAATAGGAAGGAGGAAGGAAGGAGGAAGAAGGAAGGAAAAAGATAGGTAAGTAGGTAGGTAGGTAGGTAGAAAGAAGAAAGAAAAAGAAAGAAAGGAAGGAAGGAAGGAAGGAGATAGGTAGGTAAGTAGATAGGAAGGAAGGAACAGAAAGAAGGAAAGAAAAAAGAAAGAAAGATAAATAGTAAGTAGGTCGGTGGGAAGGAAAGAGAAAAGGAAGGAAGGAGAAAGGTAGGTAGGTAGATAGGAATGAAGGAAAGAAAGAAAGAAAGAAGACAGGTAGGGAGGTAGGTAGGTAGGAAGGAAGGAGAAAAGGAAGGAAGGAAGGAAAGAGAAAGAAAGAAGATAGGTAAGTAGGTAGGAAGGAAGGAAGGAAGGAAGGAGACCTCGAGAAATCCAGGTGTCCCCAGATGGCCTCCGCCCTCATGTCTCAGTTTCGCATCTGGTCACATTCACACGTATTTTTTTTTTAAACTGTTTGCAAAGCGGGGCTGTCCCTGCCTTTGTCTCGGCCATCTTGGTTTGCTTTTCAGACCTGACCCACGGCAGAGAGATTCAGCCAACTCCTCGGAAGAGACGGAGACCTCCCCCCAGCCCTTCCGGCTGGTCCCGCCCAGAGTTACCTTCATGCTACATGCCAGCTCCATCAGTTTCTTGGCGTTCTCCTCCGAGCGGTACCTCTTGGGGAGCTGCACTCGGAAGAATTTTAAAGCCCCCTCAAAGTCGGTCAGCAGCAAGTCCTCCCTGGTGGTCTAGGAACATGCGGGGGGGGGGGGGAGAGAGAGAGAGAGGAGAAATTACTGGTTGGCAAGTCTTTCGGCTCCCCCACCTCGAACCCAGAACAAGGCAAAGATCATCATTTTACAGTCGCTTTTTTTTTGTAACTTTGGTTGCTAAATGAACCTGTCGTAAGTTGAGAAGGAGAGCAGGGAAAATAAAGAAATGACGGGGAAGAAGTGAGACATTTTGGCTTCTTCCTTGGCCTTTGGTCTAGAGCCATGATGGCGAACCTATGGCACGGGTGCCAGAGGTGGCACACAGATCCCTCTCTGTGGGCACGTGCACCATCGCCAGCTGCTCTCCTGGTTTCCGGCGTGCACATGTGCTCTGGCCAACTGGTCTTCGCGGGCACAGGAGCACCTGAAAATGGCCTGAAAAATGCCCAAAAAGCAGGCCATTTTGGGGCCATTTTCCAGGCCACCATCCGGTATTTTCCAGGCCATCTTCTGGCCGTTTTCCAGGCTGTTTTCAGGCCGATTTTTTGGGGCGGGTTTCAGGCTGTTTTTCAGGTCAAAAATGGCCCGAAAAACGGCCTGAAAAATGGCCCAAAAAATGGCTTTTTTTGTCCCATTTTCCAGGCCACCTTTCAGCCATTTTCCAGGCCATCTTCTGGCTGTTTTCCAGACCGTTTTCAGGCCGGTTTTTTGAGCCGTTTTCAGGCTGTTTTGCGAGCCAAAAACAGCACAAGAAACAGCCTGAAAATGCCCCAAAAAACAGCCAAAAACAGCCAAAAACCAGGCATGTGCACGCTGGCTAGCTGGTCTTCGGGTTCCTGGCGCTCTGGCGCACACACATGCACACATGTTCCAGTTTGGGCACTCGATGCCGAAAAGGTTCGCCGTCACTGGTCTAGAGGATAAAACTCTTGCACAAAATTTGTGAGCCAATTTAGTGCGCGAGAACCTCGGCCTCCCCCAACCCGTTTCCTGATTCGGTTTGGGACTCCCAAGTCTTTCCCGCAACCCACAGGTTAAGAAGGACCTGGAGCAACGGGAGGAAGATCCCAGGAATATCAGCAAGCCCATGCTTCCCAACCCTCCCTCCCCCTTCTTGGTAGCTCCTTGTACTTGAGGCTGAAACGATTTCCAATCCCCAAGGAATTCAAATCCCAGCTGTCTCAGTTCGGCCTGCCTTGTGGCTGAACAGCCCAGCAGGAATGGTACGACTTGGCCCGGAAATGGTAATACTCACTTTTAACAATCCAAGTGCGACGTTAAAAATAACACTGATGCCCTGTAAAAGAAAAGGGGGAAAAAACCCTAAATGTCCACAGGTTTAACAGATGAACAGAGTTAGAAGGGACCTTGTAAGTCATATAGTCCCCTGCCCAAGCAGCTGAGAAGGAAGGACAGGAGGGAGGGAGGGAGGGAGGGAGGAAGGAAGGAAGGAAGGAAGGTAAGTAGGTAGGTAGGAAGGAAGGAAGGAAAGGAAGGAAGGAGAAAGATAGGTAGGAAGGAGGAGGGAAAGAAAATTAGGAAGGAAGGAGAAAGATAGGTAAGAAGGAAGGAAAGAGAAAGATAGGAAGGAAGGAGGAAGGAAAGAAAGATAAGAAGGAAGGAAAAGGAAGGAAGGAGAAAGGTAGGTAGGAGGAAGGAAGGAAAGAAGGTAAGTATGTAAGTAGGTAGGTAGGAAGGAAGGGGAAAAGGAGGGAAGGAGGAAGGAAGGAAAGAAAGATAGGAAGGAAGGAAGGGGAAGCGTAGGTAGGAAGGAAGGAAGGAAAGAAAGAGAAAAAGAAAGAAAGAAAGATAGGAAAGAAAGAAGGTAAGTATGTAAGTAGGTAGGTAGGAAGGAAGGAGAAAAGGAAGAAAGGAAGGAGGAAGAAAAGAAAGATAGGAAGGAAGGAAAGAAAGAAGAAAGAAAGAAAGAAGAGTAAGTAGGTAAGTAGGTACCGTGTTTCCCTGAAAATAAGACCCTGACTTATATTTTTCTGAACCCTGAAATAAGGGCTTGGACTTATTGCCATGCGCTCAAAAGCCCAATTGGGCTTATTATCAGGGGATGTCTTATTTTAGGGGAAACTGGGTAGGAAGGAAGGAGAAAAGGAAGGAAGGAAGGAAGGAAGGAAGGAAAGAAAAAGGAAGAAAGATGATAAGTATGTAAGTAGGTAGGTAGGTAGGAAGGAGAAAAGGAAGGAAGCAGGAATGAAAGAAAGATAGGAAGGAAAGGAAAGGAAAGAAAGAAGATAAGGAGGGAGGGAGGCAGGGAGGAAGAAAGGAAGGAAGGAAGGAAGGAGGAAGGAAAGATAGGAAAGAAAGGAAAGAGAAAGAAGATAAGTAGGTAGATAGGAAGGGAGGGAGGGAGGAAGGAAGGAGAAAAGGAAGGAGGGAAGGAAGGAGAAAAGGAAGGGGGAAGGAAGGAAGGAGAAAATGAAGGAAGGGAGGAAAGAAGGAAGGGAGGGAGGGAGGAGAAAGATAGGTAGGTAGATAGGAGGAAGGAAGGAAAGAGAAAGAAAGAAAGAAAGAAAGAGAAAGAAAGAAAGAAGATAAGTAAGTAGGTTGGTAGGTAGGAAGGAGAAAAGGAAGGAAGGAAGAAAGGAAGGAAAGGAAGGAAACTTCAACCAGGGCTGGTAAAACAGACCTCCTTGAGAGATCCGGATGTCCCCAGATGCCCTCCGCCCTCCTTTCCCAGTTCCGCATCTGGTCACAAGCACGAAACCTTTCCCAGGCACCCGGGAGGGAGGGGGAGGTTTCGGAGCCGGGGCCAGCTTCGGCGGAGTTTGGGTGGGTGGGCACACGTACCTCGCACAGCAGCAGGTCGATGATGTGGAAGACCATGTAGAGGGGGAATTTTGCAGTAAAAAGGGTGAGGAACCACTGGGAGGCATACATGTGAGCTTCTAAATTGATATCTAGGAAGTGGCTGTAGAGATCGGGGATGTTCTCCTGAAACAGAAAGAGGGAAGACACTGTGAAACCGACCCGATACTGAAATACGGGAAGACCTCGACTTATGACCGCAATGGAGCCCAACATTTCTGTTGCTAACACAGGAGTCGGCAACACGGGGGCTCTGGAGCCACCTGTGGCTCTTTCATCCCTCTGCTGCGGCTCCGTCAAAATACGCGTCACAACCGCCAATGTGCGACACATGATTTATTGAGCTTTTCGACCCACTTTTTTTTTTCTCAGAGCTCAAAATGTTTTTGTTGCATGGAGAAATAAAAATGTGTTTTCTCTGTAGCAGGTCATTGATTTCATAAATGCAACATGCTATTGTTTTTTTTTATACGGAGCATAAAAGTAAAAAAAAAAAAGATCTACGCAGTGTTGTCTTCATTTTAGAGGTCGAAAGCGTTTTGTGACTCCCGGTGTTTTCTTTTCTGTGGGAAACGGGTCCAAACGGCCCTTTGAGTCGTTGCCGACCCCGGTGCTAACATTTAAGCGGGTTTGCCCTGTTTTACGACCTTCCTTGCCACAAGTTGTTCAGTGAATCGTGGCGGGTGCTCGTCGGAAGGTTGCTAAAAAGGGGAATCGCGTGAGACCGGGGACACCACGACCATCATAAATAGAAGGCAGGTGCCAAATTTGGGGTCACATCAGCATGGGGGCGCTGCAACGGTCGTTAAGAGCGAAAAGCGGTCATAAAAGTCACAATTTTCAGTGTCGTCGTAACTTTGGACGGTCACTAAACGAACTGTTGTTAAGTCGAGGACTACCTGGAACGTCATTATCCCAACACCAACACCAAAAAAAACCAACACCCCCCCCCCCCCGATTGTTGTTTTACAAAAATGTTTCAGTGGTAAATCCAAACTGGATCCTTGATTTACAAACATGGTTTACATGTTTTGTTCCTTACAGAAGATGCCTAAAAATTATCCCTTTTTATTTTTGCAATATCTTTGGCAAAGGTTAGGGGTTTGGCGAAGATGCTTTCTTCCCCCTCAAAGCCTTAAGCGGGTTATAATTTTTTATTTTATTTTTTTTGAAGGTTTGTCTTCACCACCTCTCTATTGTGGACTTGCGCAGCTTTGCCCACACGGTTTCCTAGCAGAAGAATTAAAAATACCGTATTTTTTCAGACTATAAGACACACCTAGATTTACAGGAGGAAAACAAGAAGAAGAAAAAAATAGTTTTTAGCCTCCGTGGGTTACGTTTTCGGCAGCCTTGGACCCCAGACGCACTCTGCAGTGCTCCACATGTCCCATTTTCGCCCAAAACGCACCCGTTTTTGGCCTGCAGAGTGCTTCTGGGGCCCGGGGAGGCCGAAAACATGACACACGGAGGGTTCCAGAGGCCAAAAACAAGCCCGTATTTGGTCTATAGGACACACCGAAATTTTCACCCACTTTTAAGAGGTGGGTGGGGGAAGTGTGTCTTACACTCTGAAAAATACGGTATATATATATATTTAGAAAGGAAGGAAGGACAATTCTCTTGAGAGACTCCCAGGGATCGCAGTTAAAGGAAAGGCGAGGCGAAGCTGCCCAGGAAACACGGCAGGAAGCACCCACCTACAAGAAGATCTTTGAGGGCGCCTGTCTTTTTTTTGGCATCCTTCTCCCGAGTAAAACTGAGCAGCCTTTTGGAGGGGAGATTTAGACAAGAGAAGAGAAGAGAAGAGAAGAGAAGAGAAGAGAAGGAATGGCGTGGAGAAGGAAAGAAGAAGAGAGAAGAGAAGAAGAAAGGGAGGGAAGGAAGGAAGGAAATAAAGAGAAGAGAGAGAGAAGGAGTGGAGAAGAAAGGGAGAGAAGGAAGGAGAGAGAAAAGAAGAAAGGGAGGGAGGGAAGGAAAGAAGAGAAGAGAAGGGAAGAGAAGAGAAATGAAGGGAAGGGAAGGGAAGGGAAGGGAAGGGAAGGGAAGGGAAGAGAAGAGAAGAGAAGAGAAGAGAAGAGAAGAGAAGAGAAGAGAGAAGGAAAAAAGAAAAGAGAAGAGAAAGGGAGGGAAGGAAGGAAATAAAGAGAAGAGAAAGAGAAGGAGTGGAGAAGAAAGGGAGAGAAGGAAGGAGAGAGAAAAAAAGAAAAGGAGGGAGGGAAGGAAAGAAAGAAAGAAGAGAAAAGAAAGGGATGGGATGGGATAGGATAGGATAGAACAGATTGTATATAAACATGAATGGAATGGAATGGAATGGAATGGAATGGAATGGAATGGAATAGAATAGAATAGAATAGAATAGAATAGAATAGAATAGAATAGAATAGAATAGGACTGTATATAAACATAATGAATGGAATGGAATGGAATAGAGCCTTGGTAGTACTAGGGTTTAAGGCACCCTGTTATTAAGCTGCTTAAGACCAGCTGCCTGCAATTACTGCTAGTTCGAATCTCGCCAAGGCTCAAGGTTGACTCAGCCTTCCATCCTTTCTAAGGTAGGTGAAATGAGGACCCGGTTTGTGGGGGCAATAAGCTGACTTTGTATAAAATATACAAAAGGATGAAGGCTATTGCTGAGCACATTGTAAGCCGCCCTGAGTCTTCGGAGAAGGGCGGCATATAAATCAAATTAAAAAAAAAAAAAATAGAAATAGAATCATAACTTCATTGTCACTTTGAGTGTACACTAATTGGCATCCATTAAAACAAAATTTCGTTGCACACAGCTCTCCAAGGATCACCGCCTCCAATATATACTGTGTAAACATGACAAAATAAATAAATGCAAAATTATGCATATACCCACATATATTATATGAAGTAGAGAAACAATGCAATCTAGTTCGGAAATATACATGTTTATGGCAAGAGGAAAACGAATCCTGTGTGTTTACCAGGTGGATGGCCTTAGGGAACAAAGCTGTTACAGAATCTGTTAGTCCTGCTAGAAATACTTCGAAACCTCCTCCCAGAGGGGAGCGACAGAAACAGTCCGTAAAGTGGGTGTGTGGGGTCTCTAACAATGCTTTGAGCACTAACCACATAGTGTTTATAAGCAGCATCCTGAATAACGGGAAGTGAGCTTCCTATAATCTTCTCCACTGTCCTCACCACTCTCTGTAGGGACTTTCTCTCTGAGGCGTTGCTGCCACCAAACCAGACAGGGATGCAATTTGTTAAAATCCTCTCAATCGCGCCTCTGTAAAAAAAAAAAAATAGCCAGGACAGGAGGAGAAAGGTGTGCTAAGGGACATCCTTACCTGCATGAGACGTTCCAGCTGATAAAACTTGCAGTGCAGGTCCTCAAAATTCTGTTTGAAAAGCTCCCTGAGTCCGTAGTCGAACATGATTTTGACCAGAACACTGAAGGCCTGTTCTTCGGGCATCTGTCAAAAAAATGAGAGAATCAAACCTCCTGTCAGGCGTTTTTTTTTTAAACAAACAGATCCTGAATCTAAACACTGAAGGAAAAACAACGCCTAGCGTTGAAACGAGCCAAGCAGATGGACAGCCAGATCCATCGGGAGGGAATCCTTACAGCAGTGGCCAAAATTGTGGAAATCTTTTGGGGGAAAATGTATTTTGGAGGTTTGATGGCTAATAACACCACTTTTGGGGGGGGGGGAGTTTCAAGATAATCCTATTCCACTGCTAAAGAGCAGTCGGGGTTGATCTCCTCTAGGACTGACCGGTTGGATCACCTTGCAGTCTAAGGCAGTGGTCACCAACCTTTTTATCGCCGCGGCCCGTTGAGCGCGCGCAGGGGTGGGGGCACGGCCCAGGAGCTTTTGCGCACGGCCCATTGCGCACGGCCCAGGAGCCTTTGCGCTGCAGCGTTCATGTCCCCCGGCCGCTGCCCGGCCCGGTGCCAGGTACTCCACGGCCCGGCACCGGTCCGCGGACCGGGGGTTGGGGACCACTGGTCTAAGGGACTCGCAGGAGTCTTCTCCAGCACCAGAGTTCAAGGGCCTCCATTCTTTGGCGCTCAGCCTTCCTTATGGTCCAACTTTCACAGCCAGATATTGCAGCTGGGAAAACCATCGCCTGGACTATACGCCCTTTTGCTGGCAGTGTGATGTCTCTGCTTTTTAGTATGCTGTCTAACTTTGCCATGGCTTTCCTCCCCCAGGAGCAAGCGTCTTTTAATTTCTTGGCTGCAGTCCCCATCTGCAGTGATCTTGGAGCCCAGGAAGATAAAATCTGTCACTACCTCCATTTCTTCCCCTTCTATTTTGCTAGGAATTGAGAGGGGCCGGATGCCATGGTCTTCATTTTCTTAATGTTGAGTACCAAGCCAGCTTTTGCACTCTCCTCCTTCACCCGTATCAAGAGGCTCTTCAGTTTCTAAAGAAGGCTCTTTAGAAACTGTGTAAATCAGGGGAGAGTTTCATTAACTTTAATAAAGGTTTGAAAAGTTGGAGGCTCTTTCGGCAGCTCACTCGAGCCAAAGGGTTGCCCGATGGTTGTGGGGGAAAGAAGGTTGAAGAGGTCAACAGGTAAAGTCCTCAACATACGGCCACAATTGAGCCTGAAATTTATGTTGTTAAGTGAGACATTTAAGTGAGTTTTGCCTCATTTTACGACCTTTTATTTTTGCCGCAGTTGTTAAATTAGGAACGTGGTTGTTAAGTGAATCTGATTTCCCACCCCCGTTGAGTCTGCTCGTTAGAAGGTCGTAAAAGAGGATCCTATGACATTACAACCGTCATAAATGTGAGTCGGCTGTCAATCATGAGACCGTGGGGATGCTGCAATGGTCGTAAGTGTGAAAAACGGTCGTAAGTGTGAACTTATGACATTACAACCGTCATAAATGTGAGTCGGCTGTCAATCATGAGACCCTGGGGATGCTGCAATGGTCGTAAGTGTGAAAAACGGTCGTAAGTGTGAACTTTTTTCCAGTGCCGTCGTAACTTTGAACGGTCATTAAATGGACTGTTGCAAGTCGAGAAGTACCTGTATTTTGGGATCGGTTTCTATCCACAATCCGAGGAAGCCTTCAATGAAGGCTCCTGGGCTGCTCTAGAGAAACTCAACCATGGTCTGGAGACAAACCGGCATTGCAACGCAATGAGAACTGCCTTAAACGTGGTTCCAAGGCCCCTAAATCTCTTCTCTGCTTCAAACTGGCTTTGTGAGTTGATTGGTGCAAAGCCTCTCCTGTCCCTCAAATTTTAGATATGTTTGAATAATTTGACATGTCCTTTTTTGTATCTGTTAGAGAAACCGGGGGTGGGTGGGGGTAGAGGAGGAATGTGCTCCTGTCAATCCAGCAGGAAGTCTGCTTTTTCACAGGGTCTCTTTCTATTTAGCCATCCTTCAAAAGAGATGAAGGATGAGGGAGGGAGGGAGGGAGAGAGAGAAAGAGAAAAAGGAAGGAAGGAAGGAAGAAAGAGAAGGAGGGAGGGAGAGAGAGGGAGAGAAAGAAAGAGGGAGGGAGGGAGGAAGGCAGAGAGAGATAAAGAAAGGGAGGGAGGAAGAGAGAAAGAAAGAGAGAAAGAAAGAAAGAGGAGGAGAGGGAGGGAGAGGGAGAGAGAGAAAGAAAGAGAGAGAAAGAGAAAGAGGAGGAGAGGGAGAGAGAGGGAGAGAAAGAAAGAGGGAGGGAGGGAGGCAGAGAGAGAGAGAAAGAAAGGGAGGGAGAGAGAAAGAAAGAGAGAAAGAAAGAAAGAGGAGGAGAGGGAGGGAGAGGGAGAGAGAGAAAGAAAGAGAGCGAGAAAGAAAGAGGAGGAAAGGGAGAGATAGGGAGAGAAAGAAAGAAAGGGAGGGAGGGAAAGAAAGACAAAGAAAGAAAGAGGGAAAGAAAGAGGGGGAGAGAAAGAGAGAGAGAAAAAAAGGAAAGAAAGAGGGAGAAAGAGAGAAAGAAAGAAAAGAAAGAAAAAGAAGAAAAGAGAGAAAGAAAGAAAAAAGAAAGAAAGAGGAGGGAGGGAGGGAGGGAGAAAAAGAAAGAAAGGAAGGAAGAAAGAAAGGGAGGACAGAAAGAGGGAGAAAAAGAAAGAAAGAGGAAGTGAGGCAGAGAGAGAGAGACAAAAAAGGAGGGGAGAGAGAGAAAGAAAGAGGGAAAAAAGAAAGAAAGAAAGAGGGGAAGAGAAAGAGAAAGAGAGAAAGAAAGAGAAAGAAAAAGAAAAAAGAAAGAGGGAGGGAGAGAAAGAAAGGAAAGAAAGGGAGAGAGAGAAAGAAAAGAAAGAAAAAGAAGAAAGAGAGAGAAAGAAAGAAAGAAAGAAGGAAGGAAAGAAAGAGAGAGAAAGAAAGAAGGAGGGAGGGAGAGAAAAAAAGGAAAGAAAGAGGGAGAGAGAGAGAGAGTGAGAAACAAAGAAAGAAAGAAAGGAAAGAAAGAAAGAGAAAGAAAGAAAAGGAAGGAAGGAAGGAAGGAAGGAAGGAAGGAAGGAAAGAAAGAAAGAAAGAAAGAAAGAAAGAAAGAAAGAAAGAAAGAAAGAAAGAAAGAAAGAAAGAAAGAGAGAAAGAAAAGGAAGGTCATCCCTTTCTGGGTGAGGAATGAGCCGGAAGCCCTGGGAAGCCTCACTTGATATCTGACAGGAGGACGTTCTGAGAGGGGGGGTGGGGGGGGGAAATCCACCCAACTTTGCGAAAGGGTTTAAAAATAACTTGCAAAGGCCGGAAGAGGGGGGGAAAAAAATATTTCAGGAATCCCATGGAATGACCATGCAAAACAGATAGGGAGGGGGACCGGATCTCCTTTCCAGCGATCGAGGCTCTCAACGGGGGTGGCTAGAAGAGAAATTGTGGACTAGCGCCTTGCAAAGGATTCAATTCCCCCCCCGCCCGAGGGGGGGGAACCTGGCCTCTTTGGCAAAGGGGATGCCCAGGTACGCACAGGAGGGGCGACCTGTGAGAGGCAGGCAGGAGGGACGCCCCAAGCGGGAAGGCTCTGCAGGTAGTTCCGTTTAGCGACCGTTCTAAGTTACAACGGCAACTGGAAAAAAAAAAAGTGACTCGTGATCCTTTTTCACACTTAACGACCGTTACAGCATTCCCGTGGCCATCTCCACATCCTTTTATATTCAGTGGACGCTTTTTTTGTTTTTTGTTTAAATTTGATTTATATGCCGCCCTTCTCCGGAGACTCAGGCGGCTTACAGTGCGTTAAGCAATAGCCTTCATACTTTTGTATATTTATACAAAGTCAGCTCTTCTTTCTTTCTTTCTTTCTTTCTTTCTTTCTTTCTTTCTTTCTTTCTTTCTTTCTTTCTTTCTTTTTCTTTCTTTTTTTCTTTCCTTCCTTCCTTCCTTCCTTCCTTCCTTTCCTTCCTTCCTTCCTTCCTTCCTTCCTTCCTTCCTTCCTTCCTTCTCTTTTTTTTCTTTTTTTTTAAAATTTGATTTATATGCCGCCCTTCTCCGGAGACTCAGGCGGCTTACAGTGCGTTAAGCAATAGCCTTCATACTTTTTTGTATATTTATACAAAGTCAGCTCTTCTTTCTTTCTTTCTTTCTTTCTTTCTTTCTTTCTTTCTTTCTTTCTTTCCTTCCTTCCTTCCTTCCTTCCTTCCTTTCCTTCCTTCCTTCCTTCCTTCCTTCCTTCCTTCCTTCCTTCCTTCCTTCCTTCTCTTTTTTTTCTTTTTTTTTAAAATTTGATTTATATGCCGCCCTTCTCCGGAGACTCAGGCGGCTTACAGTGCGTTAAGCAATAGCCTTCATACTTTTTTGTATATTTATACAAAGTCAGCTCTTCTTTCTTTCTTTCTTTCTTTCTTTCTTTCTTTCTTTCTTTCTTTCTTTCTTTCTTTCTTTCTTTCTTTCTTTTTCTTTCCTTCCTTCCTTCCTTCCTTCCTTTCCTTCCTTCCTTCCTTCCTTCCTTCTCTTTTTTTTCTTTTTTTTAAAAATTTGATTTATATGCCGCCCTTCTCCGGAGAGTCAGGGCGGCTTACAGTGCGCTAAGCAATAGCCTTCATCCTTTTGTATATTTATACAAAGTCAGCTTATTGCCCCCACAAACTGGGTCCTCAATTTACCTACCTTAGAAAGGATGGAAGGCTGAGTCGACCTTGAGCCTTGGCGAGATTCGAACCTGCAGTAATTGCAGGCAGCTGTGTTAATAACAGGGTGCTTTAGACCACTGTACTACCAAGGCTCTTGACAATCGACTCACATTTATGACCATCGCAGCGTCTCGGGGGGGACCTTCTAATAAGCGAAGTCAGCAGGGGAAGCCTGATTCACTTAACAACCAGGTGACGGATTGAATAACCGCAGGGATTCGCTTAACAACCGTGGCAGGAAAAAGCCATCCAAACGCCCTCAACCTACGTCTCTCCCTTAGCCAACGACAATTTCGAGCTCCATTGTGGTCGTACGTTGAGGATTATCTATACTGGCCTTTGAGCCAACTGGGATGGTCTGATTTTTCCTGGATTTGGGGAGGTGGAGGGGGGCATGGATTGGTTTTTTCTCATTTTTTTTTTTTTTTAAAAAAAACCCTTCTCGTTTTAAAGATTTGGGCTGCAATTCTGGGCAAACTGGCAGAGATGCCAACAATCTCCTGCCCGCTGGTTTCCCTGTTCAGGATTGAAGGGGGCTTCTCACCCCAGCGGTCCTGGGGGGGGAGGTCCTTGGAAGGCAAGCCCCCTCCCCTTTTCTTGAAGCGGCTCCTTTTAAAAAGCGCTCCAGCGAGACTTACGTGTAGGAGTAGCACCGCTGCCAGGAAAGACTGCCCTTGGCAGTAGCCGATCTCTTCGTCGTAGACAGAGTAAGCCTGGGGAAGGAATGGCGAGAACATTGGGTCAGGCAACGTCGGATTTTACAGATCAACAGAGTTGGAAGGGACCTTGTAGGTCATCTAGTCCACCCCCCCCACCCACCCCTGCCCAAGCACCATTTCTGACAGATGGCAGTCCAGTCTCTTCTTGAAGGCTTCCAGGGATGAAGCTCCCACAACTTCTGAAGGCAACTTCTGTTCCATGGGTTGATTGTTCTCACGGTCAGATAAATTCTCCTTATTTTTGGTTGAATCTCTCCTTGTTGTGTTTCCATCCATTATTCCTTGTCTGGCCTTCAGGTGCTTTGGAGAATAGCTTGACCCCCTTCCTCCTCTCTGTGGCAGCCCCTCAAATATTGGAAGATGCTATCCTGTCTCCCCTGGTCCTTCTCTTCTCTAGACCAGCCATGCCCAGTTCCTGCAACCGTTCATCGTATGTTTGAGCCTCCAGTCCCCTAATCCTCTTGGTTGCTCTTCTCTGCACTCTTTCCAGAGTCTCAACCTCTTTTTTTATAATGTGGTGACCGAAACTGGATGCAGGATTCTAGGTGTGGCCTTTAAGGCTTTATAGAGTGGTATTAGTACCTCCCTTGATCTTGATTGTTTCCCTCTGTTCATGCAATTTAGGATTGCATTGGCTTTTTTTGGTTGCCGCTGCACACTGCGGGTTCATATTTACCGTGTTTCCCCGAAAATAAGACCCTGCCTTATATTTTTTTGAACCCTGAAATAAGCGCTTGGCCTTATTGCCATGCGCTCAAAAGGCCAATTGGGATTATTATCAGGGGAGGTCTTAGTTTGGGGGAAACAGGGTAGGTAGGTAGGTAGGTAGGTAGGTAGGTAGGTAGGTAGGTAGGTAGATAGATAGATAGATAGATAGATAGATAGATAGATAGATAGATAGATATTTTCCCGAAAATAAGACCCTGTCTTGTATTTTTTTGAACCCTGAAATAAGCGCTTGGCCTTATTGCCATGCGCTCAAAAGCCCGATTGGGCTTATTATCAGGGGATGTCTTAGTTTGGGGAAAACAGGGTAGGAAGGAAGGAGAAAGGAAGGAACGGAGGGAGGGAAGGAGGAGAAAGGTAGGTAGGAGGAAAGAAGGAGAAAAGTAGGTAGGAGGAAGGAAGGAAGGAAGGAAGAAGGAAGGAAGGAAGGAAGGAAGGAAGGAAGGAAGGAAGGAAGGAAGAAAGAAAGAAAGAAAGAAAGAAAGAAAGATAGAAAGAAAGAAAGAAAAAAAACAGGGTAACTGGTAGTCCACTAAGACTGAACTCGGTGGTCGAGGAAGAGAAAGGGGTCTCGGGAGCCAAGCTCTTACAAGTCAGAATTTTAGCCTTTTGCCAAGGAAGGAAGGTGGGCATCAGCCCTGCCCACGAGCGCCTTTTAAGCCTCTCGCCCATCAATGCCCCTTGGGGAACCAAAGCTCTGCCACTTTCTTCAAAGACCAAGAAAAACCTTTGATTGGCATACGCCGGGCAGGGCTCATCTCCGCTCATGGCCCTTTTTCGACAAGGTGCTTTGGAGGGGGCCAGGAAGATGAGCCTCCCCTGCCCGCCAGGGGAAGGCAGAAGTGGCAGCTTTGGAAAAGGCCAAATTCAAAGAGCTGGCCGGACGAGGGGAAGCTATCAAAAGAGAAGCCAGCCGGGCTTTCTACCTCCTAATTACCGCTACCTGCTAATTGCCTCCGGCATTTCGGATCCACCAGCTTCTACCTTATCATGCAAATGAAGGACTGTGTGTTTTATCTCTGGGGGGGGGTGGTGGAGGGGTGAGGGATCAGAATCAGAATAGAGCTGGATCCACTATGGCCCGAAGGAAGCGTCCAGCAACAGCTCAGTTGAAGCCCTGGGTCAAAGCTGGCTGGGGATTCTGGGTACTGCAGTCCCTGGAAGGCGCCAGACTGAGACACCGGGCGCAGCTCCTGCTTTTCCGTGCGTCTCTCCGAGGCCCGTTCCCACTGGGCTATGCCCGAATCCCGACCAAGGGAGAACGAAGCCCTCCGTCCGTCCCCCCGTCCCCCCCCCCAAGGATGGCAACGGTCGGTACCTTGCATATTTTGTACAGCGAGTCCTGCCCGTCTCCTCCGGTGTCCTTGAAGTAGTCGTGGGCAGGGAACGTCCGGTTGATGTCCCGAGTGATGGCGCTGTCCTGGGGAGACTCCTGCAGAAGCCGAGAGGAAGAAGGAATAACAGAATAACAAGAGTTGGAAGGGACCTTGGAGGTCTTCTAGTCCAACCCCCTGCTGAAGCAGGAAACCCTATACCAGTGATGGCTAACCTTTTTGCCATTGCGTTCCGGGAGCAAGGAGGGGGGGTTGTGCATGTGCGTGCCCACATCCATAATTCTATGTGCCGTGCCCCTGCGCATGCGTCCGTGAACCCCCCCCCGCTCCTGACATGTGATGGCATGGTAGGCCTGTTTTTTGCTCCGCCCAGCCTCCAGAGCCTTTCTAGGAGTCTGGGGAGGGTTAAAACGGCCTCCCCCTCCCCCCCCCGGAGGCCGGAAACAGCCCATTTGCAAACCTCCAGTCCCAGCTGAGCTCACGTGCCCCCCGATATGGCTACGCATGACACAGGTTCGCCCTATACCATTTCAGACAGTTGGTTATCCAACCTCTTCTTAAAAACGTCCAGTGTTGGAGCATTCACAACTTCTGGAGGCAAGTAGTTCCACTGGTTAATTGTTCTCACTGTCAGGAAATTCCTCCTTAGTTCTAAGTTGCTTCTCTCCTTGAGTAATTTCCACCCATTGCTTCTTGTCCTGCCCTCAGGTGCTTTGGAGGATAGCTTGACTCCCTCTTCTTTGGGGCAGCCCCTGAGATATTGGAAGAGTGCTATCATGTCTCCCCTGGTCCTTCTTTTTCATTAAACTAGACATACCCGATTCCTGCAACCGTTCTTTATATATGTTTTAGCCTCCAGTCCTCTAATCCTCTTTGTTGCTCTTCTCTGCACTCTTTCTAGAGTCGCCACATCTTTTTTATATCGTGGCGACCAAAACTGGATGCAATACTCCAAGTGTGGTCTTACTAAGGCATTATAAAATCGTATGAATACTTCAGAAATCAGAATAGAGCTGGAAGGGACCTTAGAGGTCTTCTAGTCCAACCCCCTGCTTAGGCAGGAAACCCTCCACCCCTTCAGACAAATGGTTATCCAACCTCTTCTTAAAAATTTTTAGTGTTGGAGCATTTACAACTTCTGGTGGCCAGTTGTTCCACTGATTAATTGTTTTGACTGTCAGGAAATGTCTCCTTAGCTCTAAGTTGCTTCTCTCCTTGATGAGTTTCCACCCATTGCTTCTTGTCCTACCCACAGGGGCTTTGGAGAATAGCTTGACTCCCTCTTCTTTGGGGCAGCCCCTGAGATATCGGAAGACTGCTATCATGTCTCCCCTAGTCCTTCTTTTCATCAGACTACAAATACCCAGTTCCTGCAACCGTTCTATATACCAGTATGTTTTAGCCTCCAGTCCCCTAATCATCCTGATTGCTCTTCTCTGCACTCTTTCTACAGTCTCAATAGTTTTTTTTAATATCGTGGCGACCAAAACTGGATGCAATGGTCCAAGTGTGGCCTTACTAAGGCATTATAAAATCGTATGAATACTTCAAAATCAGAACAGAGCTGGAAGGCACCTTGGAGGTCTTCTAGTCCAGCCCCCTTGTCACGCAGGAGACCCTATACTCGTGATGGCGAACTCTCTGTGGGCACATGTGCCATCACCAGGTGCTCTTCTGGTTTCTGGCGAGCGCATGTGCGCCGGCCACCTGGTTTTGGGGTGTCCGGTGGTCCAGTGTGCGTGCACACACTCCGGTTTGGGCACTCGGTGCCAAAAAGATTTGCCACCACTGCCCTATACCATTTCATGTAAGTCTCCTCTTATTTATTTACAGTATTTATTGATTTAATAATTGGTTCGATTTATATGTCGCCCTTCTCCGGAGACTCTTAAAATCCTCCAGTGATGAAGCACCCACAACTTCCGGTGGCAAGCTGTTCCACTGGTTAATTGTCCTCCCCGTTAGGAAGTTTCTCCTCAATTCCAGGTTGCTTCTCTCCTTGGTTAGTTTCCATCCGTTGTTTCTTGTCCTGCCTTCTGGTGTTTTGGAGAATCATTTGACCCCCCCTCTTCATGCAATATTGATTCTATCCCTCTGTTAACGCAGAAAGGGGAAACAGTAAATCTGGGGCCTTAAGCAGCAGCCTGGAGGCCTGCGGATCCAGCAAACTTTATTTCCAACGAGGATCCTGCGATCCTCTCCCTTGTCCAAGGTTGTAAAAAAAAACACCCAGGTTTGGGATAAGCAGAGCTGAAGGCAGGAAAAAAAATCACCTGGGCTTCCTTCCTGCCTGGGGGAGAAGCCTATTCTATGGCAGGGGTCTCCAACCTTGGCAACTTTTAAGACTTGTGGACTTCAACTCCCAGAATTCCTCAGCCAGCGATTGCTGGCTGAGGAATTCTGGGAGTTGAAGTCCACAAGTCTTAAAAGTTGCCAAGGTTGGAGACCCCTGTTCTATGGGATCTGTTAAGAAGGGAAGAAGATGAAGAGAAAAAAAAAACCCACATACACCACCCACCCACCCCCTTCCACAGCCTTTTTACCCTGCAATATGGCTTAAGGAGCCAGAATGAGCCGCGATTGCACAGTGGTTAGAGTACGGTACTGCAGGCTCCTTCTGCTGACTGCCGGCTGACTGCAATTTGGCAGTTCGAATCTCACCAGGCTCACGGTTGACTCAGCCTTCCGGCCTTCCGAGGTGGGTCAAATGAGGACCCAGATTGTTGGGAGCAAGAGGCTGACTCTGTAAACTGCTTAGAGAGGGCTGTAAAAGCACTGGGAAGTACTAAGTGCTATTGGTACGTCTATCTGTCTGTCTGTCTGTCTGTCCATCTATCCATCCATCTATATATCATCCCTATCTATCTATTTATCTATTTATCTATCTATCTATCTATCTATCTATCTATCTATCTATCTATCTATCTATCATCCATATCTATCTGTCTGTCTGTCTGTCCATCCATCCATCCATCTATATATCATATCTATCTATCTATCTGGCTTAAAATTTTAATTGGTAGATATTATGGGTAAGGGGTCTTAAATGGGGAGAAGCCATGGATTTAATTTTGTTTTAATGTATTTTAACGTTTATATTATATGTTTTTTAATTTTGGCTGTTCACCGCCCTGAGTCCTTTGGGAGAGGGGGCGGTATAAAAATTTTAAAAATAAATAAATAAATAAATAAATAAATAAATAAATAAATAAATAAATAAATATCATCCATCCATCCATCCATCCATCCATCCATCATCTATCTATCCATCTATCATCCATATCTATCTATCCATCCATCTATCTATCTATCTATCTATCTATCTATCTATCTATCTATCTATCTATCTATCTATCTATCTATCTGCTGTGGTGGCACAATGGTTAGAATCAGTGGTGGGTTTCAAATTTTTTTTACTACTGGTTCTGTGGGTGTGGCTTGGTGGGTGTGGCAGGGGAAGGATACTGTAAAATCTCCATTCCCTCCCCAATCCAGGGGAAGGTTACTGCAAAATCCCCATTTCCTCCCGATCATCTGGGGCTTGGGAGGCAGAGAATAGATGGGGGCGGGGCCAGTCAGAATTTTTACTATGGGTTCTCCGAATGACTCAAAATTTCCGCTACCAGTTCTCCAGAACTGGTCAGAACCTGCTGAAACCGATCTCTGGTTAGAACGCAGGATTGCAGGCTAATTCTGCCGACTGCCAGCAGTTCGATCCTGACCGGCTCAAGGTTGACTCAGCCTTCCGGCCTTCCGAGGTGGGTCAAATGAGGAGCCAGATTGTTGGGGGGTAAGAGGTTGACTCTGTAAACCGCTTAGAGAGGGCTGTAAAAGCACTGTGAAGTGGTATATAAGTCTAAGTGCTATTGCTAACTTCCCTTCCTTCTTTCTCTCCTTCTCATTTCTCTTTCCTTCCTTCCTCTATCCCTCCCTCCCTCCCTCCCTCCTTCCTTCCTTCCTTCCTCCCTCCCTCCCTCCCTCCCTCCCTCCTTCCTTCCCATGGTGGTGCGGTGGTTAGAATGCATTATTGCTGGCTAATTCTGCCAACCGTCAGGAGTTCGATCCTGACCGGCTCAAGGTTGACTCAGCCTTCCGTCCTTCCGAGGTGGGTAAAATGAGGACCCAGATTGTTGGGGGCAATGGACTGATTCTGTAAACTGCTTAGAGAGAGCTGTAAAAGCACTGTGAAGTGGTATATAAGTCTAAGGGCTATTGCTATTTGTCTCTATGTCTGTCTATTTATCTATCTATCTATCTATCTATCTATCTATCTATCTATCTATCTATCATGGTGGTAGTGGTTAGAATGTCTCTATGTCTGTTTGTCTGTTCTCTCTCTCTCTCTCTCTCTCCCTCCTTCTCTCTCTCTCCCTCTCCCTCTCTCTCTCTCATCCATCCATCCATCCATCTATATCTATCTAAGAGCTATGGTGGCACAGTGATTAAAATGCAGTATTGCAAGCTAACTCTGCCCACTGCCAGCAGTTCGATCCTGACCAGCTCAAGGTTGACTCAGCCTTCCGGCCTTCCAAGGTGGGTAAAATGAGGACCCAGATTGTTGGGGGCAAGAGGTGGACTCTGTAAACCGCTTAGAGAGGACTGTAAAAGCACTGCGAAGCGGTGTATAAGTCTAAGTGCTATTGCTATTAACCAGAGGTTTATCACACATCGATTAGCAATGCTGGGGAGGGGATGGGGCAGGCTGATTTCCCCTGCCCCCCCCGAGTTTGAAAAGGCCATCGAGGAAGGAAGGAGCTGGTCATGACACCCACGATGGAAGTCAAGCACGACTGGAAGGAAACGAGGCGTTCTCGGACTTTCTCTCTTCCACCAGCCACGTTTGAAGACTGCCATCTTTGGCCTTGCTGGCTTCCGAAGCCCCCAACCCACCCCGAGTTGTACACCCTCCCCCCCATCAGAGTCCTGAGTGAGCAGTAAGGAGCCGAGTGAAACTGCGGGCCAGGAGAGAACCCCCCCCCGAAGGATTAAATTCACACTTGCGAACCAGGGGTGGGTTCTAAATTTTTTTACTACCGGTTCTGTGGGCGTGGCTTATTTTGTGGGTGTGGCTTGGAGGTCATGTGACTAGGCGGGCATGGCTAGCTGGTCAGAGTCATTTCTGGAAGGTCCTCGCACTTACGACCAGTCCTCGCACTTACGACCCGACTCATTTGTTTGCTTTTAACACTGATCAGCTGTAGGGCGGCCCTTTGAAGCCCCAGGCAAGAGTTCAAACAGTTTTTTTTCCCTCTAGTCATCAGCTGGGACTCAGGATGCAGCAATAGATTGGGAGTGGGACCAAATAAAAGGTAAGAATAATGTGGTCGGGGGGTGGGAGGGCGGGGGGGGGAGAACCAGTTCGGTGACGTCATATCGTCACTGCTACCGGCTCAGCCGAACCGGACCGAACCGGGAGGAACCCACCACTGTTGCGAACCAAACTTCCTGAATCGGCGAGTCTCGAAATGCTTAGGCACCGAGGACCGATCGGAGACCATTTTTCCCCCGAGGAACCGTCGCTCTGCTTCTCGGCTCCTGGTTGGGGTGGGGTGGAATGGGGACACAGATTTGACCTCCGCCAATGCAGTGGAGGCAGGCAGGTTCTACTCTCTGAAAAGGGGTGCCTCCTTTTCAGAGGAGTGGGGCTGCTGGGGGTTCGCAGGGGTTCGGGAGAACCTCTAGCTAAGATTCTGTGCGGTTCGGAGAACCCCCCCAAATCCCACTCCTGGCTGGCCCCTCTCACCTGCCCCGCCCCTCCCAGGAGTCTCTAAGCAGCCCGTTTTGGATGCAGGTAAGTGCGCGGAGGCTCAAAGGAGGGCAAAAAATGGGCCTACCGGAAGTTCGGGAAGGCCGGAAACGGGGCCGTTTCCAGCCTCCAGAGGGCCTCCGGAGCCTGGGGAGGCCGTTTTCACCCTTCCGGAGGCTCGAAGAAAGACTCCGGAGCCCAGGGAGGGCAAAAACGTCCGTCCCTCCCGCCACTGTGATGCATGCCCACCCAGCAACCAGGCAGAGAACCCCTTGCTAACATTTTCGAAGCCCACCCCTGCCCCCAACCCAAACACAGGCGAACGAGGCACCATCAGGTGATTCAATCTTCCCAAACCTCACTGGGAATTTGTTCTTCTTGTTGTTTGCAGGATCAACATCTGACGCTTCCACCGGCGTGCAGAGAAAGGCCGTAACTGTGAACCGAACCGAACCCACCGGTGTGGGACGATGACATCGGACCGCCCACCCAATCAAAGACCAACGCTTCTGAGTGACAGGAGACCAGGATGGAAAGGTTGAGGTTGAAACGCTGGCTCTTAACATGGTATTTTTGATGGTTGGCAGTGGTCTTGGGAACGGGCATCAATGCTATACCCACACACACACACACAAATGTTCTTGCTATTGGAACATACTGTTTAGTGGCAAGAGAAAGTGACCGGAAAGGAGAAACTTTTTTTAAAAAAACAAAACAAAAAACAAATAGCCAGCTGGGATTCAATAGTACAAACAAGGCCAACTCAACCATTGTATGACTAGGAATCCTATTTTTATAGCTGGCTGGGAGAATGCTCAGGTTTCCGGGACTGAAGAAAGGAAGGGAAGGGAAGGGAAGGGAAGAAAGGGAAAGGAGAGGAGAGGGAAAGGACAGGGCAGGACAGGACGGGGGGTGGGGAGGGAAAGGAAGGGAAGAAAATGGGAAGGAAAGAAAGGAAAGGAAAGGGGAAGGAAAGGAAGAAGGGAAGGGAAGGAAAGGAAGGGAAGGGAAAGGGAAGGGAAAGGAAAGGAAAGGAAAGGATGAAGAGGGAAGGGAAGGGAAGGGAAGAAGGAAAGGAAAGGAAAGGAAGGAAAGGGAAAGGGAAAGGGAAAGGAAAAAAAGGAAAGAAAGAAAAGGGAAGGGAAGGGAAGAGGGAAAGGAAAGGAAGGGAAAGGAAAGGAAAGAGGGAAAGGAAAGGAAGGGAAGGGAAAGGAAAGGAAGGGAAAGGATGAAAAGGGGAAGGGAAGGAAGGAAATGGAAAGGAGAAAAGGAAAGAAAGAAAGGGGAAGGAAAGGGAAGGAAAGAAAGGGAAAGGAAAAAAGGAAAGAAAGAAAGGGGAAGGGAAGGGAAGGAAGGAAAGGGAAAGGAAAAAAGGAAAGAAAGGGGAAGGAAAGGAAAGGATGAAGAGGGAAGGGAAGGAAAAAGGAAAGGAAAAAAGAAAGGAAAGGAAAAGAAAAGAAAGGAAAGGAAAGGAAAGGGGGAAAGGAAAGGAAGGGAAAGGAAAGGAAAGAGGGAAAGAAAAGGAAGGGAAGGGAAAGGAAAGGAAGGGAAAGGATGAAAAGGGGAAGGGAAGGAAGGAAATGGAAAGGAGAAAAGGAAAGAAAGAAAGGGGAAGGAAAGGAAAGGATGAAGAGGGAAGGGAAGGGAAGGAAAAAAGAAAGGAAAAAAGAAAGGAAAGGAAAAGAAAGGAAAGGAAAGAGGGAAAGGAAAGGAAAGAGGGAAAGGAAAGGAAGGGAAAGAAAAGAGGGAAAGGAAAGGAAAGGAAGGGAAGGGAAAGGAAAGGAAAGGAAAGGAAATGGAAAGGAAAAAAGGAAAGAAAGAAAGGAAAGGAAAGGGTGAAGAGGGAAGGGAAGGAAAAAAGAAAGGAAAAAAGAAAGGAAAGGAAAAGAAAGGAAAGGAAGGGAAAGGATGAAAAGGGGAAGGGAAGGAAGGAAATGGAAAGGAAAAAAGGAAAGAAAGAAAGGAAAGGAAAGGGTGAAGAGGGAAGGGAAGGGAAGGAAAAAAGAAAGGAAAAAAGAAAGGAAAGGAAAAGAAAGGAAAGGAAAGAGGGAAAGGAAGGGAAGGGAAGGGAAGGGAAGGGAAGGAAAGGAAAGGAAGGAAATGGAAAGGAAAAAAGGAAAGAAAGAAAGGAAAGGAAAGGGTGAAGAGGGAAGGGAAGGGAAGGAAAAAAGAAAGGAAAAAAGAAAGGAAAGGAAAAGAAAGGAAAGGAAAGAGGGAAGGGAAGGGAAGGGAAGGGAAGGAAAGGAAAGGAAAGGAAAGGAAAGGAAAGGAAAGGAAAGGAAAGGAAAGGAAAGGAAAGGAAAGGAAAGGAAAGGAAAGGAAAGGAAAGGAAAGGAAAGGGGAAAGGATCTCAGAAACACTCTTTTGGGGTGATCCTGGATGGAAAATAGAAAGGGCAGGAAAAAGAGAGGGAAGGAGGGAAAGCAGCAGTGGAGGCTTGCTGGGAGAATGGACGGAGCCAGCAATACAGAATGTAATCTGCTGGGGAGGGGAAGGAGAAGCAGAGGTTTTTGAGCAGGAACTGGACGGTTGGCAATAAGGAAGCCAATCTGGATTCTTTGCTGGATTATTAGGTCTCCTTCTTCCCCGAAATTTCCAGGGCTATCTTTCTGGAAAAAGCAGCACATCTTAAATTTGCAACCTGCGTGCGACAGCTTGCTCAGGCTTGGCCCTAAAGGCAACGAGAAAACCATGGGTTTTAAAAGGGGCCCCTTTTAGACCAGATGCCGAAGTCCGAAAAATACCGGGAGTTGCATCAAGAACAGAAAAGTCTTCTTTTGGGTGGTTGAATCAGAATCAGAAAGTGTGGGGTGATTTTTTTCCGGTGCTTAAAATCATTGGGGCGGCCGGCAAAGAGGTTTATTCCTTGACCAAACGGAGAGATACGAGACCTGTTGTCCATCAAGTCCGTATTTGTCCCTTCCGATTGGGAATATGTAGTGATTTCCTTTTCCCAAAGATGTTTTTTGTTTTTTTTCAAGAGGCAAATGGATTTTCTGGTTTTCGTTTTTTTTCTTTTTCTTTTGAAGACGTTTCACTTCTCATCCAAGAAGCTTCTTCAGCTCTGACTGGATGGTGGTGGGGAATGGAAGGATTTATTCTCCTTGCAGACAGCTGCTCATTTGCATCCTTTCTGACGGTCGTTGGAGGTTGGAGGGGTGGGTTCTAAATTTTTTTTACTACCGGTTCTGTGGGCGTGGCTTATTTTGTGGGTGTGGCTTGGGGGGGTCATGTGACTAGGTGGGCGTGCCTAGCTGGTCAGAGTCATTTCTGGAAGGTCCTCGCACTTACGACCAGTCCTCGCACTTACCACCCGACTCATTTGTTTGCTTTTAACACTGATCAGCTGTAGGGCGGCCCTTTGAAGCCCCTCAGCAAGAGTTTAAACAGTTTTTTTCCCTCTAGTCATCAGCTGGGACTCAGGAGGCAGCAATAGATTGGGGGTGGGGCCAAATAAAAGGTAAGAGTAACGAGGGCGGCGGGGGGGGGGGGAAAGAACCGAAGAAGACGTCATATCGCCACCGCTACCGGCTCGGCCGAACCGGACCGAACCGGGAGGAACCCACCACTGGTGTGGAGCCCTCTTGGAACTGCTGAAAGGACTGTGTCGTAGACCGGGGGTCTCCGACCTTGTCAACTTTATGACTTGTGGACTTCAACTCCCAGAATTCCATACGCTGGCTGAGGAATTCTGGGAGTTGAAGTCCACAAGTCATAAAGTTGCCAAGGTTGGAGACCCCCTGTTGTAGACTGAAGATAAAGAATGTTGTATCCTTCCCCCTCTGTTGAGAGGGAGGGATATGACACCATCTATATCAATCCTTCCGTGCCCCATCACCATCCAGTCAGAGCTGAAGAAGCTTCTTGGATGAGAAGGGAAACGTCTTCAAAAGAAACAAAACAAGAAACTCCTGAAAAAAACAGCACCTTTGGGAGAACCATGACCTGGAGGACAGAGAATCATCAAGAGGCAACTGGAACTTTCTGATTTTTCTTTGAAGACGTTTCGCTTCTGCTCCAAAAAGCTTCTTCAGTTCTTGGACGAGAAGCGAAACGCCTTCAGAGGAAAAACAAGAAAATCTAATTGCTGTCAAAGAGATTCACAATTAAATATTGCAGTTCTTTATTATATGTCTCCGGTATATAATCCCTAATAAAAAAGAGCCATGGTAGTACAGTGGTTTAAAGCACCCTGTTATTAACACAGCTGCCTGCAATTACTGCAGGTTCGAATCTCACCAGGCTCAAGGTTGACTCAGCCTTCCATCCTTTCTAAGGTCGGTTAAATGAGGACCCAGTTTGTGGGGGCAATAAGCTGACTTTGTATAAAAATATACAAAAGTATGAAGGCTACTGCTTAACGCATTGTAAGCCGCCCTGAGTCTCCGGAGAAGGGCGGCATATAAATCAAATTTTAAAAAAAAAGAAAAAAAAGAGAAAGAAGGAAGGAAGGAAGGAAGGAAGGAAGGAAGGAAGGAAGGAAGGAAGGAAGGAAGGAAAGAAAGAAAGAAAGAAAGAAAGAAAGAAAGAAAGAAAGAAAGAAAGAAGGAAAGAAAGAAAAGCTGGCTTTGTATAAATATACAAAAGGTTGAAGGCTATTGCTTAACGCATTGTAAGCCGCCCTGAGTCTCCGGAGAAGGGCGGCATATAAATCAAATTAAAAAAATATATCTCTATCTCTATCTCTATCTCTATCCTTATATCTATCTATCTATCTATCTATCTATCTATCTATCTATCTATCTATCTATCTATCTATCTATCTGGTTTAAAGAATCTGGATTCTGGACTGAGAATCTCTACACAGACTTTTTAGTGATTTCCTTCCGATTGGGAAATTGAGTGATTTCATCTCCAGCCCTTTTCTCCTGCCGCTGCGCCTTAAGAAGCCCACGCAGGAAATTTTGTATTCTTTTAAGACGTGGGATTAAGTCACCCTGAAAAAAGAAAAGACTCGCCAACAGCTACCCTTTCACCCACCGTGCCCGGCTGGATCCAGCCAACAAAAGTGAGAGCAGGTGGGAAGGAACCCGGCCCGCGCCGTTGTTGGGAACAATAAAACTTACAATAAGCCATTGTTTCAGGCCAAATATGGCCATAAACCCTGTTCTAAAAATAAGAGGAAATCCCCAAGTGATGCCAGCCTTTTCAGCTGCGCTCCGTTCCTTTTAGGGCTCAAGTTTCCCACAAGAAAAATTACCAAAGAGCCGCTTGGTGGAAAAAAAACCTCCTGCTGGCAGGGCAAAGGCAGCTGCGGAAGAAACAGGGGTGCTGCAACCCCCCCCCCCAAGGCAGTGTGAAGGGGTGGGGGTCTCTTTATGGGTGCAGGAGGTGGGGGGTGGGGGTCGAGAAAAGTAGAAGAAAGATCCAATGCGGCATGTGACGGTCACCCCCGAATGCTCTGGCACCCCGTTTGAGTGGGACATTAAAAGAGACATTAAAACAAAAATAGTCAAGCGGAAAATGTACAGCTTGACAAGAGCTAAAATGCTATAGAGGTACCGTATTTTTCGGATTATAAAATGGACCTAAAGTTTTAGGTCCTATCTTTTTTCGGGCCTTTTCCAGTCTTTTTTTCGAGCTGTTTCCGGGGCCTTTTTTGGGGGGCCCATTTTTGAGGCTTTTTTTTTTTGGCCCGTTTTCAAGGCTTTTTTCAGCCTGTTTTTCCCAAAAAAAGGGCCGAAAAAAAGCCTCAAGAACAGCCCCAAAAAAGTTTTGGAAACGGGCTGAAAAAAAGCCCCGAAAATGGGCCAAAAAACCCTTGAAAATGGGTCAAAGAAAGCCCTGAAAATAGGCCGAAAAAAGCCTCAAAAACAGCCCCCAGAAAGTTTCGAAAACGGGCTGAAAAAAGCCCCGAAAATGGGCCAAAAAACTCTTGAAAATGGGTCAAAGAAAGCCCTGAAAATAGGCCAAAAAAAGCCTCAAAAACGGGCCCCCAAAGCCTCAAAAATAGGTCAAAAAAAGCCCCGAAAATGGGCAAAAATAAAGCCCTGAAAAAGGCCCAAAAAAGGCGCGAAAATGGGCTGTGCAGAGCCCAAAAAACGGCCAGTGGACGGGCGGGGCTTCGGCAATATTTAGTCTATAAGATACACAGACTATACCCCCTTTTAGGAGTCAAAAAAGTGCGTCTTATAGTCCGAAAAATACAGTAGTCCTTGGCAACAGTTTGTTTAGGGACCGTTTGAAGTCACAACGGCCCTGAAAAAAGGGACTTAAGACTGTTTTTCACACTTAATGGCCATTGCGGCATCCCCGTGGTCATTCACGCAATCAAAATTCAGACGCTCGGCTACTGACTCATTTTTATGACAGTTGAAGTGTCCCAGGGGGAGGAATCACGTGATTCCCTTTTGCGACCTTCCGATGAGCAAAGTCAATGGAGGGAGGGGGAGGAAAACCCCGATTCATTTAACGACGGTGTCGGCGATGTCGTTTCATTACCCAATAATGATATTACCTAGTTTGGGGAATGCAACATCTACAAGAAAAGCACCAAGCTCAGACAGCACCAAGGAGCCCACAGTCCTCTTCCTCCCGCTGCTGATGTTACCTGGCTAGGTAATGAAACGTCTGCAAAAAACCTACCAAGCTCAGAGAGTACCAAGGACCCCACAGTTCTCTTCCTCCTTCCTCCTCTCCTTCCTTCCTCCCTTCCTCCTCTTCTTCCTCTTCCTCCTCCTCTCCTCTACAAACCCTACTCTCTTGGAGCACTGGTGATGTTACCTAGTTTGGTAATGAAACATTTGCAAAAAAACCCACCAAGCTCAGAGAGCACCAAGGACCCCACAGTTCTCTCCCTCCCTGCCTCCTCCTCCTCCTCCTCCTCTCCACAAACCCTACTCTCTTGGAGCACTGATGATGTTACCTAGTTTGATAATGAAACATTTGCAAAAAACCCCACCAAGCTCAGAGAGCACCAAGGACCCCACAGTTCTCTTCCTCCCTCCTTCTCCTCCTCCTCTTCCTTTCTTCCTCTTCCTCCTCTTCCTTCCTTCCTCCTCCTCCTCCTCTTCCCCTTTCTTCCTTCCTTCCTTCCTTCCTTCCTTCCTTCCTTCCTTCCTTCCTTTCCTCCTCCTCCTCCTCCTCCTCTCCACAAACCCTACTCTCTTGGAGCACTGATGATGTTACCTAGTTTGGTAATGAAACATTTGCAAACATTTGCAAAAAACCCATGAAGCTCAGATGACCCCTCATCTCGACCCTGAGCTACAAATATTCTCCTTTATTGGTACCTTATGATACCTTTTCTTTTATGTACACCGAGAGCATATGCACCAAGACGAATTCCTTGTGCGTCCAATCACACTTGGCCAATAAAAAATTCTATTCTATTCTATTTCTAAATACCCTTTTTTTTTTCTTTTCTTGTGACCCAAACCGAAAGCTGGGTGACCCAAGCATGAAAGCAAAACGTCCCGGGGACGTATCCCACAGGCTGACCAGAGGAAAAGACTGAGAGCCATGGAAGCATTTCGCGCTCCAGACGTCCCTGCCAAGCAAAACACACACGAGTCCTTTTTGGGGACAAAAGCTGCCAGTAAAGAATGGGGTGGCATTTAAGAGACGTTTCCAGGAAGCCGAGAGCCGGGGTGGGAATAAAGCACATATTTTTTTGTTTTGTTTTGTTTTTACACTGAAACCTCCCAAGTCTTACTAAGCAGGACTCTTGAGAAGGCGGCAAAAATCGACGATTACACAATGACTGTCCCAAGAATCTCTGTGTTAAAAAGTTCCTACGCTATTAAAGGCAGGGATTGGGTTTATTTTTTTTACTGTTTTGGGGCCCTTTCTGTTGTTAGCAACGCAGGAAAAAAACGATTTCTCCCTAGGAAATAAAAATCACGACGATGGATGGTTGAAACGGCTCCTCGTCTCCGTTTACCTGTCCAGTAGAATAAGCACTGCTTGTTTAATTTTCCCCCTTGCAATTAGATAAACTTTGAATAGATTTATTTTCTTTTTAAAAGGCTGGGATACTTCAGCTGGTCCACGACAGGTATAAAACAAACGCATCCGGAATGTTCTTTTTTTACGCAACTAAATACAGCTGGCTTTCAATGATGCACAAAGGCTTGTTAACCCATCCCCATCACAAATGCACACAAAAAACCCACAAAACAACACAACAACCCAAACAGACATCTTCAGAGACCGGATTTCTGGGGCTGTTCTTGGTGAATCCCATCGTTTTGGGTCTCAGCCTCTAAAACTTCGATTCTCGGCCCTATCCGGATACCCGAATATCCAAATATCCGAGGGATATTTCAGCCTCTCCTGTAGAAGTTTTGATTTCCTCTCTCCCCTGCCCCAAAGGATGACCCGTTGCGTTTGAGACGGTTACACCCCCGAGCATCAGGGTATCAAAAAAAAAAAAAAAATCAGGAATGTTGTAATGAAATGAGTGAAGAAGAAAGAAGATAGATAGATGCATGAAGAGAAAAGCAAGAAATGTGGGAGAAAATGTTATAATCAACAAAACAAACAAACAAACAAAAAGAACCCTCTTTCTCCCTACAGCAGGTAGGTAAGTCCCTCTTTCCAAAACCAAGGGAGCAAAATTGGCTAAATCGGGTTTTTTTTTTTTTTACAGATTTTTGAATCCCGGCATCCTATGCCCATGATGGATGCCAGTCAAAAGACACCTGTGATCCAGGGTTAGGTAGGGCTGAATCACAGAATATCGGAGTTGGAAGGGACCTTAGAGGTCTTCTAGTCCAACCCGCTGCTGAAGCAGAAGCCCCTATATACCATTTCAGATAAGTGACTGTCAAATCACTGTCAAAGGAGCCTTGGTAGTACAGTGGACTAATGCACTGTTATTAACATCTGCTGCTTGCAATTACTGCAAGTTCAAATCCCACCAGGCTCAAGGTTGACTCAGCCTTCCATCCTTTCAAAGGTAGGTAAAATGAGGACCCAGTTTGTGGGGGCAATAAGCTGACTTTGTATAAATATACAAAACGATGAAGGCTATTGCTTAGCGCATTGTAAGCCGCCCTGAGTCTCTGGAGAAGGGCGGCATATAAATTAAAGCAAAACAAAACAAAACAAAATGATAATATTAAGGTACGATAAATGGCGGAGGAGTAGGAAGACGACACGAAAGATGTACTTGGACGAGGCACCGAATGATCGATTACGTATTGTAGGTTCGTTTGTCTAATAAATTTTTTAAAAAAACTTTTATATATATAAAAAAAAACATTCGGGGCGCTTTTGCTTATTTCTTGGAATCGCTCTGAGAGTAAGATGGAAGCTCTCTGGATTTGATCAAATATAAGTCATAGATAAATATTAGCCTCGGTCAACGAGTTTGCTGGTTCTAACCCTGCGAAAGGCAGAGAGATTTTCGGACACACACACACACACACACACACACACACACACACACACGGTGTCTCTTCTCTGCTCCCCAGGGCAGCCAGGAGAGTGAAAGGAAACATTCAACAGGTCATCTAGTCCAACCCCCTGCTCACACAAAGGACGACAAAGCTCAGCATCTTAGCCGCTGAACCAGATTTACGAAGCCCCCCCCCTTCCCCCCGACCCAGAGTACGTTCGACTCATGCCTGCAGTTAAACACAGGCTAATCTTCTGGTGTTTGGATCCAAGCACAGCTCTGGACCGTGCCAAGTTCTAAAATTTAACGTTTTTTTTAAAAAAAATGACACTTATGAAAGTGTTCCCTGTAACAGGCGAGATCCGGACCGACAAGGTTAAGGCAAGATGCAACGGCGGAAAATGGTTCCTAATCTTAAGACAAAATCCATCATGCATTTTCTCCCCGTTTTTAGCGCTTATATTATACGAAACCTGGGCGTTATATGTAGTTTTGAAAGGTCTTCGCAGCCGTGTTAAAATTTCTTTCCCCTTGCCCAACCCAAAATCCCCTTCCTTCCTTCCTGGGGACAATCTCACATGTGCCCATCTCGCGCACAAAAACACTCGTTCTTTTCAAGCACGGCAAATAACGGACAAGCTTGTCCTGCGATTTTTAAAGCTCGGTCAACGGGGAAGCAAATAATTAAAACATCCGTCCGTCCTTTTTTTTTTTTTTGCACCCGGGATTCTGTTTGAAAAATCTTCAGTGGCCGGTCTGCAGATTAGGGGTGGGGTGGGGGGGGGGAGAGACGGAAAAAGTGGCGAGGCGAAAGTTTGGCTTTGCAAGCCGGATTTGCACGGTTGGCCTTTAAAATGGCAAGTTTTTTTTAAAAAAAGTTTTAAAAAATAAA